>NW_028270143.1:55425598-55734287 GCF_037043375.1 Chiloscyllium plagiosum
TTTAGAATAAGGGGTAACAGATTTAAAACAGAGATATGGAAGAAATGGTCATGAATCTGTTGAATTCACTATCCCTGAATGTGGTGAAAGTTGGGCTATTTAGTAATTTTAAGGAGGAGATAGACAGATTTTAAATTAGTAATGGGTTGAAGGGCTACAGAGAGTGGGTATGAAAGTGGAGCGGAGGCCAAGATGATATCACCCATGATCATATTGAATGGTTGAGCAGGCTTAAGGAACTGAATTGCTTATGCCTGCTCCTAGTTCTTTAATGCTTATCCTCTTAGGGTAGATTCTGAGAAGGTATTTGCCCCTAAGGGAATACTGGTGAGCCTTAGCGGCATAATTTAAATGCTTTTTACTTGAATAAACCTTTTTTTATTTTCGGATATTAATGTTACCACTTCTGTAAAAAGTTGTATTTTTCTGTTGAAACAACAATGGGTTATATCTCTTTAATGTGATGCTGGGTTTGAACACATTCCCTTGGTACACAGTATAACAAAGCCAATTCTTTTTTATACAAATGAGATCCTGCTTTCAGGGTGTGTTTGTTGTAAATCTCTGTTCAAAAACATAGTTTTATAATTAGTTTGTGTAGCTGGACATAAATTTTAAAAACTAAAGTTACATGTTAAAAAAGATAGGACAGACATCTAATCTATAGGAAACCAATCTGGAGGAAATGCACATTAACTTGCATTCAGCTTTATATTGTTCATTAGCTAGGTAGTCAAACACTAAAGATAGGTTCCAATGAATCACAAAATAATAATCATTTGCATACAAATTGGAAGGCTGGAAATCCCGAAGAAATTCAGCAGGTGGTGAACACCAGGGTGCATCTAAATTTAGGATGGTTTTGAACAATTACAGATCTCTCGTATACAAATTGAGTGAATATTAATATAGTTTATCCCTTCGCTAATCAGTTTTATTTACATTATTTTACATTGTTCAATTATAGTTTCAGTGATTTGTTGATGATTGTATAATGTTCAGCACCATTTGCAACTCCTCAGGCACAGAAGCAGTCCATACAGAAATGCAGCAAACCAACATCCAGGCATGGACATGTAAAAAAAAATCATTCATAGGCTGTGGTGTGGGCATTGCTGGCTAAGCTAACAATTATTGCTCATTTGTAATTGCACAGAGGACAGTTAAGGGTCAACCACATCGCTGTGGGTCTGGAATCAAATGTAGGCCAAACTAGTTAAGAGCAGCAATTTCCCTCCTTAAAGGACATTATTGAACCAGATGGATTTTTTCCTGACAACCAACAGTGGTTTGGTAGTCATTATTTATTGAGCATCTTAGAGGTTAGAACTGACCAGAAACTGTGTTGAAACTTTATTGCTGGAACAGCACAGCAGGTCAGGCAGCATCCAGGGAACAGGAGATTCGACGTTTCGGGCACAGGCCCTTCTTCAGGAATGAGTAGAGAGTGTTCAGCAGGAGAAGATAAAAGGTAGGGAGGAGGGACTTGGAGGAGGGGAGTTGGAAATGTGATAGGTGGAAAGAGGTCAAGGTGAGGGTGATAGGTCGGAGTAGGATGGAGGCGGAGAGGTCAAGAAGAAGACTGCAGGTCAGGAAGGCGGTGCCGGGCTGGAGGGATCCGGCTGAGACAAGGTGGGGGGAGGGGGGATGAAGAAACTGGTGAAGTCCAAGTTCATCCCCTGCGGTTGGAGGGTTCCCAGTCGGAAGATAAGATGCTCCTCCTCCGACCGTCGGGTTGTTGTGGTTTGGCGGTGGATGAGTCCAATGACCTGCATATCCTCGGTGGAGTGGGAGGGGGAGTTGAAATGCTGTGCCACAGGTTGGTTGGGTTGGTTCGTCCGGGTGGCCCAGAGGTGCTCTCTGAAACGCTCCGCAAGTAGGCGGCCTGTCTCCCCAATATAGAGGAGGCCACACCGGCTGCAGTGGATGCAGTAGATGATGTGGGTGGAGGTGCAGGTGAATCTGTGGCGGATATGGAAGTTTCCCTTGGGGCCTTGGAGAGAAGTGAGGGGGGAGGTGTGGGCGCAAGTGTTGCACCTCCTGCGGTTGCAAGGGAAGGTGCCGGGAGTGGAGGTTGGGTCGGTGGGGGGTGTGGATCTGACAAGGGAGTCGCGGAGGGAGTGGTCTCTACGGAAAGCTGATAGGGGAGGGGAGGGAAATATATCCTTGGTGCTGGGGTCTGTTTGGAGGTGGCGGAAGTGACGGCGGATGATGCGCTGTACATGGAGATTGGTGGGGTGGTAGGTGAGGACCAGTGGGGTTCTGTCCTGGTGGCGGTTGGAGGGGCGGGGCTCAAGGGCGGAGGAGCGGGAAGTGGAGGAGATGCGGTGGAGGGCACCGTCGACCACGTCGGGGGGGAAATTGCGGTCCTTGAAGAAGGAGGCCATCTGTGTTGTACGTATTTTGAACTGGTCCTCCTGGGAGCAGATGCGGCGGAGACGAAGGAATTGGGAGAATGGGATGGCGTTTTTACAGGGGGCAGGATGGGAGGAGGTGTAGTCCAGGTAGCTGTGGGAGTCGGTTGGTTTGTAGTAGATGTTCGTGTTGATTCGGTCGCCTGAGATAGAAACAGAAAGGTCTAGGAAAGGGAGGGAGGAGTCCGAGACTGTCCAGGTGAATTTGAGGTCGGGGTGGAAGGTGTTAGTGTAGTGGATGAACTGTTCAACCTCCTCGTGGGAGCACGAGGTAGCGCCGATACAGTCATCAATGTAGCGAAGAAAAAGATGGGGGGTGGGGCCAGTGTAGTTGCGGAAGATGGATTATTCCACATACCCTACGAAGAGGCAGGCATAGCTGGGGCCCATGCGGGTGCCCATGGCTACTCCTTTTGTTTGGAGAAAGTGGGAGGATTGGAAAGAGAAGTTGTTCAGGGTGAGGACCAGTTCGGTCAGTCGAAGGAGGGTGTCGGTGGAAGGGTACTGGGTGGTACGGCGGGAAAGGAAGAAGCGGAGTGCTTTGAGTCCTTCGTGATGGGGGATGGAGGTGTACAGGGACTGGATGTCCATGGTGAAGATGAGGCGTTGGGGACCGGGGAAGAAACTGTGTTGAGCTAGCTATACTCAGTACATGCCTTTTTTATAATGCAGGTCAAAGGCTAAGAATCTTGCAGTGGATAACTCACCTCCTGACTCTCCAAAGCCTGTCCACCAGCTACAAGTCAAGAGTATGACAGAATACCTTCCAACAACCTCTAGCAACACTCGAAAAATGTGACACCATCCAGGACTAAGCATCCCACTTGATTGGTACCACATCAACATTTATTCCATCCACCACCCATGCTCAGTAGTAGAAGATATGCTACAGAAATTTAACAAGGCTCCACAGAAAGCATCTTCCAAACCTACAACTACTAACATCTCGAAAGATAAGGGCAGTAACCACATGAGGACACTAGCATTACATGAAATTATATTGCTGTTCCTCCAGTGTCAATGGAACTCTCTCCCTAAAGGACTGCTGCGGTTCAAGAAGGTAGTTCACCACCACAACATTGTCAAGAGCAACGAGAGGTGGGAAATAAATATTAGTCCAGCTACTGAAACCCATATTCCATACATGAACTTAAAAAAAGATTCACAGCTTTTGAATATATGTAACAATATTCTATGTTTTTCAGCAGATCATTATGAATAAAGTGCTCAAGATCATTTTTTATCTTCAGACCAAGCATTAAAAAAAGGTCTTAATTATAAACTATTTTTAGTGGGCTTAATTGATGGCTGTGGTCATGAATCTAATATAACCAAGACAAAAAAAACGTATTGACTTTTTTCATATCATCTTTAAAGCACCCATTGAGTCCATAGAATGGAAATCCATAGATTGGTACTACAGAATATACCTGGTATAATTGCCTCCCAAAACATGCCAGCAAAGCTCATCAAAGTGATTTTGTAGAACACACCTACCCTCAGTTCAAATTGGTATTTAACAAATTATAAAATTAAATTAAATTGTAAAGACCATAAATTTTTATTTTTCTGTATTTTTGATAATGAACTGAAATGGGAAAGAAACTGTTTTAAAAGCAAGGATAATTGAAGGATTTAAAATCATGTTATCCATTACACATTGTAAGTGCTGTTTACACATGTATTCATTCAAGCCATAGAAAAGGTCTTTTTATAGACAAGCTGGAGAAAATGGAGATTTATCTGGCAACAAATAGCTGATTGGTCTGAAAAATAGTGGCCAATTTTTGATGACAAAGGCCTCTGCCAACCAGAAAGTTAAAGATCACACAACACCAGGTTATAATTGAATAGGTTTATTTGGAAGCACTAGCTTTCAGAGCGCTGCTCCTTCATCAGGTGGTTGTGATAATCACTTGATGAAGGAGCAGTGCTTCAAAACCTAGTGCTTCCAAATAAACCTGTTGGACTATAACCTGATGTTGTGTGATTTTTAACTTTGTGCATCCCTGTCCAACACCAGCACCTCTAAATCATGCCAACCAGAAACAATGTGATTGGCTCCTAGGAAGCTGAAAAGCTTGGATATTTGAATGTATGGGTCAGGAGATATCAAATTTTTGGAAGGGAATAAATAGTTTCTGTTCTTCATTAAAAAGCATCTTTAATCTGAAGATAACCAGTTGCTGTAGGCCGTCACCTTTAACCATTCAGTCAGAAACGTTTTAAGTATGAATCAGACATTCTGTACCCCTGCAAACATGGATAAATACCTGGAAAAAGAAGATCAAGAAGCAGCATTCTGATCAGTTAAAAGATTGTTTCAGCTTTTAGGGTGGCACGGTGGCTCAGTGGTTAGCACTGCTGCCTCACAGCACCAGGATCCCAGGTTTGATTCCAGCCTCGGACGACTGTCTGTGTGGAGTTTGCATGGATTTCCTCCGGGTGCTCCGGTTTCCTCCCACAGTCCAAAGATGTGCAGGTCAGGTGAATTGGCCAGGCTAAATTGTCCATAGTGTTAGGCGCATTAGTCAAAGGGAAATGGGTCTGGGTGGGTTACTCTTCGGAGGGTCAGTGTGGACTTGTTGGGCCGAAGGGCCTGTTTCCACACTGTAGGGAATCTAATCAAACCCTGTGGATTGGCACCACTGAACTTCCTTTCCCTCCATCTGTAACTGTCACTTTTTTCATGTCTGTCTGTGCATGTGTGTACAGAGGTTGTTTTCTAAACTGGTTACATTACTAATTAATAGAGTTATACGTCGACGGTTTATAATTACTGTAGTTAGAATGATTTTCTTTAAATTGAATTGAATTAGGTTTATTGTCACGTATACTCACATGAGTACAATGAAAAGTTTACAAATTGCCACTTATGGTGCTACCTTAGATACAAAAATAGCTGAGTATAGACTCTTGGTACAAAGCAGAAAAATAAGGAAAACCAAGTTAAAAAGTTAAACATTACAGTCCTTCTTACTAAAAAGAGGAAACACAGTTAACAGTTCAACATCACAGTCCATAAGCCTTGTTGGGCTCATACTCCTCACAAGGGCTCAACTTTCCCCGCTCCAGGCTCAACGTCACTCCTGCTAGATTTGCCACTGATCAACCCACTTATATCCTCATTTAGTCTAAATCTATCCTCCTTACTATTTACCACTCCATCAATTTTTGTATTTTCTACAAACTCACTGATGAATCAGTGAGGCATAATATGATCAGTCCGGAACTAAGCTGAGTAAGGTGAAAATCAATCCAAATATTATTCTCTTCTGTGAAAAATGTTGGTTTTTAGTTTTACACATATGTACGGTTCTGCTGGGATTGATCTGGAAATAGTTTGCTTTGGATCATCTCGGGTAACCATGGTTATAACCATCACTGCTCAATGAATAGAGATATTTTCCACAAGGATATCTCAGTGTAGCAATTGCTAACTTTGATTTTACTCTGAGGTTTATGGTTACTTTATTACACTTCACTTCTTTAGTTTCTTAATTCTTCTTTAAGTTTTCTCCTCCGTCTGCTGTATCACTCTATGACCCTATAACTCTATGGTTGCCTCAGATTTTAAGATGGTTAAATTATGCAATGGTGAGTGAAAGGTATATGGCTCAACCACTTGAGCTGTAAAATTGTGCTTTGGAAAATTGTTGTCAACAATGGATTAAAATTGTGCCATTGTAACAGTGACAATTTGACCCAGAGTGCAGTTACATTCAACATCATCACTGATAGATATATCATGTGTTTTCTGTCGGCCACTCTCTTGATTCACCAGAGACTTTGTATTTCTTGTTTTTATTTTGCTCCATGTGCCAATAGGCTCTAAACGATTTATAGTCCTCTATGATTTCTGAGACACACAAAACTATAGCGGCTACTTTTCCTTCTTGTTTTCTCACCACACTAATGGGTTCCATTGAACTTTGATTCTTCCATTTCTATGCCTAATCATTCTGCCTGGTGTGTTTCTGCTTATTCTGACACCGCCATGGTTCAAGCTGTTGCTTGACTTTGAGCTTTTATGGTAAAATATATTTCTGTCACCCATCCCTAAATTTGTTTGCTGTTTTGTCTAAATCTGATGGGTTGAAATTGGACACGGAACAGATTAGGTGCTCATTTGAAGGGCTGGCACAGACTTGAAAGCCTGGTTTACTTCCTACTGTTCTGTAACAGTTATAACATTTTGTGAGTTGGAGGTGCAGTCACTTTTACAATCAGTTATACAACACACCCAATATTTACTTTCATTTCAGTCAATAGAACTAATCATTCATTAAAACATTCAACAGATATCTGACCATTTGTTTCAAATACAGTAAAACCTCAATAATGCTCCAGAGCCTTTTTACCTCTCAGCCATGGAAGTGAAATCTACGAGTTCTCTGAGATCATCATTCATTACATCTTCATCAGTGACTACATGGTACCTTCATTCAATTGATGATAGTTTTGATATTGGAACAGCAGCCATCCTTCCTAGGGCACATTACCATAATGGCTGGCACTCATTTGCATATGCAGCCCCCAGTTTCTCAACCTAGTTACTGGTCAATCACTAGGCTGCACACTTTACCCATTGATAGCTGCATCTTAGCTAAACACCAAATAAAGTAGTGTTATTCTGTTCTCTAAATGCACACTGCAGACCTGCAGCTTGTCATTCTCCAGTAGGAGATGTCACGAACAGGCAATCAGACGATTACAATCATGATCTTTATTTACAAAACACAAAAGTAAACACAAATAAAACCAATATAGATGGAAGTCCGTCCCACAAAGCAAAGCAGACTCTGGCCAACAAATGTTTTGCAGTCCACAATTGTCTGCTGCACCCAAATCTCGTCTATTGGAAGTGGTTGTCAGTGAGGCTCTCTCTGGTTTATAGAGCTTGACACAGCTGGGTTCTCTCATGGACAAGGATAGCTTCCTCCTCCACAATATCCTCCTCCTCAGGAGACTGGTCCTGTTATCCCAGTGCCTCAGCATCCACCACATCTCCTTGTTGTCTGCTCAGCACAGCACAGCAGGTTGATGCTGCCCACCCTGCCTGGGCTATAGTGGACGGTGTTCTGCTCAGTCAGTCCAGGCAGCAGTACCACACCTTCAACAGCCCTATTGTCTGTTCAAGGTCAAGGCATGGGCAGCATTAAAACAGTGCTTTGTATCAGTCAGGGGATTACACAATGGTGCTATCAGCCAAGGTTGTACAAGATGGCCCTTGTCCACAGAATCCAGCCTCATAAGGCCCTGGACCCTCAAACACAGCAGGTAGAGGAGAGTGCTCTAGGATGTGGTGCTCCAGGATCCTCCAGCAATGTGGCTGATTCTTAACTGTCCTCTAGGCAATTAAGGATGGGTAATAAATGCTGCCTAATCAGGGATGTCCTCACCTAATGAATGAATTAAAAGAAAATGTAGGAGTCACGGCAGCTGCCAGGACAGCGATCACACATTTCCAGGAAATGGTAACAGCAGTGACCACACATCACCTGACCAATTTTTGACTGTTGATGAGTTCTTCAGCATTGTGATACAGCCCTCTCAGTGCCACATGGGTACAGTCAATGGCATGCTGCACCTGGGGTAACACAGCTCTTTTCCCGTATCCTACTGCCCAGGCTGCAGCATGAGCTCTGCATGAGGAATGAAATGAACCATGTGACCTTGCTCAGATGGCACTGTCCTGGTATGTTTTGTGAGGGCACACGGGTTACCAATCGTTCCCTGGATCGAGCCAGGGAATTGAGTTGGCGTTGAACATTTCATACAGATATTTTGTTCTTCTGTCAGCTGTTGTTATTTTTTCTGTGGAAAATTGTTCTCGTGTCACACCTCCTCCCAAAAAACATCCCCCCCCCCCCCCCCATAAGTATATCCCCACAAACATTCTTCCTCCCCCACATGGACATGTTCCAACTTTGAGTGAGATAAATTTTGAACTGTGCTTTAATTACATGGCTGAATTTAGTTAGGGTGCCAGGACCATGAGGAGAAGTTCAAAAGACAGCAGCAACCCCTCCTTGGACATTTGTGGGAACCCTGGCTACATTTTCAATCCACTGAACAACTAATTATTTACCCTTGTTGCTCCCATCTCTTTTAAGGAAATATACCAACATACTAAGATCTTTTCATCAATTGGAGGGCTTGTAACACTTCAGTCTCAACAGCATCACCAGAAACAGTGACCATAGTTTGGATGCACTAAGCTGGAAACATTCAATGGTGGCTGGTGCCTTTGCACTGAGGCAAGTGTGATCTGGGATTGCTGGAGACAGTTAGGCAGGGCTGAGCGACGGTGAGAGTTGTGGGGTTGCTGTAGCCATAGGGGTAGCCACAGCTTTGTACACCACAGTTTCTTGCTTCCAACACTGCCTATCTTTGTGTTATTAGAAATTTGAATATATGTCTTTCTAGCAAATTACTTACATTATTAGTGAATACAGTAAATAAGCCGAGCCCCAAACAAACATTGCAGGATATTATTGACCACAATGTCAATTAGCATACCACCTTATTATTGCTATTCTCTGTTGCCTACCTGTTGTCTAATTTTCTCACCTTGTCAACAGTTAGACTTGAATTCCATGAGTTTTACATTTAGCTCGGTTACTTATGAGAAGCTTAATCAAATGATTTTTGGAGATTCATATAAATAATATCCATAGACATTTCTATTTGTGAATAATAAAAATTCTGCAAAACATTCTAACTTTCATATTAGAAAAATTGATCTTCTGAACCAATTTTACCTTCCCTCAAAACCTCTCTAAGTTTATCACTCTAGGGTTCCCACATAGAAAATGATTGGAAACAAACATTGACTGCTGGCTGCTTCAGCAGCTGCTATAACTTGCTATTTGTAAGAAATGCTTTAGCTTACTTGTGAATCCTTTTATCCACCCCTCTTTTGAACAAAATATTAAATTAAGACCCTGTTGGCCAGTTAGATTGAAAATGTTCTTGAAACATGAATAACAAGTTCTGTTATTGCCTGACTGTCATGTTCCAATACATTGTTATACACTTGTGATAATTGGACATTAACAGACTTTTAAAATAGCCATTGCAAATAATCTGTCCTTTTGTGTTTTTAGCTCCAGACAGTCCTGAGTCTCAAGCAAATCTCTAGCTAAGCTTGAGACCCAAAATAACCCCAACCACACCCACTCTTTGTGACAAGGCTTACACACTGACATAACGGGCTACAAAGTGAATCAGAATGGAATAGTCTACAAAAATATGCCCCTCCCTGATGCACTCAATACATTTTATGCTCATTTTGGACAGAAGGTCAGTGAAACAATGTCACCTGTTCCTACAGCCTCAGATGTACCTGCTGTATCATTGTCACTGCTGTAGAGAGCAGATCAACCTTCTTGAGAGTGAACCCACAGAAAGTGACTGACCCTGATGGAATATCTGGCCGTGGACTCAGATCCTGCATGTACCAGCTGGTGGGAGCATTTGCTGACAGCTTTAGCCTCTCCTTATTACAATCTGAAGTCCCCACCTGCTTCAAGAATACCATCATCATTCCGATGCCAAAGAAAACTCATGCAGCGTCCTCAGTATCTGACCTCCATAATTATGAAATGCTTCAAGACATTAGTCATGGTGCACATCAACTTTCGCCTCCCACCATGCATTGATCCCTTGCGGTTTGCCTACCATCCCAGCAGGTCCATGGCAGATGGCATCTCCCTGGCTGTACACTCATCCTTGGAACATCTGGATAACAAGGATACCTATGTCAAGCTTCTACTTATTGACTACAGCACTGCCTTCAACACCATAATGCCAACCAAATTAATTTCCAAACTTCGAGACCTAGGTCTCTGTTCTGCTCTCTGCAATTGAATCCTCGACTTAGCGTCATAGAGTCATTGAAATGTACAGCATGGAAACAGATCTTTCCACCCAACTTGTCCATGCTGACCAGGTTTTCTAATTAATCTGGACCCATTTGCCAGCATTTGGCTCATATCCCTCTATCCCTTTCTATTCATTTACCTATCCAGGTGCCTTTTAAATGTTGTCAATGTACCAGCTTCCACCACTTCCCCTAACAGCTCATTCCAAATATGCACCACTCTCTGCGTGAAGAAGTTGTCCCTTAGATCCCTTTTATTACTTTCTTCTCTCACCTTAAACCTGTG
This sequence comes from Chiloscyllium plagiosum, assembly GCF_037043375.1. NCBI lineage: Eukaryota > Metazoa > Chordata > Chondrichthyes > Orectolobiformes > Hemiscylliidae > Chiloscyllium > Chiloscyllium plagiosum. The sequence goes on from NW_028270143.1 coordinate 55,436,184, forward strand.
CCTCTAGTTTTGAACTCCCCTACCCGAGGGCAAAGACCTTGGCAATTTACCCTCTCTATGCCCCTCATGACTGTATAAACCTCTACAACGTCATCCCTCAGCCTGCGACGGTCCAGGGAAAATAGCCCCAGCCTATTCAGCCTCTTCCTATAACTCAAACCCTCCAACCCTGGCAACATTCTTGTAAGTTTTTTGGTTAGATTCCCTACAGTGTGGAAACAAGCCATTTGGCCCAACCAGTCCACACCGACCCTCTGAAGAGTAACCCACCCAGACCCATTTCCCTCTGACTAATTGGTCTAACAATATGGGGCAATTTAGCATGGTCAATTCACCTGGCCTGCACATCTTTGGACTGTGACAGGAAACCAGAGCACCTGGAGGAAATCCACGCAGACATGGGGAGAATGTGCAAACTCCACACAGTCAGTTACCCAAGGCTGGAAACGAACCTGGGACCCTGGTGCTGTGAGGTGGCAGTGCTAACCATTTCAAGTTGAACAACAGCTTTCCTATAGCAGGGAGATGAGAATTGAATGCAGTATTCCAAAAGTGGCCCAACCAATGTCCTGTACAGCCACAACATTCCCTCCTAACTCCTATGTTCAATGCAGGAAAGCACACCAAACGCTTTCTTCACTGTCCTATCTACTTGCGACTCCACTTTCAAGGAAATATGAACCTGCACTCCAAGGTCTCTATGTTCAGCAAAACTCCCCAGGACCTTGCTATTAAGAATATAAGCCCTGGACCCGATTTGCCCTGCCAAAATGTAGTGCCTCACATTTGTCCAGATTAAATTCCATCTGCCACTCCTCAGCCCATCAGCTCATCTGATCAAGGTCCCATTATAATCTGAGGTAACCTTCTTCCCTGTCCACTATAACACCAATTTCGGTGTCATCTACAAACTTATTAACTGTATCTCCTATGTCACATCCAAATCATTTATATAAATGACAAAAAACAATAGACCAGCACCACTGGTCACATGCCTCCAGTCTGAAAAACAACCTGCCAGCACCACCCTCTGTCTCCTACCTTCAAGCCAATTTTGTATCCAAATGGTTAGTTCTCCCTGTGATCCAACCTTTTAAGTCTATCATGCAGAATCTTGTCGAATGTCTTACTGAAGTCCATACAGACAACATCCACTGCTCTATATTCATCAATCCTCTTTGTCACTTCTTCAAAAAACTCAATTAAGTTAATGAGTGTTGATTTCCCACACACAAAGCCATGTTGGAATTCCCTAATCATTCCTTGCCTTTCGAAATATGTGTAAATCCTATTCCTCAGAATCTCTTCCAACAACTTGCCCACCACTGATGTTAGGCTCACCAGTCTATAGCGTTCACTTCAGCGTTCCTTATTACCTTTCTGAAATAGTGGCACCACATCAACAAGTCTCCACCTTCAGGCACTTTATGATCACTTCCCCCAAAGTGCACTCCCATTGATATTCCAATCACTTGTCATGCCATATTTCCCAAGAGTAGGTCAGGTTTACTCCTTCTCTAGTAGGTACATCCACATACTGAAACAGAAAATGTTCTTGTAAACACTTAACCACCCAAATTCCTCTCCATTCAAGCCCTTAACACTATGGCAGTCACAGTCTATGTTTGGAAAGTTCAAATCCTCCACTATTACCACCCTATTATTCTTACAGATAACTGAGATCTACTTACAAATTTGTTTATCAATAGCCCTCTGACTATTAGGGGGTCTATAGTAAAATCCAATAAGTGATCATCCCTTTCTTATTTCTCATGTCCACTCAAATAACTTCACTGGATGCATTGCCAGGAATATCCTCCTGAAGTACAGCTGTAATGTTATCCCTAATCAAAAATGCCACTCTTCCTTCTGTCTTGCCCCCCTTTCTATCATTTCTATAACATCTGTACCCTGGAACATTAAGCTTCCAGTCCTGTTCATCCCTGAGCTACATCTCTGTAATAGCTATGATATCTCAGTCCCATGTTTCCAACCAAGCCCTGAGTTCATCTGCTTTACCTTTCAGGTGTCTTGCATTGAAATACATGCATTTCATTGATCAGCCCTACCTGTTCTCTGCTTTGCTTTTGCCTGCCTTGACTATTTGACTTGCTTCTTGTCTCAACTCTGGCAGGCCTCAAACATATTCATGTTCTCACTATCTCTCTGGATCTCACCCCTGATCCCCTCAAACTGCCCCCATCTTCCCCCACCCCACTTAATAGTTTAAATCCTCCCGGGTGGCTCTAGCAAGGTGAAGATGGTCAAGAGCATCAAGTTCCGAGGAGTGATGACCACAGACAATCTGTCCTGGTCCACCAACATTGACACTATGGGCAAGAAAGCACAACAACACCTCTACTTCCTCAGGAAGGAAATTTGGCATGCCCATAAAGACTCTTACCAATTTTTATAGATGCACCAGAGAAAGCATTCTTTCCAGATGCATCACAGCTTGGTATGATAACTGCTCTGCCCAGGACTGTAAGAAATTACACTCAATTGTGAACACAGCCCAGTCCATGACACAAGCCAATCTTCTAACCATTGACTCCATTTGTACTTCTCGCTGCCCCGGGAAGGCAGCCAACATAAGCAAAGACCCCTCCCACCCTGGTTGTAATCTCTTCCAACCTCTTCTGTCAGGCAGAAGGTACAAAAGCTTCAACAGCCCTCTATGATGAAGAATTCCACAGATTGACTACATTCTGAAAGAAAAATAATCCTCATATCTCTCTTAAATGGGTGATACCTAACTCTGAGATTATGTCTTCTGGTCCTAGACTGTGTTACAAAGGAAAATAATCTCTCCAATTACTCTGTCAAGCCTCTAAGAATCATTTAAACTTCAATAAGGTCTCCTCTCATTCTTCTAAATTCCAATGAATACAGGTCCAAGCTACTCAACCTCTCTTCATAAGAAAATCCCTCTGCACCCAAAATCAACCCAGTAAACCTTCTCTGGACTGCCTCCATGCTATATCTAAAAGAATCTATTCACAGTATTCCAATTGTGATCAGAGTGCTGCCATGTATGATTTCAGCAAGACCTTCCTATTTTTAGGAGAAAGTGAGGACTGCAGATTCTGGAGATCAGAGCTGAAAAATGTGTTGCTGGAAAAGCGCAGCAGGTCAGGCAGCATCCAAGCAGCAGGAGAATCGATGTTTCGGGAATAAGCCCTGCTTCAGGAATGAGGAAGGTGTGCCAAGCAGGCTAAGATAAAAGGTAGGGAGGAGGGACTTGGGGGAGGTACATTGGGAATGCGATAGGTGGAAGGAGGTTAAGGTGAGGGTGATAGGCCAGAGAGGGGGTGGGGGCGGAGAGGTCGGGAAGAAGATTGCAGGTCAAGAAGGTGGTGCTGAGTCCAAGGGTTGGGACTGAGATAAGATGGGGGAAGGGGAAATGAGGAAGCTAGAGAAATCTGCATTCATCCCTTGTGGTTAGAGGGTTCTTAGGCAGAAGATGAGGCGCTCTTCCTCCAGGCGTCGTGTTGCCATGGTCTGGCGATGGAGGAGGCTAAGGACCTGCATGTCCTTGGCAGAGTGATAGGGGGAGTTAATGTGTTCAGCCATGGGGGGGTTGGGTTGGTTGGTGCGGGTGTCCTAGAGGTGTTCTCTGAAACGTTCCACAAGTAGGCGGCCTGTCTCCCTAATGTAGAGGAGGCCATTGGGGAGACAGGCCGCCTACTTGCGGAACATTTCAGAGAACATCTCTGGGACACCCGCACCAACCAACCCAACCGCCCTATGGCTGAACACTTTAACTCGCCCTCCTACTCCGCCAAGGACATGCAGATCCTTGGCCTCCTCCATCGCCAGACCATGGCAACACGACGCCTGGAGGAAGAGCGCCTCATCTTCCACCTAGGAACCCTCCAACTACAAGGGATGAATGCAGATTTCTCCAGCTTCCTCATTTCCCGTCCCCCCACCTTATCTCAGTCCCACCCTCGAACTCAGCACCGCCTTCTTGACCTGCAATCTTCTTCCCGACCTCTCTGCCCCCACCCCCTCTCCGGCCTATCACCCTCACCTTAACCTCCTTCCACCTATCGCATTCCCAATGCCCCTCCCCCAAGTCCCTCCTCCCTACCTTTTATCTTAGCCTGCTTGGCACACCCTCCTCATTCCTTCCTATTTTTATACTGGATTCCACTTGAAATAAAAGCCAAAATTCCATCTGCCTTACCTATTACCCACTGAACTCGGATGCTGGCATTTTGTAATTCATGCATGAAGGCTCCCAAATCCCACTGTGCTGCAATTTACTGCAGTCTTTTTCTATTTAAATAATATTCAGCTCTTCTATTATTCCTGGCAAATTACATAACCTCACATTTTTCCATATTATATTCTATTTGCCAAATTTTTGTCCTCTTACTTAACCTGTCTACATCCCTCTGTAGACTCCTTGTGTCACCCTCACAACCTGCCGTCTCACCTATTTATGTGTCATATAGTCAGCGAGATGTACAGCGCAGAAACAGACTGTTCAGTCCAACTCATCCATGTTGACCAGATATCTGAAATAAATCTAATCCCATTTGCCAGCATTTGGTCCATATCCCTCTAAATCCTTTCTATTCATAGAAACATAGAAAATAGGTGCAGGAGTATGCCACTCAGCCCTTGGGGCCTGCACAACCATTCAATATGATCATGGCTGATCATACAATCTCAGTCTCCCGCCCTCTCCTCATACCCCTTGATCTCTTCAGCCACAAGGGTCATGTCTAGCTTCCTCTTGAATCTATCTAATGAACTGGCCCCAACAGCTTTCTGTGGGAGAGAACTCCACAGGTTCACAACTTTCTGAGTGAAGGAATTCTTCCTCATCTCAGTCCTGAATGGCTTTCCCCTTATCCTTAGATTGTGACCACCAGTTCTGGACTTCTCCAACAGTGGGAACATTCTTCTCACATCTAGCCTGTCCATTCTCATCAGGATTTTACATGTTTCTATGAGATTCCCCCATCATTCTTCTAAATTCCAGTGAATACAAGCCCAGTAGATCCAATCTTTCCTCATACGTCAGTCCTGCCATCCCAAGAATCAGTCTGGTGGACCTTCGCTGAACTCCCTCAATAGCAAGAATATCCTTCCTCAGACTATGAGACCGAACTGCACACAAAACTCAAGGTGTGGTCTCACCAAGGCCCTGTATAACTGCAGTGAGACATCCTTACTCCAAAACTCAAATCTTCTAGCTATGAAGGTGAGCATGCCACTAGCTTTCCTCACCGCTTTCTGGACCTGCATGCTGACTTTCAGCGACAGTTCCACATGATACCTAGGTCTCATTGCATTCACCTTTTCCTAAACTTCCACCATTCAGATAATAATCTGCCTTCCTGTTTTTGTGATCAAAGTGGATGACCTCAGATTTATTCCACATTATATTGCATTGGCCAAGTATTTACCCACTCAGTCAGTCTGTCCAGGTAACCATGGAATTCTTCTCACGGCACATGCTACCACCCAGCTTAATGTCATCTGCAAATGTGGAGATATTGCATTTAATTCCTTCATCCGAATTGTTAATGTATATTGTGAAGAGCTGGAGTCCCAGCACTGAATCCTGTAGTACCCCATTCATTGCTTGCCACTCTGAAGGGGACCTGTTTACTTCAATTCTCTACTTCCTGTCTGCCAACCAGCTCTCTATCCATATCACATTACCTCTGATACCATGAACTTTAATTTTCCTTACTAATCTCTTTGGGGAACCTTGTCAAAAGGATATTTGAACTGTCCACAACATTTACAGACTTACCATTGTCTACTCTACTGGTCACATCCTCAAAACATTCCAGAAGATTTGTCAAGCATGGCTTCCGTTAAGTGAATCCATAGGAACAATTCTGTCCCTGCTTTCCAAATGCTCGGTTATTACATCCTTAATGATTGACTCTAGGCTTTTCCTCAGCACCGATGTCAAGCTAACTGGCCTATAATTCCCATTTTGTTTCTCCCTCCTTTTTTTAAGAATGGTGTTACATTAGCTACCATCCAGTCCTTTGGAACTCTTCCAGAGTCTACCGAATGCTGGATCATCAATGCATCCACTATTTATGGAACCACTTCCTTAAGTACTCTGGGATGCAGTGCATCAGGCCCTGGGGACCTATTGGGTTTTAATCCCATCAACTCCCCCAATACCATTTCCTGACTATACCCATAATATACTCATATACCAATCCTGATGTCTTTTAAATGTTGTAATTGTACCAGCCTCCACGACTTCCTCTGGCAGCTCATTCCATACACACACAACCCATGAAAAATGTTGCCTCTTAGGTCCCTTTTAAATCTTGCTGCTTTCACGTTAAACCTATGCCCTCTAGTTTTGGAGTCACCCACCCCCGGGAAAAGACCTTGTCTACTTACCATATCCATGCCCCTCTGTAAGATCACCCCTCAGCCTCCAATGCTCAAGGGAAAATGGTCCCAGCCGACTGTGGCACACTGCTGGTCACCGGCATCCAGTCTGAAAAGCAACTCTCCACCAGCACCCTCTGCCTTCTACCTGCGAGCCAGCTCTGTCTCCAAATGGCTAGTTCTCCCTGTATTCCATGTGATCTAACTTTGCTAACCAGTCTACCATGAGGAAGCTTGTCAGATGCCTTTCTGAGATTTGTATAGATCACATCCACCACTTTGCCCTCATCAATCCTCTTTGTTACTTCTTCAAAAAACTCAATCAACCTGATTTCCCATGCACAAAATCATGTTGAGTATCCCTATTCCGTCCTTGCCTTTCCAAATACGTGTAAATCCTATCCTTCAGGATTCCCTCCAACAACCTGCCCACCACCAATGTCGGGCTCACTGGTCTATAGTTCCCTGCTTTTTCCTTGCCACCTTTCTTAAATAGTGGCACCACGTTAGCCAACCTCTAGTCTTCTGACACCTCACTTGTGGCTATTGATGATACAAATATCCCAACTAGAGGCGAGCAATCACTTACCTACCTTCCCACAGAATTCAAGGGTATACCTGACCAGATCCTGGGGAGTTATTCACCATTATGTGTTTTAAGTCACCTCCTCCTCTGTAATATGGACACTTTGCAAAATGATGCCATTTATTTGCCCATGTTCTATATCTTCTATATCCTTCAGCACAGTAAACACTAATGTAAAATAATCATTTAGCATCTTCCCCATCTCCTGCGGTTCCATACTTAGGTGGTCGTTTGGTCTTTAAGGGGTCATATTCTCTCCCTAGTTGCCCTTTTGTCCTTAATGTGTTTGTAAAATCTCTTTGGATGCTCCCTAATCCTATATGCTAAAGCAATCTCATGTCTCCAATTTGCCATCATGATTTCCCTCTTAAGTAAATTCCTATTGCCTTTATACTCTTCTAGGGAGTCACTCGATTTCTGTTGTCTATACTTGACATATACTTCCTTCTTTTTCTTGACCGAAACCTCAATTTTTCTAATCATTCAGCATTCCCTACTCCTACCAGCCTCGCCCTCATCCTCTCAGGAACATACTGTCTCTCGACTCTCATTATCTTATTTTTGAAGGCTTCCCATTTTCCAGCTGCTCCTATACCTGCAAACATCTGCCTCCAATCAATTTTTTAAAGTTCTTTCCTAATACCATCAAAATTCCCTGCCATCTTTAACTTTAACTTTAACTTTTACATCCGGCCTATCCTTTTCCATCACAATTTTAAAACTAATAAAATGGTGGTCATTGGCCCCAAAATACTCCCCCACTGACACCTCAGTCATCTGCACGCAACCCCCACACTCATGCGTACATCCTCTCACAGGCATATACTCCATCTCACTCTCACACATACCCTATCAAGTACACACACACACTCACATTTTCTCCCTCTCTCCCACACATACACACACACTCTCTCACTCTCTCTCCCTCACACACACACTCTCTCACTCTCTCTCCCTCACACACACACATACATACACACATTTAAGTCTATGGGGTGAATTTGCATTTGCAGTTACATTCTATTTTGTTCAAAAAGCACACAATCTGTAGGCAGTCAATATATTTTATAATCCATGTGATATTTTAAAAATTCCTTCTTTGGAAATGGAACCACTCTGAGTCTGGAAAACATACAGACTCTAACCTTACACCTTTAATGCATTGTCTGAGTTGAGATGTCACCTTTTTTTTATAAAACCTTAAATTATCTCGGGAATATGACTCGAAAGAAGTTCTGGGATTTACATATTAATGAATCAAAACCTACAACCCATTCTAAAAGATGAAAGACTGAACAGCAATCTAGGTTTGTTCAATATATCACAGCAATATGTGGCACAATGACATTTTGCTATAAATTCTGTGTCTTATGATTCTACTCCAATAGCCACCTGATGAAGGAGCAGCACTCTGAAAGCTTGTAGTTCCAAATAAACCTGTTGGACTCTAACCAGGTGTTGTGTGATTTTTAACTTATTTTCCCAGAGACTAGTATGTCCATCCACATACAGAGTCAGAAAGTTTTTTGTACACATTTCTCAGTTCCATCCAAATAACTTTGCTGGATGCATTCCCAGGAATATCCTCTCTAAATACAGCTGTAATATGATCCCTAATCAAAAACACCATTCCTCTCCTCTCTTGTCTCCCTTTCTATCCTTTCTATAACGTCTGTATCCTGGAACATTAAGCTGCCAGTCCTTTCGATCCCTGGACCACGTCTCTGCAATAGCTATGATATCCCAGTCCCATGTTCCCAACCAAGCCCTGAGTTCATCCATCTTACCTATTAGGCTTCTTGCATTGAAATAAATGAAGTTTAATGTATCAGTCCTTTCTCATTTGCTGCATTATTCCTGCCTGCCCTGACTGTTTGACTTGGTCCTTGTCTCAACTGTACCAGTCTTAGACTGATCTCTTTCCTCAATATCTCCCTGGGTTCTCCCGCTACCCCTCCACTAGATTAATTGCTCCCAGGCAGCTCTAGCAAATCCAGTATATTAGTCCTCTTCCCATTCAGGTACAATTTGTCCTTCTTATCCAGGTCATTTCTACCCTGGAAGGGATTTAAATGATCTAAAAATGTGAATCCTTCTCTTCTGGACCAGGTCTTCAGCCATACATTCATCTGCTCTATCCTCCTATTCCTATCCTTACTAACTCATGGCACCGGGATTAATCCAGATATTACTACCTCTGAGAATCTCCTTTTTAAATTCCTATCTAACTTCTATCTTCTCTCTTTAAATTCTCATCCTTTTCTCTTCCTATGTCATTAATTCCAATGTGTACAACAACCTCCTACTGATCCCTTATCCTTAGTGAATATTCTACACTCTCTCTGAGATATCATTGATCCTGGCAGCAGGGAGGCAACATACCATTCTGATGTCTTGCTCTCGGCTGCAGAAACATCTGTGCCACTGTCTAGAGAGTCCCCCATCACATTCGATCACTTGGAACCTGATGTACCCTTTCTTACATTAGAACCAGTCTCGATATCAGAAACCTGGCTTTGAGTGCTACATTCCCTAAGAGTCCATCACTCCCCATATTTTCCAAAATAGCATGCTTGGGATAACCACAGAAATGCCTCCCTCCCCATCTTTTCCAGGAGGTAATCCCTCTACCTGACTATATCTTCAGTTTATCTTCCTTCCTGCAAAAGCCATCCATCACACCCTCGAGCTTCTGTAAATTCCTGCTGCTCCAACCAATCCATGCAATCCAATAGGATTTGCAACCAAAGACATTTCCTGCAAAATCAGAATGCCATCAGTTACCTTGATGATACAACATTTACTTGCCTTATCCAATCATTAATACGTAGTATAAATAATTGTGGCTCCAACCCTACTTTCTGTTGAACTCCATTGGTTAGTTATGTGTTGCAATCTTGACAATGCTCCCTTTGTCCCAGCTTTGCTATCTATTAGTTAGCCAATGTTTGATCCATGCTAATATACTACCCTCAATGCATGGGTTCTTATCTTATTAAGTAGCCTCATGTGCCAGACCTTACTGCGCATCTTTTGAGAATTCAAATTTATTACAGTTACTGGTTCTACCTTGCTTGTTACCTCTTCAAAGAGCTGTACTAAATTTATCAGGCATAATTTCTCCTTAATGGAGCCAAGCTGACTCTTCTTGATAATATTATGTATTTCAAATGCTTTGCTATTTATCCTTCATAACACACTCTAACATTTCCTGATGACAGAGGTTAAGCTAACTGGCCTATTGTCACTTGCTTTTTTATCTCCCTCCTTCTTTAAATAAAGGTGTTACATTGGCAGTCTTATCATCCTCTAGAATTTTTCCAGAATCTAAGAGTCTTTGTAAGATTACTATTAATGCATCTGCCATCACTGTAGCTACTTGCTTAAAAATTCTAGGATGCAATTCATCAGGTCCAGGAACCTTATCGGACTTTAGCTCTGTTTCACTTTTCTCCAAAGATTATTCTGTATTTATTTCCTTGCCCCCCCCCCCCCCCCCCCCCCCCACTCTTTAATCTCTTAATTATTCCATAGTTTTGGAATACTATTAGTGTAATTTACTGTGAAGACTGGTGCAAAGTATTTATTCAACTCTTCTGCCATTTCCTGGCTCCTCATTATTATTGCCCCAACCTCATTCTCTAAGGGGGTAGGTTCATTATAATACAATTCAATCCAATACAGCACAGGAACAGACCCTTCACCACTGAGCCTGCACCAATTCCTAATCCGTATTTGGATCCATTACTTATTGTCCATGTGGAGTTTCTATCCCTCTGTTCATGTCCTGTTCATTGTTGCCTCTTGACTTCCTTTTTTTATCTTTAAAAAAGCTTTTGCAGGCTGTTTTTATATTATTTGCTAGTTTTTCCAATTGGTTGATTGTCCATTCATTTTTGGTCATCTTTTGTTAGCTTTTAAATATTCCCTAAACACCTGATTTACCACTAATCTTTGCACATTATATGTTTTTTCTTTAAACTTGATACTATCCATAACTTCCTGGTTAAGCAACATTACTTCTTACAAATGTACTTATTCCTTCGATAACTAACAAAGTTACCTCACCCCTTTCCCTTCCTGCCTGTCCTTTCAAAAGGTCACTTATCCCTGAACATTTAGTTCCAAGCTTTGATCTCCTTGTAACCATGTCTTTGTAATGACTACAGGATCATATCTATCAATGCAATTTGTCCCTTTTATTCATTTATTGTGTCTAAATACTGCATAAATTTAAGTCACAGCCATTAATTTTGTCTTTTTAAGCATTTGTTCTACTTTTGACACTATTTGCTTTCACTTTATGCATATATACTCTATCCCTTGTATCAAAACGTTTGCCCAGCAATGACACCATATCTATTTGCTTTGCAAGCCTAGGTTTTCCCCTCTCAAACCCTCCCTCACTCTAATTAGAATAACTTTCCAGATCTAGTTATTCGATCTGTCAGGAAACAGGTCCCAGCATGAAGAATGTCTGACCAGAGCAGCTCCCTTCTAATCATTACTGGTGTCAATGTCCCGTGAACTAAAAACCATTCCTCTCACACTGATCTTTAAGCCACATATTTAATTCTGTTACTTTATTTACCACATGCCAACTTATTGGCTCAGGTGATAATGACTTTTTGTAGAAACTCGTTAAAACATTTTATCTTGTTTAATGCTATAGAACTGGGGTTTTTTGTTAACGTATTTATTAACAAAAAAAACTTTTTTCTGACTGTACAAAAATATAAATATAACAGAATTAAATACTGTACAAATGAACCTTGTGCAGTACCTTTTAACTGCCTAGTGCATATCCTATGACAGGTTGAGATCTTTCGTACCTTCTCCCATATGTCCTCCCACGTTTCAGAAGAGATCGCCACTCCAGCTCTTGTTCCCAGACCTCACATAACCGGTTAATATCCTGCCAGGCCCTGCCATCCAGCAGGTTATAGAGGGCACTAACCGAGAGAGTGCTTGTGACACGTGGCAACAACCTCTCTGTGTTGGGCTTATAGGGCTTAGTGAGATGCATAGTCTTCTTCTGGATGAAATCCAAAAGCTGAAAAAATAGAAAAGATCTCTTTTGGGCAGCTTGCATTTGTGACTCAATTGCTCGAAAGACATCATAACCTTCCCCTCAAACAAGTCTCCCAAACTGGAAACTCCTCTCGCTGCCCATAGTTTGAACCCTGGGTCCATCATCCCTGGTCAGAACCCCAGCATAGCAACTACAGGGCTGTGTGGCAAGATAAGAAACCCTCACTCTGGTACCTTGCTTCCATGCCTTGACCATATTAATAACAATGGGATTCTGGCAGTGATCTATAACTGTTCTCATCTTATCCATGGGCAACAGATTAATAAGAGGGCACTTTGCCTGAGAGGCCTTGATACCCAGCCATATTGAGTTTGGATTGTTACCTGCCCAATCACACACAAAGGACAGCAGGGAACTCAATTGCGACCACCTGAAGTCTGGGAAATCAACTCCTCCCCATCCTTGAGGCGACTGCAATTTAGTTTGGTGAGAGGTTGCCTACAATACCAGACGAAGGAACTAAACCGTCAGAGTGAGGGTTTCTTATCCAAAACTTCGCTACACACCCCCGTAGTTGGTATGCTGGGGTTCTGACCAGGTATGATGGACTCAGGGTTCAAACTGTGGGCAGCAAGAGGAGTTTCCAGTTTATTGTAAATAGTGGCACAGTGGCTCAGTGGTCAGCACTGCTGCCTCACAGCACCAGGGTCCCGGGTTTGATTCCAGCCTTGGGCGACTGTCTGTGTGGAGTTTGCACATTCTCCCCGTGTCTGTGTGGCTTCCTTCTGGCTGTTATGGTTTCCTCCCACAATTGAAAGATGTGCGGGTCAGGTGAATTGGCCATGCTAAATTGCCCATAGTGTTAGGTATATTAGTCAGAGGGAGGTGGGTCTAGGTGAGTTACTCTTTGGAGGGTCGGTGTGGACTTGTTGGGCCGAATGGCCTGTTTCCACACTGTGGGGAATCTAATCTAAAATCAATCCATAAGTTTCCGCAACATTGACCTGGGAAACATTATAGGGCACATACACATGGGATAAAGCAAACAAGGAAGAACTTTCAACCATGAAATTGGAAGAGCCTCCCATCCCTGGAGATCCTGCCTAATTTTGTCAAGCAGGTGAACAAAGTTAGTCCAAAATAACTTCTCAAACTTGGAGATAATAAAAATACCTAGGGATTGGAAACCCACCTGTGACCACTTAAAGGGGAACCTAAGGCCACCTTCAACCTCTGGCACTTCCTTAAGGTCCCCCAAAGGCATAGTTTCTGACTTTGCAAAGTTGATCTTATATCATGAAATAGCCCCAAATGAATTAATCCATTGTATCGGATGGGGTACAGAGGTCATCAGGTCTGATAAAAACAGAAGTACATCATCCGCATACAGTGTAATCTGTAAACCTAGTCCGTCACTCTTGGCCTTAACTTCCAAATATACCACCGCTTAATCAGAGATAGCTATGTTCCCAGTTTTACAACCCATAATCAAATCCAGAAGGGTTGAGGGAACCAGAAAAAGATCAATCCTCGTATGACATTTATGTGGGTTTGAAAAAAAAGGTGAAGTCCCTGCTGGTATGGTGAAGACATCTCCAAATGTCCACCAGCCCCAATTCCTCGCATAAGTCAGTCACCTGCTTGACCTGTAAAGAAATAGTTGGGGGCCCACTAGGCATCCTGTCCACTGTTAGATCCAGAAGACAATTGAAATCCCTCCCTCTATAATAATGTGCCGTGTTCCAAAGGCACCAAAAAGGCACTAATCAAAGTTTGAGAGAAGATTTGTAGCTCGGGTGCTCGTTGTTGCGGTTCTGTTCGCCGAGCTGGAAATTTTTGTTGCAAACGTTTCGTCCCCCGTCTAGGTGACATCCTCAGTGCTTGGGAGCCTCCTGTGAAGTGCTTCTGTGGTGTTTCCTCCGGCATTTATAGTGGTCTGTCCCTGTCGCTTCCGGTTGTCAGTTTCAGCTGTCCGCTGTAGTGGCCGGTATATTGGGTCCAGGTCGATGTGTTTGTTGATGGAGTTTGTGGATGAGTGCCATGCTTCTAGGAATTCCCTGGCTGTTCTTTGTTTGGCTTGCCCTATAATGGTAGTGTTGTCCCAGTCGAATTCATGTTGCTTGTCGTCTGCGTGTGTGGCTACTAAGGATAGCTGGTCGTGTCGTTTCGTGACTAGTTGATGTTCATGGACATTTAAAACGCCATATTCCCCCTCATGTATCAGGGCCTTAAGTATCACAGACCACCCTTGCTCATCTTTCACTTGCTCTAATACAGTGAACGAAAGATTTTTCTGGATAAGTACTGCCACTCCCATACTTTTGATAGTAAAGGATGAAAAGAATACGCAGTCATAACCGCCCTGTTATAGCTTCAGGTGTTCCCCATCATCAAGATGGATTTCCTGCAACAGGGCAATATTAACCCTCTCCCTCTTAAGGCTAAGAAAGCACTTTTTTTCCTTTTAACAGGAGAATGACTTCCCTTGACGTACCAGGTGCACCATTTAACAAGACGTTTCGCCATATCCCCTTTCAGAGACTGTTGAACCCCCGGGAGGGAGGACCCTGCTTACAATGCGCTGAGCACAATTAAATAAAGACTCATAGAGTCGCAGAATTGTGTATACAAAAACTACTGTATCATAACTACAAACAACTATTGCTACCAAAAAACTATAAAGAAATCAACTGCAGGGGCATGGGAACCCAGACTGTAGCTTTAGGGTGCAGGACCTGGAGTGTAGGGAGGTTAGGAACATGGCATCAATTTCAAAGGAGGGTGCCTGTAAACAGGAAAGTGGTTTGAAGTGTGTATACTTCAATGCAAGAAGTATACGAAATAAGGTAGGTGAACTTGCAGCGTGGGTTGGTACCTGGGACTTCGATGTTGTGGCTATTACGGAGACATGGGTAGAACAGGGACAGGATTGGCTGTTGCAGGTTCCAGGGTTTAAATGTTTTAGTAGGGTCAGAGGTGGGGGTAAAAGAGGGGGAGGTGTGGCATTGCTTGTCAAAGATAGTATTACAGCTGTGGAAAGGACGATGGATGAAGACTCGCCATCTGAGGTAGTTTGGGCTGAGGTTAGGAATAGGAAAGGTGAGCTCACCCTGTTAGGAGTTTTTTACAGGCCTCCTAATAGTCCTAGAAACGTAGAAGAAAGGATTGCGAGGATGATTCAAGAGAAGAGTGAAAGTAATAGGGTGGTTGTTATGGGGGCTTTAACTTTCCTGATATTAATTGGGAAAGCTATAGCTCAAGTTCGTTAGATGGGTCAGTGTTTGTCCAATGTGTGCAGGAGGGTTTCCTGACACAATATGTAGATAGGCCAACAAGAGGTGAGGCCATACTGGATTTGGTTCTGGGTAATGAACCAGGCCAGGTGTTAGAATTAGAGGTAGGTGAGCACTTTGGGGACAGTGACCACAATTCGGTGACCTTTACTCTAGTGATGGAGAGGGATAAGTGTGCACTACAGGGCAAGAGTTATAGATGGGGGCAGGGAAATTATGATGCTGTGAGGCATGACTTAGGATGTGTGGCCTGGAAAAGTAAGCTTCAAGGCAAGGGTGTAATTGATATGTGGAGCTTGTTCAAGGAGCAACTATTGAGTGTCCTTGATAAGTATGTGCCCGTCAGGCAGGGAGGAAAGGGTCGTGTGAGGGAGCCGTGGTTTAATAAGGAATTGGAATTCCTTGTTAAATGGAAGAGGGCGGCCTATGTAAAGATGAGGAGTGAAGGTTCAATTGGGGCGATTGAGAGTTATAAGGTAGCCAGGAAGGACCTGAAGAGAGAGCTAAGAGCAGCAAGGAGGGGACATGAAAGGTCCTTAGTTGGTAGGATTAGGGAAAACCCTAAGGCTTTCTATAGGTATGTCAGGAATAAAAGAATGACTAGGGTAGGAATAGGTCCAGTCAAGGATAGTAGTGGGAAGTTGCGTGTGGAGGCTGAAGAGATTGGGGAGACACTGAATGAATACTTTTCGTCAGTATTCAATCAGGAACAGGACATTGTTGTCAATGTGAGTACTGAGTCACAATTAAGTAGAATCGATGGCTTTGAGGTATGTAGGGAAGAGGTGTTGGAAATTCTGGAAAGGGTGAAAATAGATAAGTCCCCTGGGCCTGATGGCATTTATCCTAGGATTCTCTGGGAAGCAAGGGAGGAGATTGCAGAGCCATTGGCCTTGATTTTTATGTCCTCGTTGTCTACAGGAGTAGTGCCAGAAGATTGGAGACTAGCAAATGTGGTTCCCTTGTTCAAGAAGGGGAGTAGGGATAACCCTAGTAACTATAGGCCGGTGAGTCTCACTTCTGTTGTGGGCAAAATCTTAGAGAGAATTGTAAGGGATAGGATTTATGAACATCTGGTTAGGAATAATGTGATCAAGGATAGTCAGCATGGTTTTGTGAAGGGCAGGTCCTGCCTCACAAACCTTATTGAATTCTTTGAGAAGGTGACTAAGGAGGTGGACGAGGGGAAAGCAGTAGATGTGGTGTATATGGATTTTAGTAAGGCATTTGATAAGGTTCCCCATGGTAGACTACTGCAAAAAATACGGAGGTATGGCATTGAGGGTGATTTGGAGGTTTGGATTAGGAGTTGGCTGGCTGGAAGAAGACAGAGGGTAGTTGTTGATGGCAAAGGTTCATCTTGGAGTGCCGTCACTAGCGGTGTTCCGCAAGGATCTGTTTTGGGACCATTGCTGTTTGTCATTTTTATAAATGACCTGGAGGAGGGGTTAGAAAGTTGGGTGAGCAAGTTTGCGGATGATACGAAAGTCGGAGGAGTTGTAGACAGTGAGGAAGGATGTGGCAGGTTACAGCGGGATATAGATAAGCTGCAGAACTGGGCAGAAAGGTGGCAAATGGAGTTCAATGTAGCTAAGTGTGAGGTGATTCACTTTGGTAAGAGTAATAAAAAGATGGGGTACTGGGCTAACGGTCGGATACTTGGTAGTGTGGATGAGCAGAGGGATCTTGGTGTCCACGTACACAGATCTTTGAAAGTTGCCACCCAGGTAAATAGTGCGGTGAAGAAGGCATATGGCGTACTGGCTTTTATTGGTAGAGGAATTGAGTTCCGGAGTACTGAGGTCATGTTGCAGTTGTATAAGACTCTGGTGCGGCCACATCTGGAGTATTGTGTGCAGTTTTGGTCGCCATACTATAGGAAGGATATGGAGGCACTGGAACGGGTGCAGAGGAGGTTTACCAGGATGTTGCCTGGTATGGTAGAAAGATCGTATGAGGAAAGGCTGAGGCACTTGGGGTTGTTTTCATTGGAGAAAAGAAGGTTTAGGGGTGACTTGATAGAGGTGTATAAGATGATTAGGGGTTTAGATAGGGTCGACAGTGAGAATCTTTTTCCTCGTATGGAGTCAGCTATTACAAGGGGGCATAGCTTTAAATTAAGGGGGGGTAGGTATAGGACAGATGTTAGGGGTAGGTTCTTTACTCAGCGAGTCGTGAGTTCATGGAATGCCCTGCCAGTAGCAGTGGTGGACTCTCCCTCATTATGGGCATTTAAGCGGGCATTGGGTAGGCATATGGAGGATAGTGGGCTAGTGTAGGTTAGGTGGGCTTGGATCGGCGCAACATCGAGGGCCGAAGGGCCTGTACTGCGCTGTATTCTTCTATGTTCTATGTTCTAACTGTAAAACCTTGAACGGGAGACTCTCCCCCCTGCCCATAGGGGGCACTCACCCTACCCATCCCCTCCTTCGCAGCTCCTTCAAGCCTGGACTGTGCCCCAGCCTTAGGCAAAAAAAAAGAGATGATCCTTAAGTCAACAAAAAATACAAAGTCAAGATAAGCACTTTGCCCATCCCCGACTCCATGTCACCCCCACTTGTGACTAAAAGAGAAAGAGAACAAAAAAAAGGAGACAACAAAGGACACTCACAAAAGTACCCATGATAAGATCCAATTTTAAAAATAAAGTAGGAACAATATGTTATAACTGGGTTTTTAATGTATTTATGTTCAGTCAACGCTGAACAATCTCTCTAGCCCCTGAAAACGTAGTTCATATAAACTATCTCTAGATTTTTAAATAACATAATTTATTTACTTTAAGTGATCATACTTGACAGTTTAATTTATTTCAATTTACAACTAACTTGCTTTTTTAATTACTGCTCCAATTTAAGTTATTATTTTAATCTCATGTGTATTTCCAATCTCTATTTCTCTCTCTGCAAAATTGTTATAATATAAAGGATAATTAATCGTCTTCCTTCTTGGTTTGCCATTTGTGAGAATTCTTCAATATGATTCGTTGCTTAATCTACTTGAAGACATCACTGTTGCCTAAACGTTAGAGTTGGCCTTGAGCTGACATTGAAATTAAATTAACATCAGGGAAATAAAACCTTGCCCCTGCAATCATTAGATCTTTGTGGCAGCTTTCATTTGGCGTCAGTGGCAGACATCATCATTTTACCAATGACCACAAAATCTGGGGTTTAAATTCGGAGAGGATAGAGATCACACACAACCCAAAGTTTGAAGATTCAGTAAAGTTAACTGTGAAATAATGAAATATAACCTGAAAACCTAAATAGGGTTGAACAATAGCAGATAACCATCCAGAAAAAAAATGGTGGAAGGTATTCAATACACCTGTAATAGAATAAAAGACAGCTAAAGATTGCAGTTCACCTTGCACTGTAAGGCAGTATGTATGCTTTAACATATGGAGTCAGATAGATTATAAATCTAAAATAAGTGGCTCACACAAATGCTGTGAATTCCAACTGACTATGAAACGTATAGAAAGTGACAAAGAGGCACAGAGAAAATATTGAAGTGTTTCCAAAAGGACCAATGAGATGAAAGCTTCTAAGCCATATAATGGTTAATAACTTATAAAGTTTGCAAAAATATGAATGTAAAAGAGTGACTATAGGATTTGGGAGCCAGCAGAGACAGATGCAAGCAATACCACAAAATAACAACTTGATAAGTACAAAATAAACTTTGGCAGCACACTCTTAGGAATCTTTGGTACTTTAATAATTGTCAGAGATACATGCACTATAACGTAATTCAATAAAATAATGTAGGGTGTGCCACTTTTAAAAATATAAAGAGAAGTCAATGTTTATTTTCTTATTATAAATATACACTTCACAATACACTATTACAGCGAATAACAATTCTTGCCTCATGTACAATATCACCTATACAGGGTTTTACTAGATTCTCTGCTGCTCCAGTGGCACATAAACAAGGCTTAATGCTTAATTAGTTGTTCAAAATAGCTTTTTCTTCATACTGTCACATCCTGACTAATGCTAAGTTAACTTGAAAGAGCTAGTATATAATTGTGGGGACAAATTTGGTAGCTGATGAACCTTGGAACTATTGTTAACATTATTTTCAGTATCAACAACATAACAAAATTATGAATTACATAGCAAAGGCTCTGCTTAAATGGAATGAGTTACTATTCTCCGCATTAATTTTCTTACTTTTACCCATATTTTAGGTCTTCTGAGTCTTTGGCTGGCAAGAAGGAACATCTTGTTTCCTGTCATCTGTCAATCCTCCCTCTTGTCAGCTACTAGAAACCATCTCCTGGAGAAGGTCTGATAAATGTGGCCTTGTGATTCCTCATTATTTCACAGAAGATAGATTAAATAAACACTTAACAAGATAAATCACAGACATTGACCTAATAAATAGGCGAGTTACATAAAAAGCACGAAAAATTAGTGCACAGCTTTCACAATGAGAACACTCTTTTCCCTACATTCTGCAATTATGAAAGCAAAAGAACTTCTGGCATTTATTGCTGAAGGAATAGAGTTTTAAAATAGAACTGCTGCAACTGTATAAGGCATTAGTGAGACCGTACTTGGAGTATTATGTACAATGTTGATCCTCTTACATGAGGAGGGATGGAGTTGTGTTGGAAGCAGTTCAGAGCAGATTCAACAGATTGATTCCAGAGATGAGAAATGTGCGTTATGAAGAGAGATTGAATAGTATAGGCCTATACTGTCTAGATTTGAGAATAATGAGAGGATGTCTAATTGAGGTATGTAAAGTGCGAAAGGGGTTTGATGAAGTAGCAGGGATATTTCCTCTTGTGAGCAATCCAGAATGAGATGTTGTAGTTTTAGGATAAGTGAAAACAGATTTCAAACAGATATGTGGAGGAAATTATTCTCTCAAAGGATCATGAATCTGTGGAAATCATACTTGAATGCAGGGGATAGCAGAAAATTGAGTTAATTTAAAGAAGAGAGAGACACATTTTTAATTAGTAATGGTTGAAGAGTTATGGAGTGAAGTGGAGGTAGAGATGAGATCAGCCACGATCGTATTGAATGATGGAGCTCGAGGGGCTGCATTGCATATTCATTCTCCTGGCTCTTACGTTCTTGTAATTCAGTTTCTGAAAACATAAATTATAAGAAGGTAATCTTCTTCAGGGAAAATAACAAATGCTCAAGATCACAGTGGGACAGGTAGCATCCATGGAGAGAGAGCAAACTAATGTTTCAAATTAAGATGACTCTTCCCTAGACTCGTAACATTAGCTTGCTCTCTCTCCATGGATGCTGTCTGCAATCTCCAGCATTTATTGTTTTCAGAACAGATTCTAGCATCTGCAGTAATTTGCTCCTATACCCTTCTTCAATGTTGGTTCAGTTAGAACACTTTAGCCTGTGACTCACAATGTCATGGTTCAATTCTGAGTCCAGCAAGACGTTATTGTAGTTCAGAGTGAGCACTGCATTGTCAAATGTGACATCTTTCTGAAGAAATATTGAAATCTGGCCTCTCAGACATAATAGATCCAAAGGTACTAGTTAAAGAAGAACAGGTAACATTTATCATTCAACTAGTATCACAAAAGTAGCCTAGCTAGTTATTTATCTTACTGTTATTTGTAGATCACTGCTGTCTGAAAATTGACTTTTTACATTTCCGTGCATTGACACCATGACAGTATTTAATTAGCTGTGAAGCACATGAAACACACTATTGTATCTATCTAATCTTTCTTCTTCTTTTGCTTATTCCCTGGAAACTAAAGTGGTTCATACATTGAAGAACAAATCATAATGCACTTCCCTAAATGCTTCCGGGCAAATACTTTTTGTCAATAATTCTTAATATTTTACAATAAATTACATATAATTTGTGAAATTCTTAACTCAATATCATTTTATTTTTGGATGATATTTGTTGTGTTTTCAGGTATATGAATATTAATGATCACACTGGTATCAAACCCAGAGCCCTCCCTAATTTGTATCACTAATTAAGCCAAGAGAGCACACAATAGCTAAATGAGTGAACAGTGTATGCAAGGTGGAGAACTGAGTTGTTAAAAGATTTGCTCTTCAGATGAAGGACCCTTTCCAGAACTCTGAGTATTATGTGCTTTCTACTGTCCTGTGAGTGTCTCTTGCCTTTGTGCTCTGAATCATGCATCCAACCTGGGATTTCATTCAGTAGCTATTGAGTCATACTTTTTCTGTCAGCCATAGAAACAAAAGCTTGGAAGAGATTACTCTTAGGAGGAAAAAAAATTACAATACCAATTACATGCCTCCAGAGCCACGTTGTACTGTGAATCCGTAGATGAAATTATATTATTGAACATGCTGTCAAAATAATTTTGTTAAACGAAGAGTTGAATATATTTTTAACATTTATTAATATTGGATTCTCTATTTTACTGGCCTATAGCTATGGTTTATTCCTCCTAAATGGTGCAGCTGCTTGTAAGCAGTCAGCTAAGTTTCAATTTATAATATTTATAATTAATATGTTAGTGAATCATAGATGCAGACTGGAACAAAAGCATTATCTTTTGATAAGTGCAGAATCATAAACGTCCAGCAATTTCTAAATATTAAATGGGGAAGTGATGGCCTAGTAGTATTATCTCTGGACTGTTAATCAAGACACCCAGGTAATGTTCCGGGAGCTAGGTTTAAATTCCACAATGGTGGAATTTGAATTCATAAAAATCTGGAATTAAGAGTCCGATGATGACCATGAATCCATTGCTTTTTGTCAGAAAAATCTATCTGATTCACTAATGTCCTTTAGGAAAAGAAACTGCCATCCTTACCTGGTCTGGCCTACATGTGATTGCAGACCCACAGCAGTGTGGTTAACTTTTAGCTGCCCCCTGGCTAATTAGGGATGGGCGATAAATACTAGCCTAGTCAGTGACTCCCACATCCCATAAATGAATGAAAAAAAGGACTTTTGCTTCAGCGTACTGTCATTTCTTTGTCATTCAATTGGTAATCTTGAGAAAAGACAGTAGAATCACTTCCATTTGCTGGTTTATGTCCATCAGCATTCTCTGGTAGCCCAGTCCCTCCAAGTCAGCATTTGAACTCTCTGTACCAGAGATGGTATTAGATTTTGTCCTGTGGTATGTTGGCACTTGTCCCATTCTATCCTTTTACCCTCACTTCTACAGATCTTTACCCATCTTTTTGACATGCGTGGTGCGTGGATTTGACATGGCACTTGTGAGGATGAGATAGAGGAATTCTGCATACTCCACATAGTCTCACCAGCTGTTTGCTGTGCTTGCTCTTATTGGTCAGTGTGTTGAGTACAGGAGTTGGGAGGTCATGATGTGGCTGTACAGAACATTGGTGAGGCCACTTTTGGTCTCCCTGCGATAGAAAGGATGTTGTAAAACCTAAAAGGCTTCGGAAAGGATGTTTCCAGGATTGGAAGGTTTGAGCTATAGAGAGAAACTCAGACTGTTTTCCCTGGAGCATCGGAAGCTGAGGGGTGACCTTATAGAAGTTTATAAAATCATGAAAGGCATAGATAAAATGAATAGACAAGGTCTTTTCCCGAGAGTAGTGGAATCCAAAACTAGAGGGAATAGGTTTAAGATGAGAGGAGAAAGATTTAAAAGGGATCTCCGGGGCAATGTTTTTAATCAGAGGGTAGTATGTTTATGGAATAAGCTGACAGATGCAGTAGTGGAGGCTGGTACATTTACAACATTTAAAGGGCATCTGGATGGGTATATGAATGGGAAGGGTTTATAGGGATATAGGCTAAATACCATGATATCTGGTTGGCATGGACGAGTTAGCCCGAAGAGTCTGTTTCCATGCTGTATATCTCTATGACTCTGAAATAGCATATAAAAATGTGTTGGTTTGAAGGTATTATTCCTTTGTGTGCAAGCCCAAAGCTGTTTGTAGTAGTTGACACTGCAATTTCTGTAACTTCCATGTGTGGCCCCATTGTAGGCCTTCCATATTACTAACATTTGAAATATTGGCAAGGTGTCTATGGGAGCAGTCATCCCTACGGACTATTATATTAGTCCGACCTGGGTGAGAACTTGGGTTTTTGCTCCATACTGTTAAAGTGTTCTTGTTCTGTTTTTTGCTGGTTGTGGTCGGATACAGAACTGGCTCGAAGGTAGAAGACAGACGGTGGTGGTGGAGGGTTGCTTTTCAGACTGGAGGCTTGTGACCAGTGGTGTGCCACAAGGATTGGTACTGGGTCGACTGTTTTGTGTCATTGATATAAAAGAAATGGATGAGAACATAGGAGGTACAGTTAGTAAGTTTGCAAATGAAACCAAAAGTGGTGTCATAGAGTCATAGAGATGTACAGCATGGAAACAGACCCTTCAGTCCAACCTGTCCATGCCGACCAGATATCCCAACCCAATCTAGTCCCACCTACCAGCACTTGGCCCGTATTCCTCCAAACCCTTCCTATTCATATACCCATCCAAATGCCTCTTAAATGTTGCAATTGCACCAGCCTCAACCACTTCCTCTGGCAGCTCATTCCAAACCCATATACCACCCTCTGTGTGAAAAGGTTGCCCCTTAGGTCTCTTTTATATCTTTCCCCTCTCACCCTAAACCTATGCCCTCTAGTTCTAGGCTCCCAGACTCCAGGGAAAAGACTTTGCCTATTTACTCTATCCATACCCCTCATACTTTTGTAAACCTCCATAAGGTCACCCCTCAGCCTCCGACGCTCCAGGGAAAACCGTCCCAGCCTGTTCAGCCTCTCCCTATAGCTCAAATCCTCCAAACCTGGCAACATCCTTGTAAATCTTTTCTGAACCCTTTCAAGTTTCACAACATCTTTCTGATAGGAAGGAGAGAGGTGTCGTGGACAGCGAAGAAGGTTACCTCAGAGTACAACAGGATCTTGATAAGATGGGCCAATGGGCTGAGAAGTGGCAGATGGAGTCTAATTTAGATAAATGTGAGTTGCTGCATTTTGAAAAAGCAAATGATCCTGGGGAGTGTTGCTGAACAAAGAGACCTTGGAGTGCAGGTTCGTAGTTCCTTGACAGTAGAGTTGTAGGTAGATAGTGAAGAAGGCATTTGGTATGTTTTCCTTTATTGGTCAGAGTACCGAGTATTGGAGTTGGGAGGTCATGTTGTGGCTGTACAGGACATTGGTTAGGTCACTTTTGGAAAATTGCATGCAATTCTGGTCTCCTTTCTACCAGAACAATGTTGTGAAACTTGAAAGGGTTCAGAAAAGATTTACAAGGATGTTGCAAGGGTTGGAGGATTTGAGCTACAGGGAGAGGCTGAATAAACTGAGACTGTTTTCCCTGGAGCATGGGAGGTTGAGGAGTGACCTTGTAGAGATTTATAAAATCATGAGGGGCATGGATAGGACAAATAGACAAAGTCTGTTCCCAGCAGTAGAGGAGTCCTGAACTAGAGGGCATAGGTTTAGAGTGAGAGGGGAAAGATATAAAAGGGTCGAAGGGGCAAATGTTTCACACAGAGGATGGTGTGTGTATGGGATGAGCCTCCAGAGGAAATGGTGGGGGCTGGTTCAATTATAGCATTTAAAAGGCATCTGAATCGGTATATGAATAAGAAGGGTTTCGAGAGATATGGCAAATGGGACAAGCTTAGGTTAGGATATCTGGTTGGCATGGATGAGTTGGACTGAAGGGTCTGTTTCCATGGTGTACACCTGTATGACTTTATGAGGTTTTCCTCAAGGTTTTCCAAGATCTTTGCCTGCCAGTGGACTCTTCACAAGTTTTTTTAGGTTAAAAATCTTCTGAGGTCCTGTCCTGGCTTGGGAGATTTCCCTTTGCAGATATATCCAATGGACTCTTTCTAAGTCAGACCCCGCTCTGGAGGATTTCTTAAAAGCAAATTACTGCAGATGCTGGAATCTGAAACCAAAAGAGAAAATGCTGGAAAATCTCAGCAGGTCTGGCAGCATCTGTAAGGAGAGAAAAGAGCTGACGTTTCGAGTCTAACTGACCCTTTGTCAAAGCTCAGCTTTGATAAAGGGTTAGTTAGACTCGAAACGTCAGCTCTTTTCTCTCCTTACAGATGCTGCCAGACCTACTGAGATTTTCCAGCATTTTCTCTTCTGGAGAATTTCTTCCCCTGCCGCTACCATACTTTATCTGGTAATTGAATTATAGGTCTAGCAAATCTTTGGCTGTGGTTGTCTGCACACACACTGTCCCTGTGACTGCTTACATTCTTTCTTTAAGTAAGGTTCCTTATGTACTGGAACACCCGTCTATTTACATTGGACCACAGTAGGTTGTTAAATATAGTTCTTTAGTGTAGTCTCTAAGACGTGCCTCTTCACAAACTCATTCTAGACTTGTGTCTTCATCTCTCACTGACATCAGAGTCATGTTTTCGGTTACATCATCTGAGTTTATATGAATTATATTATACAACAGGCAGAAAGTGAGATTCCTGGTGTGTTCATTGAACTTCTTTCAACAATGCTACTCTGCACTGGGAGTGAATTTTCTTGTTTGGACCTCCTCTTGAAGTCTTTCCTAGGATAGCAGAATTGTTATCCTCAAGATTTCTTCCTAGTGTATGAGTCTGGGTTTGTTTCTCCCTGAAACCAAGGTCTCTGAAATTGAGAGCCTGAAAGTACGGCTTGTCTTTCTTGCAGTTTGTTGTTCAGAAGTTTCCTTTGCAGCCAGTTTGTATTCCCTTTAAGATGGTCCATCTGCTTTAAGAGTGGCTTCATGTTTGCCTGTCTTCTGCCTGCATCATAGATTTGCTACTAGCGATAGCACAAATAGTCAGGCTGCAATGCTCCCTCTAATTTTCCCTAGCGCTGTACCGACCTCCAAGGCATGCTGATCAGAGTGTGTGGAGATTTCTAGCGCTTTGAAGGAGTACTGGCAGGCTGCATGCCTCACTCAGCAAAGTACAAAGTTACCTACTACCCAACTGCTGCCTCACAGCGCCAGAGACTCGGGTTCAATTCCCGCCTCAGGCGACTGACTGTGTGGAGTTTGCACGTTCTCCCCGTGTCTGCGTGGGTTTCCTCCGGGTGCTCCAGTTTCCTCCCACAGTCACAAAGATGTGCAGGCCAGGTGAATTGGCCATGCTAAATTGCCCCTAGTGTTAGGTAAGGGGTAAATGTAGGGGCATGGGTGGGTTACGCTTCGGCGGGGCGGTGTGGACTTGTTGGGCCGAAGGGCATGTTTCCACACTGTAGTCTAATCTAATCTAAAAAAAAATAAAACTAACAGCCATTTGTAATGCAAATCCTGCCTGTTGCCCTTGCCCAACATCTGATCTTTTAAACATGATTTTAAGCATCTAGACTCACTCAGACAATATAGAGCATTTATGACTTCTTTCAAAACCACAATGGAAACAACTCAGGAAGGTTTTTCAAACTTTCCCTCATTTGTTTTGAAACTACTGAACAGTAATTGATAAATGTGAAAGAATAAAATTTCATTAATATAGCAGACTGTATAAAACTGCTGTATTGTGGTAAATTAGATTCATTGTACACATTCAAACTGCATAATTTGAGTGGGACTGAGAGCATCTCAGCCCTGGAAAACATATTAAATATAACCACCAGGTTTTTGGAGAGGTTGAAGCTTTCAATCAAAAGCTTTAATGAAGACACTAAAAGGATTCAATAGATAAATGTAATCATGATATTGTGAAATCTGTGAACACAAATGAAACACATTTGTTTTATTTAAAACCTCATGATGGATATTAGACATTTCAGTTATTGAGGTAAAAACAGAGTTTAAACGTTTTCCAGTGAAAGGTTTTCAGAAAGCATTTTGACCAATTTGTGGTGAAAAGCTAGCTGTTGAACAAATTGTGCAATTAAGGAATAATGGCCATAAAAATGGGTTCCACAGCATCACTGTTGCCAATAGAATGGGAACTTCAGTGAAATAATGACAGGTGGAATGCTTTCAGCTCCTTCTGGCATGGCACACCGAAACTGACACGTGCTAATGTGGGTGTGCTGTATGTACACTACACCATGCAGTATGGCCAGATTATGCCCTCAACAGTCTCAAACACTGATTGATGCACGATAGGCAATTTGGATCAAAGACAGCCAGGTAAACACTGTCAGATGAACATGCATCCATTGTACAAATGAAGCCCTCGATACTCACTTTACCTCCACCATCATTTAAAGGGCCTGCCATCCAAGTTCCAGTTGAGATACTATTGACTTACTTTTTTTTTCTAGTGTTTTCAGTGAAACTACTATGTTTATTATTATCAGAGGACTTTTTAAAAATAAACTTTTTGGATTTTCTTCTAACTAATGCTGCACCCTGGCAAAGAAATTGAAGGTTTTGGAAGGATTGTAAGGAGAAAGGCTGCTTCCATAGTGGGAGCATTCACTGTAGACTTTCTTGGGCTGCAATATGAATTGGCAATGATGCACAGGCAGTGGCAGAGGTTGGGAGGGGGGGGGGGGGGGCATGGGGTGCTGGAGGGGGGAATGTACTTGGAGGAGGACAAATACGAAGATGACTAGAAGGAAGAGGAGAAAGGACAGACAAGCCCTTTATCTTATTAAGCTGTCTAGGTGGAAATAGTCAGACCCCTTGTTCTCCAAAAACATATCAACATCCTGATTGCTCCATAGACTTCCATTTTAATCCATTTGCCAAATATCATCACAATGTCCAAAGTCTTAAAAAGAAACCACCAATAAACAAAATTCAAACCAACTTTATCCATCATAATTTCTAATAAAACAAACAAAAGCCCCCTGTGTGCCCTTAGTACTTGACTTATGAGTGCCTTTGCCTGCCCTAATGATTCTATCCAGTGTTGCCACCATGGTTACAAAATGGCTGATGGAATACTGTAGACATTCCATTTGGGGAGATCACAGCTAATACTATGGGATGATCTCAAGAATCTGTGGGCCTTGAAGACCAGTTTATACTATTGCAATATGGGCACAGTTGTCTAGGTTGGCTGTGTGACAAATGTCAGCGAAAGCTATGTTAGAGTGGCAGTGCTGTGAGTATAATGGAAATAATCTTGAGAAAGGACTGAAAGTCTATGCACCAGAAAACACTACCAACCCCAAGAATGGCAGCTAGAAATCCTAGTAATCTGTTGAAGGACAAATTGCTGGACCACCATCAGAGACTTTGGGCACTGAAATCAGCAGTTATGACAGTCTGAGCCTGCATTGCTCCAACCATGACTGTCTCAGTTGCACTTCAGCTTTGAGATGTTTTCCTGCTTGTGCTGTGTAGAACCTAAATTATTTTTCGTCAGACACAGTCTTTTGTCTGATTGTACAACTGGGCCTTATTCTATGCTAGAAAGAATGTATTCAAACTCTCTGTACCAAATCGGAGCTATATCTAGATCAATCTTCTTGACAGTGATAATATCTGGCATATGCTTAGGTGTGAAAATGCATCAATCTTTCCCAAATGCCTCCTCATCAAAGTTCTGAAGTCCTCCAGCATTTGCCTGTGGCCTGTCCCTACAGAGAGTTGTCTTCCCTCTGAACCTGCAGCCCAAATGCTCCTGATGACCCACCATGTGCCAATTCTGCCTCTGTACTATGTTGTAGGGTCTCTGCAGTGTTGATAACTGTGTTGGTAATTGCACGTGTTAGACCAAGTGATGGTGCAGAGGTCACCTTTTTCACTTTCCATTCATCATCAGGGACCACAAGCTGGCTAGTTGACAACTCTTGGTATCTAAAAACAAAGGGAGATTGAGATGAAGGAAGGAGGGATGAAAAGCAAGAAGCAAATAATTAAATTATCTGCAACTTGTACATCATTACAGATTGTGGTATGATAGTTTTATGACCAGGTCAAGAAATGATTTTGCTTCCCTCTTTTTAACACACTGTCTGTTGGTTGCAACAATCTTTTCATTTAGATTAGATTAGATTACCTACAGTGTGGAAACAGGCCCTTCAGCCCAACAAGTCCACACTGACCCTCCGAAGAGAAACCCACCTGGACCGATTTTCCCTCTGACTGAAGCACCTAACACTATGGGCAATTTAGCATGGCCAATTCATCTGACCTGCTCATCTTTGAACTGTGGGAGGAAACTGGAGCAGCTGGAGGAAACCCACGCAGACATGGGGAGAATGTGCAAACTCCACACAGACAGTCAGTCACCCAAGACTGCATTCAAACCTGTGACCCTGGTGCTGTGAGGCAGCAGTGCTAACCACTGAGTCACTGTGCCGCCCATATTTCTTTTCAAAACACAGGTATCATATTTCAATCAAAATGTAGCACTAGTCAAAATTAAGGAGCCAGGATTTTTTGAGAAAAGAAAGAGGAAATTTATTATAGATTAATCCCTGGAAAGAATTATAAAACGTTGCATCAATTACAAATATAAACATAGGTAATAAGGTTAAAAGAAAAGGAATGAATGCCTGCTGCAGACAGTAGGAAAAAAGGCTTCACCATTTTAAATTCCTTAAAAATTTTTGATGTTAGATTTTTAACTAGAGACCACAGTGATTTAACTGTTGATTTGTATCCTCAACAGTATCCTCAACAGGAGAGAAGTTTTTAGACATTTTTGAGTTCTCAATGCATAGCTGTGTCTTCAATTTGTTGTTTCAAATGTGTACTATCTTCATTGACATTAACAAAACTATGAAAAGAAAGAGACTAAATCGCTTTTCCTTCTCTTTACCCTGCCACTCAGAAACAGTTATTGAAATATGACTTGGTTGTATATTTCCAATCTGGTTCTATTATCTTTCCAAGCCGAATAATTATAGGCAACGTTTGACAACTGAACTTAAAATTAAAACAAGAGGTGCAAATGTTTTGATGCTGACTTAGTTGTCTGATTTGGAATAACATTTTTGATGTGGATGGATTCATTTAGTCCATATTGGTTTTCTGAACTTGCCTTAGTCTGCAGTGAGGTGATCATGGCAGCCAGTTCAGGTGAGTATTCACATGTTTTTTAAAAATTGTTTTAATCCTTGAAGGTCTCAGCTGGAATGTTCAGATGATGGAAGTTAAAATTTCCTAGCCCCTGTTTTCCACAATTATAATAGAGTGAAGTGGGATTTGAAAAAGTGGATTAGGTAGGAGCATACTGTCATGCTGGTTTGTTTCAATTCTATCACTTGCTGAAGCCTCTATAACAGATGTTAGAGAGAACTTGCTCCCCCATGGGGATTAGGTCATGCAGCCATGCCTGTCCTTTGTGAATTCGGTGTTTTTACTTTGTTTTGCAAGAAAGACGGAAGAGTGCCAGCATGTTTATTGCAATGTGTTTGCATCATGCGCTTTTCAAGGCTGTATAACTGTGGATGTATGTGGGTGTCAGGTTTGCAGCAATGGTAGGTGTGTGATGTTGAGGTGGAGTATGTAAATGCTAAGCGTGAGTCTTGATTGCTAGAAATTATTGATGAATGATTGACGAACAATCGTAAGATAAGGACTTGAAAATTCACTTACCTGAGTTCATTGAACTTTCTCCGGCACTACATCCAGCTGCTCAGAGCCAGGCCCATGACACTAACTTTTACGGCTACTTGTTTATTGCGTGGTTTGATGTGACATTATGAGTTTGGGTTCTTTATAAAAATCAAAAAAGCCTAGCAATTTTACTTTTGTTTGGTTTCTTTACGGACTTATTGAGGAGAAGGCAAAGTCATCTTCATGATTAGATTTCAAAATAATGCTATTTATTACACATAATAATAAATGCTGATAAACATGGCAATCGTAGAAATGCTAGGTTTTGATCTTTCTTTATATAAGGTAAAGAGTAGAAAATGTGTTGCTGGAAAAGCGCAGCAAGTCAGGCAGCATCCAAGGAGCAGGAGAATCGACGTTTCGGGCATGAGCCCTTCTTCAGGAATGAGGCCTCATTCCTGAAGAAGGGCTCATGTCCGAAATGTCGATTCTCCTGCTCCTTGGATGCTGCCTGACCTGCTGCGCTTTTCCAGCAACACATTTTCAGCTCTGATCTCCAGCATCTGCAGTCCTCACTTTCTCCTCGAAGATTAGGTAGAGTAATTTGTTTTCTCTGTGTGTTCATGTCCATGTGTTTTTGGAATGTCTTCCAAAGAGAGTTAAAAGTCACACAACATGAGATTATAGTCCAACAGGTCTATTTGGAAGCACTACCTTTTGGAGTGCTGCTCCTTCATCAGGTGGTTGTAGCGTATAAGGTCATAAGACACAGAATTTATAGCAAAAGTTTACAGTGTACTGTAACTGAAATTATATATTGAAAAAGATCTGGATTTTTTGTTAAGGCTCTCAACTTTTAGAATGACCATGTTGGTTTCAGTTCTTTAATATGTAAATCTCAGACGGTTTTTAAAAGTTACATTCTCAAGTGAACTTTAACAATAGGTGCCATGTCAGCTCAGATAATGCATGGAAGGTGTGAGGTGCCCTGTGTGAGGCTGTGTATCAATGTTCAGACTGATTCTATTTCTAAAAAAAGGGATTTACAGAATCTTACATGGAGTTTATCTAATCTTTAGCCTCCATCTTAAATCTTGA
The DNA here is from genome assembly GCF_037043375.1 of Chiloscyllium plagiosum. Lineage (NCBI taxonomy): Eukaryota > Metazoa > Chordata > Chondrichthyes > Orectolobiformes > Hemiscylliidae > Chiloscyllium > Chiloscyllium plagiosum. The sequence goes on from NW_028270143.1 coordinate 55,467,968, forward strand.
TCCATGACACAATTAATTAGAACAACCATATACTGTAAATGAAACAAAATTTAATTATATTCTGTGATAAGATCCAGTCAAGAAAGAATTTACATTTGCACAATTTTACAATCTCATGATATTACAAAATGCATTTTAGCTAATGAATTACTTTCTAACAGTTACAATATGCAAAAAGACACGTTATTGTACCCTTCAATTAATAGAGTCATGTGATCTTTTATATTTACTAGAGAGGCTAGGTTATTTTAATATTTCACTTAAAAAAACAAAATGTCAGACAGAACAACAGAGCCCTGCTCAATCTTTGCACTGAATGTCAGGTTAGATTGTATGCTCAAGAGAGGCGTGACATCACAAGATGCTGATTCACAGACACAAGTGTTACTGCTGAGCCAAGGCTGATACCTGACCTGTCAATAGAATGAATTGAATGCTCTTATTTCTCTGAATGTTAACATCGCTGCAGTTTTTGAGAAAAGATGAAACAAATACAGCCTAACTGCATTTGTGCTGAAGGGCAGATTCAAGCTTCCACAGATATAAAAATTGTGAAGTATTATTTTTATGCAGATTTTTTGAGGGTGGTAATTATTTTTCATATGAGTTATGATTTAAGTATATCATGGCAGAACAATGCAGTAAGATCGAAGAATGTTCACAGCCATAGAATCATAAAGATGTACAGCACGGAAACAGACCCTTCGGTCCAACTCGTCCATGCTGACCAGAAATCCTAAGTTAATCGAGTACCATTTACCATCCTTTGGCCCATATCCCTCTTAACCCTTCCTATTCATGTACCTATCCAGATGCTTTTTAAATGTTGTATTTAAACCAGCCTCCACCACTTCCTCTGGCAGCTCATTCCATACATGCGTCACCCTCTGCGTGAAAAGGTTGCTTCTTAGGTCCCTTTTATACCTTTCCTCTCACCCTAAACCTATGCCCTCTAATTTTGGACTCCCTACCCTGAGAAAAAGACCTTGTCTATTTACCCTATCCATGCCCCTCATGATTTTATAAATCTCTATAATGTCACCCCTCAGCCTCCAACGCTCCAGAGAAAACAACACCAACCTATTTAGTCTCTCCCTATAGCTCAAACCCTCCAACCCTGGCAACATCCTTATAAATCTTTTCTGTTGTAGAGAAATACAGTATAACACTGAAGATAACAGGCTGCTAAGGTGGTGAAGGAATGGAAAGTTTACTGGACCAAAGCCCAGTCCCAATGTTCTGGGAATGAGTTCAATTCCCACAGCAACAGTTGGTGGAATTTAAAATCAATTAATATGTCTAGTGTTGAAGGGCTCTCATGGTGCAGTGGAAATGTCTTTCTTTGAGCCAGGAGGCCTAAATCCTGGTCCCACCTACTCTTGAGGTGTGAAATGCCATCTCTGAACAGGTTAAAAACTGAAATTGAAGACTAGTGAGCAGATCTACGCCATAAATTTTAGGTTAGTCAAATTCAGTTCAGATTAACTCGATCATTTTTGGGATGTGTTTACATTATTTTCACTATAATCAGCTAACAGATGCTACTTTGTAATAATGCATGGGCGAAGGAAAGCCATTTTTTAATTCATATAATTACTTTATTGATATACTAGTCGTTGTTATAGAAGTAGTAACCAAGTAGAAATACGAGAGAATAAAGCATACCATGATTAAATTACAATTGAAGAATAAATAATTACACAGGTAGTTATTAAGGATGGCTTTATATATACTTACATTCTAATGCTCAAACCTTTAAAATGTTGGTTTTCTGCTATCCAATATTTTAAATTTATCAGTATAATTGTGGGAAAAATCAGGCACCACTAGGGACAAGCACCATTGTTCATTGAGAGAAAAGGCCGCTAATGGATATGGGCTCATATGATTTTAGATAAGAGAAACATCACGAATCATCTAATTATTTCAATCTCAGAGGCAATGTGTGTAAATGCCGTGAAATTCATCCAGTAACAATATGAGACCAATCAATAACAAATGGTTTGAATTAAGATAGATAATAGCAATTCAGGGTTAGAGTTGAAGGATTCAAGAACCATTATTACTACAGTCATGAGGGTGTGACAATAGATGTTTGGCATTGAGCAGACAGGATTTCAGACAATCACTCTTAGCAAGAGAGCCTGTACTTACTTCAGCATATATCTGAATAGGTATGTCTGTTTCTTGTTCTTGTTTTTTTTTCCATAAGCTTTGGTATTATTTGTTATAACAGAGTCTTTCTTTTGCCTAATGGTTGAGATTCTTCAATCTAAAATAGCTTAAAGGCTGAATTTAGAATTGAGTAATTAGGTGCATCTAACTAAATTAAACAGAATCGAAATTCAAATTCAATAATCCTTTAAAGGTAACATTATGAAATGATTGGCAGTTGGCATTAAAAAACCCACCTAGTTCATTAATTATAAATTATAAATTATAGACCAGTTAGTCTGACCTCAGTGGTGGGAAAGATGCTGGAGTCTATTATAAAGGATGAAATTACTGCACATCTGGATAGTAGTAACAGGATAGGACAGAGTCAGCATGGATTTATGAAGGGGAAATCATGCTTGACTAATCTTCTTGAATTTTTTGAGGATGTAACTCTGAAGTTGGACGAGGGAGATCCAGTGGATGTAGTGTACCTGGACCTTCAGAAAGCTTTTGATAAAGTCCCACACAGGAGGTTAGTGAGTAAAATTAGGGTGCATGGTATTGGGGGCAAAGTACTAGATTGGATTGAAAATTGGTTGGCTTATAGGAAACAAAGGGTAGTGATAAACGGCTCCATTTCGGAATGGCAGGCAGTGACCAGTGGGGTACCGCAGGGATCCGTGCTGGGACCGCAGCTTTTTACAATATATGTTAATGATATAGAAGATGGTATCAGCAATAACATTAGCAAATTTGCTGATGATACAAAGCTGGGTGGCAGGGTGAAATGTGATGAGGATGTTAGGAGATTACAGGGTGACCTGGACAAGTTAAGTGAGTGGGCAGATGGATGGCAGATGCAGTTTAATGTGGATAAATGTATGGTTATCCACTTTGGTGGCAAGAACAGGAAGGCAGACTACTACCTCAATGGAATCAATTTATGTAAAGGGGCAGTACAGAGAGATCTGGGTGTTCTTGTACACCAGTCAATGAAGGCAAGCATGCAGGTACAGCAGGTAGTGAAGAAGGCTAATAGCATGCTGGCCTTCATAACAAGAGGAATTGAGTATAGAAGCAAAGAGGTGCTTCTGCAGCTGTACAGGGCCCTGGTGAGACCACACCTGGAGTAGTGTGTGCAGTTCTGGTCTCCAAATTTGAGAAAAGACATTCTGGCTATTGAGGGAGTGCAGCGTAGATTCACGAGGTCAATTCCTGGAATGGCAGGATTACCTTACACTGAAAGACTGAAGCGACTGGGCTTGTATACCCTTGAGTTTAGAAGACTGAGAGGGGATCTGATTGAGACGTATAAGATTATGAGAGGATTGGACACTCTGGCAGTAGGAAACATATTTCCACTGATGGGTGAGTGCCGAACCAGAGGACACAGCTTAAAAATACGGGGTAGACCATTTAGGACAGAGCTCAGGAGAAACTTCTTCACCCAGAGAGTGGTGGCTGTGTGGAATGCTCTGCCCCAGAGGGCAGTGGAGGCCCACTCTCTGGATTCATTTAAGAAAGAGTTGGATAGAGCTCTCAAAGATAGTGGAATCAAGGGTTATGGAGATAAGGCAGGAACAGGATACTGATTAGGAATGATCAGCCATGATTATATTAAATGGCGGTGCAGGCTCGAAGGGCTGAATGGCCTACTCCTGCACCTATTGTCTATTGTCTATTGTCTATTAATGTAATTTAGTGAAAGAAATCTGCAATTCTTGTCCCGTCTGGTGTACATGTATATCCAGACCTATACTAACATTGTTGACCCATAATGCCCATTGAAATTGTCTAGCAAGCCATTCAGTTGTACCAAATCTCTACAAAGTCATAAAGGAATGGAAATGGCCTGCCTACCCATTATCAACCTAGGCACTGGAAATCAGCATTGACGCATCTACGCCATGTGGACTGCGATAGTTCAAGGAGGTGGCGTACAATCATGTTCTCAAGGACAATTGGATCAGGCAACAAATTCTGACTTTGTCATGACACTCACATCTCATGAACGAGTTTTTAAAATGCTGCTGGAAAGCAAGACTCAAAACACAATTTGTATTACCCGTCAGCACTCAGTGCCTGGATGGTCCTTGGCACCTCTTTCAGACAGGAGTAAGAGAAACAACTGGAATAACAGAAGGAGAAAGAATTTTGCAATAGGGGACGTGTGACTAATTAGATAATTCTCTTGAGGAGTTTGCACAGGTAGACCAATACCGGATGATACTATAATTTGAACATTCACATTTAGCTATGCACTCTACATTCAAAAATATTTAGTTTTGCCAATAGGAAATAAATCGAGATTTGGAGTGCATGTGAAGTGATATAATCAGAGGACAAGTTGTTTAAAGTGTTTCATTAGCCAGTGCCATAAAAAGAATAGTTGAACGTTTCCATTACAGTCATGACAGAATGTTAGGATAATTGTATTTTGAGAGTTAAAATGTGCACTGATGCTACACTTTGCATAATAGCGCCAATGCAATTATGGATCATTGATACTTAAACTCCTATAGTGTGATTGTAACATAATATTATAAGAGTGTTGGAAGCTTAAGAGAAATAATAATGTAAATTAAAACATATTTTATATTGAGCCTTATTGGTTTTTGCTAATTTCGTCATGGAACATTGAACATTCAATTATAGACATGGTAAACTTCAGTAACTTCTAAAAATAATTTCTCCAAACTAGTGATTATTGTTATTAAAGAATACATAATGCCTGAGTTAAAATATTATATTGCCTTAAAGTCACATAGTTTATAAAATGTCACATATTGCAACAGAATAAGTGATGATTCCTGCTTTTTTAATACAGATTTTGTTTTGGAATTTTTAATAGCTATTCATGGGATGTGGGTATCACTGGCTAGATCAGCATTTATAGCCCATTGCAAATTGCTCTGGAGAAGATGGTACTGAACTGCCTTTTTCTGTTACTACAGATCTCGGTGTAGGGATGCCCATTGTGCTGTTATGAAGGCCAAGACATTGACCCAGTGACAGTGAAGGCAATATACTTCAAAGTCTGGAGGTTCTATGCTTGGCAAGGAAGTTACAGATAATAGTGTGCCCATGTATCTATTGTCTTTGTCCTTCTAGGTGGTGGAGGTTGCTGTCTTGGAAGGTACTGCCAGACAAGCGTTGTTGAGTTTGTGCAGTGCATCTTATAGATAGTGCACACTGCTGCCACTGTGCATCAACGATGAAAGGAATAATGAAGATTGCGGTTGAGATGCCAGTCAAGGGGGCTGCTTAGTCCTGGGTAGTATTGAGTCTCTTGAGTATTTGCAGCTGCACCCTCCAAACAATTGGAAGGTATTTCATCACACTCATCACTCCTGCCTTGTAGGCGGTGAAAAGTCATTGGGCAAACAGTGGTTATGCTACTCGCCACAAAATTTCTAACCCCAATTTGCTCATGCAGCCACAGTATTTATATGGTGGTCCAGTTCCATTTCCGGTTAAAAGTAATCTTGCAGGAAGTTGATAGTGGGGAATTCAATAATGGTAATGCCACTGTATGTCATGGGGAGATGGTTAGATTCTTTCATATTGAAATGGTCATTGCCTAGCATTTGTGTGGCTCAAATGTTACTTGCCACTTATCAGCCCAAGCATGAATTTTGTCCAGGTCTTGCTGCATTTGGAAATGGGCAGTTTCAGTATCTGGAGAGTTGCAAATGGTGCTGAACATTGTGCAATCATTGGTGAACGTCCCTACCTCTAATCTTGTGATGGAAGGAATGTTATGGATACAGTAGCTGAAGATAATTGGGCCAGGGATACCATTCTGAGGAACTCCAGCAGAGATGCCTTGGAGCTACAGCATTTACCTCCAACAACCACAGCAATCTTCCCCAACCAGCAGACAATTTCCTCCTGATTCCCATTGATTCCAGTTTTGTTAAGGTTGCTGTACTTAGTCACATGCTGCACAGCAGGTCACTGTCATCTCACCTGTGGAATTCAGCTCTTTTGTCCTTGTCTGAAGGAAGGCTGTAATGAGGTCAGGAGCTGAGTGGCCCTGGCAGAACCCAAAGTGACTCAACTTATTACAATGCAAGTGCTGCTCAATAGCACCATCTTCAAACCCTTCCAGTACTTCACTGATCATGGAGAACAGAGTGATGGGGTAGTAATTAGTTTCATTTGATTCATCCTGCCCTTGTCAATAGGACATACATGGACAATTTTATTTTGTCAGATCAATGGTTATGCTGTATCTTAAGTTGGAACAGCTTGGTAAGGGGTGTGCAAGTTCTGGAACATGAGTCTTCAATATGTAAAGATCATGGCTTTTTTTGGACTGTGGGTTTAAAACAGAAAATGAGCTTTAAAAACAAACTACTGAACAGCATTGTGAGTTGCATATACAATGTTGTCTTGTGGAGCAGTGAGAGGAAGAATTCCAGATAAATCAGAACTGCATCCATGTGTTCAGAGCAATTCTGTGCAGATATATCCTTTAATTGCCACCATTTGTTGTAGGCTCAGGAGAGCTTAGCATAGTAATAACTTTCTTATTGGATCAGCTGCAGTTTAGCAGATACTTTGTTGGGTAGAATGAAAACAGGAGAAGTTATAAATCCCTGAAGCTCAATATCTCACCTTTCTTCCCTTGCTCTGAAAAATTGCCCTATCCAACTCTCTGTGAAAACAAGAGGGAAAAACAGCATTCAGAGTTGTTTAAAGGAGGAATATTAAAGCACACAGGAAAATATCCAACCATGCAATCAGTGAACAAAGAATTGATCATTGCTGTGCAACTAACATTGAGGAATTATTAAAGAAAGGAAAAGGACATTGGAACCAAACCATCAAGTTTTCTTATTTTTAATTGGTGATTCAGAAGTTTTCTTCTGACCATTATTTCCCCTCCCCACATGTAATATTTGTGTTTTCTTTGTGTGTATGTTTACATGTGAGTTTTAAAAAAGAATTAAGTTCAAGTTACATACATTAGAAATCCTACCCTGGTGCTGTTCTTGCTTATTTATACAATTACAGATTAACAATTCATCTGGCCTATATTTTACCTTTGGATAAAAGTAGTTCAACTACAATAAATAGTTATTTTCTTATTATTGAAAACAAAACTCTGGTTTGCATATTCTTTGAACCTAAATTAGACAGGTAAATAGAATAAGACAATGTGATGGTTTCGTCAAATTTCTTCTTGTGTGATAATGCAGGAAACAGTAGGGTTTGATTTACAGCACACTATCTAAGGTGAGTCGGGACAAGTACTATGCTGGAATGTTCTCAGGGATTTTGGTCTTTGCAACATCTAGTGCATTCAACTATTTCTTGATATCATGTGAAGTGAATTGAATTGGTTGAAATCTGGTTTCTCTGATGCTGAAGACCTCAGAAGGAGGCTGAGATAGGTTATCTATTCATCATTCTAGGTGAGATTGTTACAAATACTTCAGCCATGTTTTTTTGCACTGATGTGCTGTGCTTCCTTATCAAAGAGGCTGTTAGTTATTATGGAGCCTCCTCCTCCTGTCAGCCCTTTAGTTATTCACCACCATTCATAACTAAAAATGGCAAAAATATGTGATCCCTGAGTGCTGTCAAGCAAGTCCTGGGAAGAAAAGCAATCCATTTCTAATTTTATTTATATTTTCTATTTGCTGATTTATCTTATTACAATATTGTGGGTCTGAATGTTTGTAATGCTGTGGGAAAATTCTAAATCAAGTATCAGTAGCTTGGTGATACTATTTGCAAAATAGTTTACTATTATCACAAATCACTGAAAAGCTTTCACATCTGTTGGTCTTTGTATTTCTGCTACAGCTTTCACCTTGTCAGGATCCTGGTGAAGTCCTTCAGCTGTAGTACATGACCTTATGTGCTTGAATTCAGGCATCTTCAATTGACTCTTTTTATTTTCAGCTTCAAGTTCATTTCAGCTTCTCTATTAAATGTACTAGATTCTGATTATGGTCTCCAATGACTCCTTTCATTGTGTCTCCATATCCATAAACTAGGAGATCATCTACAATAACTTTCACTCTGTGAAGATTCACCAGCTATCTCATGCTATCTATATTGATTCTCCACCAGAGCAGTGGAAATACCAAATAACATACACAACCATCTGTATTTCTAGAATGTTATAGAAAACAACTGTTTCCATCCAGTTTTACTTGCCAGGAACCATCCTTCACATTGAGGGTACGTTTCCTTAGCAAGTTTTGGCAAGTTGTGAGGTCTGTTCAAAATATGATTGAGAACCTTTAGATTCATGCATTCTCTCAGTTTTCCAGGCTTTTTCACTGCTATGTTTCTGCTAATTTAATCTATAGAAGTTGTAACTTTGTTAATTACCATCTTCTTTTCCACCTCTGCTACCTTGTTTTGAGGACTACAAGAACTCTCCTTGGGGGATGCTGAATTGTTTGCAACTTTTGCAGATATGTACTACTATCTTCTGAAGTGCTCACAATATGGGAACCCATTCATTGGCAAATTGATTGGCAAAATGTGTATGTTGTTACTTTATTTAAAAACAGTGAAAGAGGGAAACCATTGAATTATAGACCTGTTAGCTTAACCATGATTAAGGATTGTGACTGAATCCTTAAGAGTTTTCTGTTAAGCAGACAGAGTGAGAATGATTTGCAAAGAGTAGAACATACATCATGGATTTTGAACAGCTGATTAACGTAGTGGACAAAAGAATGTCTTTAAATATTTTATTAATGCATTTCAGGAGACAGTTGATAAAGGTATGCAATCGAGAGTTAAAATTGATGCTCATAGAATTGATACAAGATTATTAATCTGTTTGAGAATTGGCTAGGATTTAGGCATCAAAGAGTAGGGATAAGAATAATTAGTCTAATTGTGAAAGTGTAACTAGTGGTCTGCCACAAACATCTCTGTTCGGATCTCTATACTAAATATTATTTATTAATAACCAAAATGATGGAACAGAAAGCCAGAATTCTGAATGTACTGAGTATGCAAAGATAGATGGCATAGAATCACAGAATTACAGATTAGCATTAGATGTTGAAGCTGTAGGCTACATAGTAAATTCTCGGAATTAACTGAGTTAATGATGTAGAATTTGAAAGTGAAGGACTGTTAGGCCTAGAAATAGCATATGTACCTGCTTAGAAAGTGCAATGACCTGTCAATATGGCCTCTCCTATCTCTCTTAAAGTTTTCTATATCCTTAGGCCTCTTTTCACCTTGGTCTCAGTAAGTGAGGAGACCATATTAAAACATATCATTGTGACTCTTATCATCGATACCCCTATGTTTGGAGCAATGTAATTGTACTCTTAGTGTACTAGCTGACTTGCCATAGTCATGTGACTTATATTGCTAATATATCTTTCTATGTGTATGGGGAACCCAATAAACACACACCACTTGAAAACTGGTATCAGTGGGGGGGCTTTTTAAGCTTATAAGGGAGCAACCTTGTGAATGAAACAGCAAGGAAAAAGTAAAAAGCAGCTCACAACTTTTTGTTATTAGATGAGTCAAAACGGCTGCACATTTTCCAAGGGAATTCCCATTTGAAACGAGAAATGAGAAAAGAATTGGATTTTTTCCATTCTCTGTGCCAAAACTATGTAATAGCAACAGTTTTTTTTAAAATACAGGAATTGCAACCCTGTTATCAGAGTGCTACAAGCTATATTGCAGTCTTATTCTCATGAGAAACAGAAAAGTCAAACAGGAGAGATTTTGCAGCACTTGAAGACACACTTTGAATCCGATATTAAAGTTAATTAAGAATGATATGTGTTCAATATCAGAACTCAAAGGCACATGGAGAATATTGATCAGTATGTAAATGTACTTATGTATCTCATTGGATCCTGAGAGTTTGGACAGTTTAAAGATTACATCACCAGAGATAGGATTGACTTAGGTATGAGAGATCCTGACATGAGAGCACATCTGGTGAAAAAGGTGAAATGTACTCTCAAGAAAGCTACCACCATATACAGAAGCTGGATATTGTCAATCATCAGATAAAGTATATTATTGGCAGTACAGATGAAACCTTGCATTAAGTTGAGAGAAATTCTAGGTTAAATGAAAATAAAATATTGGGAAAAAATGGAGTAATACTTGCACAAAAACCAGCAGAAAAATCAAGGCCAGGATGTAAATATTTCAGAGGACATCAGACAGCAGAAAAGGCAGTATGTGCAGTGCGAGGAACGGAGTGCTACAATGACAAGAAACTGTGTCATATTGCACATACGTGTTTGGCTAGAAAGGAGCAAAATTAATCTAAAAAGATGGTTGCTGGTGAGATGTCTACTGTTGATTCTAAGAAATCAATTTATACCATACAAACTTGCAGTTTTCTAGTTTAAGGGTTATAAATGGGTTGTGACTGTTAGAATGATGTTTGCAAGTGTATCAAGTGAATATAAAGCATCAGGCAGACACCAGCGCTTTGTGTAACACAGTGATTTTTCAAACTTATGTGAAGTGACTCAAGATCGAAAAAAGAAGTCCTCAAATACAAGATTAAGCCTATCTGATGAAACAATACTCATGCTAAGAGTTCAAATGAAACTAAGAGTTTAATGCAAAGGCAAGAATGAAGATCAGGATTTCCAGGCAGTACATGTTAAGAAAAATGCACTCACCACAACCGAAGCAAGTCTAAAGCTTGAACTAGTAACCCTAAAAGGACAAAAAGAGTTATAGAATTTACAGGCCATTAAGTTAATGACTACTAAACATTTTCAAAGATAATGCAAATGTTTAGATGTCTCGTATACCTTCCTGGTGAAGATCATTTGAAGTGATGAGAGGATAGAAACCAATGCAGCATCTGTCAAAGATGGTACCAGTGCCCTCACGTCCAGCCTGAAAGACAAAATAGAAGAGCTGGAAAAGTTAGGAATAACCAAGAAGGAGACCATTCCACCAGTTAGCAGCATTGAGGCAGTGAAAAATCTTAGTAAACTGAAAGTATGTAATGATCCAAAGGAACTAAATAAAACTTGGAAAAGATTTCACTACCCCATGCCAGTGACTGAAGAAATTTTACCACAACGCGCTATGGCAAATGTCTTTACTTCCCTTAGATGTGAGGATGGTAACTAACAAGTGAAGTTGGGTGAGATCAACAATTTTCTAACTAAGTTCTGGATGCCATTTGGGAGATATATATGGTTGCACATACTATTTGGCATTTCCACTGCTCCAGAAGAATATCGATGCAGACAGCTCATGTTAGTCATTGATCTTTCTGGAATATAAGCTATTATGGAGTATTCACTTGTCTATAGAAGTATAGAGACAATCGAAGAAGCCATAGCAGATTCTGATGAGACTGCTAACAAGAGCTTGCCAGGTATATTTGAATGCTGTGTAAGATGAAAATGCAATTGGAGATGCCTGAAGTCGAACACATAGGTCTTGTACTGACAGCAAACAGATTTTGTCTGGATGCTGATGAAAAGAGAGTTGTAGCAGAGATACTGTGACCAATCAATATAAAAGTAGAGCAATGATTTGTTAGATTTGTGATAATTTGGAGAGTTCATACTAATTTGATTTCAGTGCGAATATCTATGCACATTCACTGTTAAATGTGTGCAGTGGCATCGGGGCACTGAACAAAATAATGGCTTTCACTAGTGAAAGGATTAGCAATAATGGGCAAGTGCAAATTTTGGAGCAGCTTTCTAAACTTTCAACTGCCAGCTATGATACTTTAGTGGCTGCCAATCAACGTAGCAACTTCTTCATCTCCACATTTGATATCCATGACCACCAAAACTTGGTGTGACATGCTGGTTAGAGGCCTGGTATGATCCTGGCTTTGCTCCTTCAGATCCACGGTTATATATTTGACTATACCTGGCACTTGGCTGGCTTTGCCACTCAAAATCACATCGGGTGTCACTGTTATCTGACAAGTCTGTCCATTGTTTCACACGTATTCTGGAAAATGATGTGCAGGTCAGGTGAATTGGCCATGCTAAATTGCCCATAGTGTTAGGTGCATTAGTCAGAGGCAAATGGGTCTGGGTGGGTTACTCTTCGGAGGGTCGGTGTGGATTCGTTGGGCAGAAGGGCCTGTTTCAAAGCTGTAGGGAACCTAATCTAAATATATTCAAGGACCTGGCCTCCACAGCCTTCTGTGGCGGTGAATTCCATAGATTCACCACTCTCTGGCTCAAGATGTTTCTCCTTATCTCTGTTCTAAAAGCTCTTTTCTTTACTCTGCCCTCGGGTCCTAAGATTGTGACCAACTATTCAGCTGCTGCTGTTACTCTCTTTCAGCTGGTTCACACAACTCTCTGAACTCCTCTCTCATCATCCACTCCGTTCCGAAGTCTGCCTTCTCAATCAGACTCATCTCCTGTCCTCTTGAGCCCATTCCTACTTAGAGTGTTGGCCAGTCAGCTTCCCTTCCTTGATCCATGTTAGGTAACATTGTAAAAAGCTCCTCACATCACCATTGCTCAAAAAATACAAGTTCAACTGTTCAATTTTCTCCTTTGATCAGCTCAGCACATTTGCCCTCACCTAGCTGTACTCTTGCATATCCAATCTTGGCTGAGCTTCAATGTTAATTGTTTCTCATCCTACTAGAGCACCATTAGCTCTGCAATTCTTCAAGAAACAGACTGTGGTTTTACCCTTCTTCCTCATCTCCATGCTGTCAAATGGATGACAAGAAATATATGATGGGTTGCACTTTCTCAGATGGAACTTGTAAGGCATTGAAAACAGATACAAATTATTCCTATTTTGCAGGATGACTGGCTGAGATGCAATCCATAGAAGCTAATTTGCATAAACTACACTGATGTTGTATGTAACGATCCAAGATTTTGATGCTTTGAGAAGTAACTACAAGAACAGGTTAGCGGCTAAAAATCCTGTGGTGAGTAACTCAGCTCCTGAATCCCTAATGGCAGTCCACAATCTACAAGGCTCAAGTCAGGAGTACCCTCCACTTGACTGGATGAGTACAGCTCTGACATCCCCAAGGAAGCACAACACAACCAGAAAAATGTAGCCTGCTTGATTGTCTCCTGATCCACAATGTTTAAAAAAAATCACTCACTCTAACATGAACACTCAGTGGCCACAGTGTGTCATCTACAGAAACTCACCTAAACAATACCTTGTGAACCCATGACCTCAACTACCTAGAAGGACGGGGAGATAGATGTATGGGAATATCTGTGTAGCAGTTCCCTTTTAAGCCACAACCCATTCTGACTTTGAACTGAACCATTATTCCTTCATTGTTGCTGGGACAAAATCTTGGAACTTGCCTTCTATAGCATGCTGCACGTACCTGCATGGAGGACTGCTGATATTGCCCCAGTGCTAAACAAAGGGAGGAAGGGTCAGAGCAGGAAATTACAGACCCATCAGCCTGACGTGTGTGATGGGGAAGCTGTTCGAAGGAGTTTTGGAGGGCAGAATATATCTGCATTTGGAATGACATGGGTTAATAAGGAATAGTCAGCATGGATTTACTGAGAAAAGGCTGTGTTTGACACATTTGGACAAATTTTCTGGGAATTTACTAAGGAATATGGATAAGGGCAATGCACTTATTGTGGTCTACATGGATTTTAGCAAGGTTTTTAATAACATCCCTCATTATGTACCAGCCAAGGAAATAAGAGCTTTGTGGGTTCCAAGGCAGAGTGGTATGCTGGATACTAAACTGGCTGGGAGGCAGGCTGCACAGTGTAATAGTAGAGACAGGTTTCTGTAACTGGAAATCTGTTTCTACTGGAGTTCCACAGGGCTCAGTGCTGGGACTGTTGCTGTTTGTAGTGTATGTTAATGATTTTATCTTAAATGTAGAGAATATGATCAAGAAGTTTACAAATTACATCAAAATTGGCAGAGTGGTAAGTAGTGAGGTTTACCTAAAAACTGCAGGAAATATCAATGAACTGGTCAGGTGGATAGAGCAGCGGGAAACACAATTCAACAAAGGAACAATATGAGGTAATGCACTTGAGGAGAGCTAACAAGACGGGGATTACAGTCGGAGTGGTAGCACCCTGAACGGACGTGCAGCTGGACCTCAGCATGCACATTGACAGATCCTTGAAAGTAGTTGGGCAACTAAGGTGGCTAAGAAGGTATTTGCTTTTATTAGCTGAGGCATGGATTACAAGATCCATGAGGTTGTGCTGGAACTGTTTAAGATGCTGGTTAAGCTACAACTGGAGTACGAGTGCAATTCTGGTCACATGATAGGAACAATGTGATGACACAAGAGAAGGTGCAGAGGAGATTCACCAAGATACTACCTGGGCTGAAGGGCCTGAGTGATGAGGAAAAATTGGATAGGTTGGTGTTGTTTACTTTGGAGGAACAAAGTTTGAAATGTTCCCTATTAGAGGTGTATGAGATTAGGAGAGGTATAGAGAGGGTGGATGAGAAGACACTTTTTTCAAAGTAGAGAGGTCAATAACCTGAGAACATAGATTTAAGGAAAGATTTGGAAGAGCTGGGGAGAATTTTTTTTCACTCAGAGGATTGTGGCAGCTGGGAACTCACAGCCTGAAAGGGTAGATGAGACAAAAACTCTCCTAATGCATAGGTGGTCATTAGATCTTCGAGGAGAAAGTGAGGTCTGCAGATGCTGGAGATCAAAGTTGAAACTTTATTGCTGGAACAGCACAGCAGGTCAGGCAGCATCCAGGGAACAGGAGATTCGACGTTTCGGGCACAGGCCCTTCTTCAGGAATGAGCAGAGAGTGTTCAGCAGGAGAAGATAAAAGGTAGGGAGGAGGGACTTGGAGGAGGGGAGTTGGAAATGTGATAGGTGGAAAGAGGTCAAGGTGAGGGTGATAGGTCGGAGTAGGATGGAGGCGGAGAGGTCAAGAAGAAGACTGCAGGTCAGGAAGGCGGTGCCGGGCTGGAAGGATCCGGCTGAGACAAGGTGGGGGGAGGGGGGGATGAAGAAACTGGTGAAGTCCAAGTTCATCCCCTGCGGTTGGAGGGTTCCCAGTCGGAAGATAAGACGCTCCTCCTCCGACCGTCGGGTTGTTGTGGTTTGGCGGTGGATGAGTCCAATGACCTGCATATCCTCGGTGGAGTGGGAGGGGGAGTTGAAATGCTGTGCCACAGGTTGGTTGGGTTGGTTCGTCCGGGTGGCCCAGAGGTGCTCTCTGAATCGCTCCGCAAGTAGGCAGCCTGTCTCCCCAATATAGAGGAGGCCACACCGGCTGCAGCGGATGCAGTAGATGATGTGGGTGGAGGTGCAGGTGAATCTGTGGCGGATATGGAAGTTTCCCTTGGGGCCTTGGAGAGAAGTGAGGGGGGAGGTGTGGGCGCAAGTGTTGCACCTCCTGCGGTTGCAAGGGAAGGTGCCGGGAGTGGTGGTTGGGTCGGTGGGGGGTGTGGATCTGACAAGGGAGTCGCGGAGGGAGTGGTCTCTACGGAAAGCTGATAGGGGAGGGGAGGGAAATATATCCTTGGTGCTGGGGTCTGTTTGGAGGTGGCGGAAGTGACGGCGGATGATGCGCTGGGCGGAAGTGATTAGATCTTCACTAGTATTGCTACAGGGTCCAGGATTATGGGCCAAAAGTTGGAAAATGGGATTAGTGTAGTCAAATCTTTGTTGACTGGCATGAATGTGATGAACCAGATGGTCTCCTTCTATGTTATGAACATCCTTGAGTCTATGAGTACATAAGCCTCATGGATTGCAGTGATTTAACGAAGCAGTTCGCCATTAGTTTCTGAAGGACAGTTCTGAGAGGTAAGAAGTGCTGACCTCACCAGTGACATATACATTCTGTGAAAGAAAAACGTAAAAGCCACTAACACTCAGAGCCACTGCATCAAATTACTGACTTATCTGGAACACATAATAATATAATAGAAACCTCTGTTTATAGGAAGACCTTTTTACAGATTTTAAAAGCAAAACTAAAGAGAAAACTATATTAAAGTTGGATCTTAAACTGAAATGGATTGTCCTAGAATGATATTTCCAAATACATGAACGCATTGAAGAAAAGAACAACAACCAAATTTCTCTGGAGTATTGCCACCATTTTTGCTGTTTATGTTTTAAGTACAGTTCACATTAACATACAAGAGGTGTCACTCTTGATGAAAATGAAACCTATGATGTTTACAGCAATTTTCTATCCAATGATATTAGATCAACTTTAATTCTTATAGAATTTTCAATGGGGCATTACAGAAACCTGTTCCAAGTCACATGATATACAAGATAGGAATGTACTGGTTTGATGACAGGGTTGAGGCAGCATAACTTAAAAAATATGAATTTCTTATACTGGTTATGGCAACTAAGGATTTCTGAATGTTGCACAGCATTGTAGACCTTACCTGACAGATTTTTCTCCATATGTCACATTGAATAAAGCCATCTGGATATTTTTGGCATTGGCAGCAAAGGATTAATGTCAGGCACTGGCTAATCGGAGGCTATTGCAACAATTTATTTTCAGTCCCACCACTTCCACTGAGGTGCAGAGAAGGTTTAGGGTAGAGAAAATGAGAAGGGATCTAAACCTTTTGTATGCTGATTTTCGAACACTGACTACATTTCAAGAATGTAGTCGTGACAGAAAATTGAATATATTCCCAAAAATGTTCCCACTGTAGAAAATTACAGGAAGCACTGATCTAAGATAGCTGTGGAAATGAGAAACCTCCCATATCAACATGCAGTATTTGGGAATTTGTAAACATTGAGATAATCCCAGATGACAACTCCTGTAAGAAATGTCCCTGCCTTGATTCATTCCACCTCACAGTATTGAACTACTGTGGGAGTCAGAGGCATTCTGAAACTTAAGGGAGGGGAAGGGAATTCCAGATAGTGTACTCTAGAATATGATTATACCTCAACATAAAAGACAAGCCACAAGAAGAGGAATGTGTGACTGTAAATGAGCAGAATAGGGAGAACATAGGGGACAAAGAGAATAAGATACTAGTCCTAAAAGGTAGTACTTGCTTGTTATAAGATTAATGCTGAAGGCTGCAGCTAGAATGACCATAATGTTACCTTGTAGAGCACTTCACAGTTCAAGGATAGAAGGAGTGACAATAAAATGAGGCTGGAAAGAACTTGATTAATGAGGAAATACATAGCATCCTTTGCAGTCAGGATAGAGACCTAAGTGGTACATTGTCTAACTTAAAACAAGGTTTCAAAGTAACTGAAAATGTGTGCAAAATGTGGGAAGGTTGTTCCATTTCCTGTGGTCAATGTCAACACTGGTGGTCTAGAAAGAGTATCATGAGTTAGATGTTAAATAGCAAAATTGCAAACGTGGTAGTCTCAGAATTATTACACAATGTTTTAGAAGCTCAAACATAGCTTGGACGTATGAAAATAGCCACTACAGAAGCATGGCTTCAAGCCAGTCATGACTGGGAGTTGAATATTCAAGTCATATGGTCTTTAGATAAGATTGGGAAACTGAAAGATGCCTTATTGTAAGTCATATTGACCAATGATTTTTTCCATTCAGATGGCTGGAGAGCATTTATTATTGGGTATTGAGGAGAACAATCCAATCAGTACTTTCAGGTGATGCAATGTGAACAGTGGTGATGCCACCATGAATGGATTCTTTGGAGAGAAGTTCAGAATATAGGTGATAATCTGACTTGAATACACACAATCATAATTTGAGACATTCCTCAAGTTCTGTTTGTGGGACAAGATTTGGTCACATCTTTCCTGGTTGACTGTTGGTAAGTGACTTACCACTTGGGTAAGTCCTAGTTGATGATAATTGTCATCAGAGCTGAAAATGTGTTGCTGGAAAAGAGCAGCAGGTCAGGCAGCATCCAAGGAGCAGGAGAATCGACGTTTCGGGCATGAGCCCTTCTTCAGGAATGAGGAAAGTGTGCCAAGCAGGCTAAGATAAAAGGTAGGGAGGAGGGACTTGGGGAGGGGCGTTGGAAATGCGATAGGTGGAAGAGGTAAAGGTGAGGGTAATAAGGTGAGGGTGATAGGCCGGAGTGGGGGGTGGGGGCGGAGAGGTCAGGAAGAAGATTGCAGGTTAGGAAGGTGTTGCTGAGTTCGAGGGTTGGGAATGAGATAAGGTGGGGGAGGGGAAATGAGGAAACTGGAGAAATCTGAGTTCATCCCTTGTGGTTGGAGGGTTCCTAGGCGGAAGATGAGGCGCTCTTCCTCCAACCGTCGTGTTGCTATGGTCTGGCGATGGAGGAGTCCAAGAACCTGCATGTCCTTGGTGGAGTGGGAGGGGGAGTTGAAGTGTTGAGCCATGGGGTGGTTGGGTTGGTTGGTCCGGGTGTCCTCGGCAGAGGCCTCACCTTCATCCCCCTACACTCTCGGATTAATGAGTTCAACACGCGGCGAGACATCGAACAATTCTTCCGCCACCTTCACCTCTGCATCTACTTCTTCAACCAGGATTCTCGCCGACCCTCTGACAACCCCTTCTCCCACCTCCAACACACTCCATCCACCTGGACACCCCGTGCTGGCCTCTTACCCGCCATCGATCTCTTCATAGCCAACTGCCGCTGCGACAATAACCGCCTCAACCTGTCCACCCCTCTCACCCACTCCAGTCTCTCACCCTCGCAACGTGCAGCCCTCCACTCCCTCCGTTCCAACCCCAACCTCACTATCAAACCGGCAGACAAGGGAGGCGCGGTAGTAGTTTGGTACACTGACCTTTACACCGCTGAGGCTAAACACCAGCTCGCGGACACCTCCTCCTACTGCCCCCTTGACCATGACCCCACCTCCCACCACCAAACCATCATCTCCCAGACCATCCAAAACCTCATCATCTCAGGGGATCTCCTATCCACCGCCTCCAACCTCATAGTCCCACAACCCCGCACCGCCCGTTTCTACCTCCTGCCCAAAATCCACAAACCTGACTGCCCCGGCCGACACATTGTCTCAGCCTGCTCCTGCCCCACCGAACTCATCTCTGCATACCTCGACACGGTCCTGTCCCCCTTAGTCCAAGAATTCCCCACCTACGTTCAGGACACCACCCACACCCTCCACCTCCTCCATGATTTTCGCTTCCCTGGTCCCCAACGCCTTATCTTTACCATGGACATCCAGTCCCTGTACACCTCCATCCCCCATCACGAAGGACTCAAAGCCCTCCGCTTCTTCCTTTCCTGCTGTACCAACTAGTACCCTTCCACTGACACCCTCCTTTGACTGACTGAACTGGTCCTCACTCTGAGCAACTTCTCTTTCCAATCTTCTCACTTCCTCCAAGCCAAAGCAGTAGCCATGGGCCCCAGCTATGCCTGCCTCTACGTAGGATATGTGGAACAGTCCATCTTCCGCAGCTACACTGGCACCACCCCCAGCCTTTTCCTCCACTACATCGATGACTGTATCAGCGCTGCCTCGTGCTCCCACGAGGAGGTTGAACAGTTCATCCACTTCACCAACACCTTCCACCCCGACCTCAAATTTACCTGGACCGTCTCAGACTCCTCCCTCCCCTTCCTAGACCTCTCCATTTCTATCTCGGGCGACCATATCACCACGGACATTTACTATAAACCGACCAACTCCCAGAGCTACCTAGACTACACCTCCTACCACCCTGCCCCCTGTAAAAACGCCATCCCATATTCCCAATTCCTTCATCTCCGCCGCATCTGCTCCCAGGAGGACCAGTTCCAATACTGAACAACCCAGATGGCCTCCTTCTTCAAAGACTGCAGTTTCCCCCCAGACGTGACCGACGATGCCCTCCACCGCATCTCTTCCACTTCCCGCTCCTCCGCCCTTGAGCCCCGCCCCTCCAATCACCACCAGGACAGAACCCTACTGGTCCTCACCTACCACCCCACCAACCTCCATATACATCGTATCATCCGTCATTTTCGCCACCTCCAAACGGACCCCACCACCAGAGATATATTTCCCTCCCCTCCCCTATCAGCATTCCAAAAAGACCACTCCCTCCGTGACTCCCTCGTCAGATCCACACCCCCCACCAACCCAACCTCCACTCCCGGCACCTTTCACTGCAACCGCAAGAAATGCAAAACTTGCGCCCACACCTCCCCCCTTACTTCCCTCCAAGGCCCCAAGGGATCCTTCCATATCCGCCACAAATTCACCTGCACCTTCACACACATTATTTACTGCATCCGCTACACCCGCTGCGGCCTCCTCTATATTGGGGAGACAGGCCGCCTACTTGCGGAACGTTTCAGAGAACACCTCTGGGACACCCGGACCAACCAACCCAACCACCCCGTGGCTCAACACTTAACTCCCCTTCCCACTCCACCAAGGTCATGCAGGTCCTTGGACTCCTCCATCGCCAGACCATTGCAACATGACGGTTAGAGGAAAAGTGCCTCATCTTCCGCCTAGGAACCCTCCAACCACAAGGGATGAACTCAGATTTCTCCAGTTTCCTCATTTCCCCTCCCCCCACCTTGTCTCAGTCCCAACGCTTGAACTCGGCACCACCTTCCTAACCTGCAATCTTCTTCCTGACCTCTCTGCCCCTACCCCCATCCCTACTCCGGCTTATCACCTCACCTTATCACCCTCACCTTTACCTCCTTCCACCTATCGCATTTCCAACGTCCCTGCCCCAAGTCCCTCCTCCCTACCTTTTATCTTAGCCTGCTTGGCACACTTTCCTCATTCCTGAAGAAGGGCTCATGCCCGAAACATCGATTCTCCTGCTCCTTGGATGCTGCCTGACCTGCTGCGCTTTTTCAGCAACACAGTTTCAGCTCTGATCTCCAGCATCTGCAGTCCTCACTTTCTCCTAGATAATTGTCATCAACCAGGACGTGATGAGAGAGCTATTAAGTGACGAGGCTGTCATCAGTTTATAGAGTGTGGAATATCTTCTGGTAGCATTTCAGACAAGTGTGTTGGACTTTTGGGGGCATATTTCTTTGACTGCGTTTTCTTACCTCTCAGCTGGTGGACATTAGCAGGTTGTGCTAGCTATAGGAAGCCATTCAAGTTGTATTGGTCTCAGTATCCTAAAAGAATCCCCATGATTTCCCAGAGGTTAGTATCGATTGAGCTTGTGTCAATTGCTGAGCCAGATTGGGCAGTGGTATTCTGCCGTTCAGTAGACCAGGGTGACTGAAGAAGTGCATGGTGTGTTGGCTGAGCTACCAGCTGATTCTGCCAGCTATCTTATGAAGTTCAGTGAGATCTTCACCATCTTTAATAAAATTGTTAACTGTCAGTTAAACTGATAACTGCCGAGCATGGGAACTGTCTGCAGAGTCCTGTTTCCTTGCCGGTCATTGGCTACTATCAGGGCATTGTACCCCTTTCTTCCCCATGCAAAGCCTTGGAAAATCTGACTACTCAAGGGCAGTCTTGAGAGATTGCTTGAGGGCTGTTTTTAATGTGCCCTAATCTTCCCCGCTGGCCAGTATCTTTGCATTAATGAGGGTCTGTCCAGCGACAGCATCAGCTGTTGAAAGAGGTTAAACATAAAATGTTGGTGGAATATGGATATAAGAGTTTGTAATGCTGACACGATTAAAGCAAAAGAGTAAATATATTATTATCACAGTAATAGGAGCTGGGTGAGGGAATATCTCAGCACCCTAAAGCCAAGATCCAGGAAGTGGGGGAGGGGAGGAGCAATTTCCTCCATAGCGCAAGGCTGCTATACTTGGGTCAGGGAGAGTAGGTGTGTTAGCATCAAGGGCAAACCTGTTGTGCTGAGGTTAGGGACCTGAAATCTAGCCAAGAGAAGCCCCGGGATTTCTGACGTTAGTCCTGAATAGGAGAGGACATTGTAAGGAAATAAAATCAAGAAACATTCTGTATTTAGATTTAAGGAAATAAGAGGATTTACAATTGTAATAAGAGTGTCTACATGCCTCTTGATAGCGCCAATTAAGTCACACAATGCACTTCTTTCAAAATTAAAGAAGCTTGAGGCAAAAGCAGTTGTTTTGATCTGAGACTTTAATTTTCAGTACACTAGCTCATCAGAAGGAAGCGAATTTATTGCATTCAAGACAGCCTTCTGGAGGAGTATAATTTAAAACCAACAAGAAGGGAGGCCATAATTATTTGAGAAGGATAACTCAGGTCCAAGGATTTGAGTTTTTGTTATGACCTACTTTAATGCAATGAGACTGGCAGCAGCAAACTGGTCTAAACCATTATTGCATGAAATTACAGATGAATAATAGCAGGTATTTAAAAAAAGAATTTAGTTCAATACTAGCTCAGTGTATATTCCCAAAGGCAAGGTGTTAACCAAATACAATGAAATAGGTGAAAAAATAATAACATAAAGAAAGAACATGCAAAAGAGCAAAGGATGGTTTATATCCAGAGGACTGAGAGAGATATAAAACCAAAAGATAATTAAAGCTAAGAAAAGGGAATACGCAAGTAAATGTGGAGGAGCATAAGATTAGCACAAAGGCTGTGTTTACAGTTTTGTTTGAATAAAACAAGTAAACAAGGATAATGAGTACCCTTTATTGGAAAATAAGTTAAGAAAATGACAAATGTGGTAAATAAGTAGTTGATAAATAACCAGTCCAAAGACATGCAGGTTCGGTGGATTGGCCATGGTAAATGCAGGGTTACGGAGGTAGGATAGGGGGCTGAGTCTAAGATGGGATGTTGTTCGAGGGTCGGTGAGGGCTAGATGGGCTGAATGGCCTCTTTCTACACTGTAGAGATTCTATAATTCCATGAGTTTGTGTCAGTCTTTACAATAGAGGAAAAATGTAATAAAGAGGAGCCTATTGTCCTGTTAATCTAACAGCTGTTGTGGGGGAGGTTATTGAAATCTGGTTAAAAAAAAGGGACAAAGTGACTAAGCATTTATTTGTTCTAAGTTACCACAAACAGAACAGTTTACTGTCTTGTGCCTTGACCCTTCTCCTCAGCAACTATCCAAACTGAACCTGACTATCCACAAAACTGGTGTCAAATTTGATACCATGTGAAACTTCTGACCAGACCACATATCGACTTCATCACTAATTCTGCTTACTTCCAACACTGTAACATTGTCCAACTCTGCTCTGGCCTCAGCTCATCTGATGCTGAAACATTCATTCATACTTTGAGTAATTATAGACAATTACATTGCTTTCCTGGGAGGGCTCTCATTTTTGACCTAAGCATGAGCTCATCCAAACTCTGATGTCCATGTCTCACACAAAGTCCCACTCCTCCAACATCCTTGTGTGCAACCTGGAATAATGTGTGCAATTTTGATCTCCACAGTTAGACAAGAATTATCCAGAATATCAGGAGTAGGCCCTTGAGTCTGCTCCACTTTCCAATAAGTTGATGGTTGATCTGATTGAGAACATAACTTCATAATCTGACCTGCCTCCCATAATGCTCAACTCCCTTGTAGATCAATATCTGTCTTACTAAGCCTTGAATATATTTTGCAAACCTGCTTTCCGGTATAGAGAATTCCAAAGGCAAACATCCCTGCTCATCTCCATCTTCAATGGGAGACTCTTTATTCTGAAACTGTTTTCCCACAGGGGAAAATATATTCTGAGAATCTACCTTGTCAATTTGTTCAAAAAAGCAGCTCACCACCACAATGAGAGATAGGCAATAAATGCTGGCCTTGCCAGTCATGCCCACATCTCATGAAAGGATTTTTAAAAATGCCCATCCAGATTCTTATATATTTTAATGTGATCACTTTCGGCCCAACATGCTCAACATTTCCTTTTAAGACAAGTTTTATTTTCCAGCAATAAACCCCTTGAACCTTCTCTGAACTGCTTTCAATACAATGAGATACTTCCTTAAATAAGGATGATAAAGCTGTATGCCATATACTCTCAGCAATACCCTATACTTTTATAATATGCCTTCCTCATATATTCCATTATCCTTGCAATAGATGGCAACATTCCATTTGACTTCCTATTTAATTTCTGTATCCGGAATCTAAAATTTTATGATTCATGTAAGACATCACCTACATCTCTCTGCACTGCAACATACTGCAGTTCAAACAAAATATCCTGTCTTTCTGTTCTCCAGCCTCATATTTTTCCACATCATGCTCCATATCTGCAAAATTTGTGCCCACTCACTTAACCTGTCTATATCCCTTTGTAGACTGTTTCTGTCCAATTTGGCTCCCCACCTATTTTTGTATCATTAGTATATTCAACTATAGTGCAGTCTGTTTATTTGTCTCAGTTACTTATCTTATGCTAAAGAGTTGAGGTTCCAGAACTGTTAGCTCACTCACTCCCGTCCTTTCTCTCATTACAAAAGAGAGAACCTGTACAGATGCAGGGGTGCCTGTCTTCCAAGGCTGCTTGGGATGATATAATCCTGAGAGGAGTCCCAGAGGGTATGGACTGGGATCCTCCCTCTGTCTCTCCCTTCGCAATCTTTCCCCAGTTCCTCGGTCCCTCTCAGGATCGTGTCATGCTCAGCTGATGGATCTCCAAGCAGCTTTTGGAATTGACTGAGTGAGCACTGCTTCCGCAGGGCACTGAAAAGCAGCCAGCGCTTCTCCAAGCTGATTAAACATCTCCGTGGAGGTAGAATTAACACAGTAATTAACCAAGACAGAGAGAAAAACAGAGAAAGGGAAAGATTGAATGGAATTCCCTTCTGGATGCTGGCTTTTGAAATAAATACAGGCAGGGCAGAGAGAGTCTGTGGCCAATGCGCTTTCTCTTTAAAAGTCCAATGATTAGTGTTCACTCTAGTTCCCTCCTTCCCTCCCACACAGGTTGAGTCACTTAGCTGGCTCACCCTGCCTCTGCTTGTAATCATTTTCTTTCCCATTTCACACTTTTGATTTGCAGCAGAATGGAGCTTTGCTAACTGTGTCTTGCAGCCCCAGCCTGAACATATCAATAAGCCTCCAAACATTCACATCGTCTTCCTAACATCCCTTCCCCAAAACCCTGCCCAACCCATCTACATGAGTCCATATCTCCTCACCTTTCCCACCCAGCCTCTGGCACATGAGGTGACCAAGTCTGGAATTAGAATTATCTGCCCCGCCTCCCCCACCCCAACCCGCCCCTATGAAGGCAGGTTGCTTCTGACCAAGGACAACCCTCCTCCCCACTCCTGCATTACCCCTTTAACACCCATGCATTACTGTATCTTTTCCTTGCATATCCTACTTTCACAATTGTACTGGGTCCTTTCCCAAAGCCTACAGCCCGAGTCCCAAAGACTAACCTGTTGAGACTCCTTCCTATAGCAATGACTACAATACTTCCACTCCCCCTCAGTTTTGGATTTGACAGACTGACCACATACCATTCTCATGACTAACATGATGAGACATGTCAGGACCCCTGACTGGTGCCTGTACACCTCTCCTACCTGCTGGACATGCCGCTGTGGAGCCAATGGACTAACCTTGACCCACTCCCTGAATAGCTGAGGCATGAACATCCTGGCATGGACCAATCAAATATAACTGGATGCCTGATGGTTGACAATTCCCTTGACTCTTATGGTAAACCACCTTTGACTTATTGTGCTGGTTTATAGGGACCTCTATGCCCCTCAGTGAGGACAACTTCTCTAAGACTTTGAGACACGGTTGCTCACTTTGTTCACATGCAGTGTATTTGTTGCGTGAGCTGCTGATGCAGAGATGTGAGATTGATGTAACACACTGGTGTGCAGAATGATGTGTGCTTACTAGACTGAGGACTACTTAGTAGCTCTGCAAGCTGCTTATTTTTATGACTGCAGTAATTGGCCTTGCAAAGTAAAGTGAAGCATGCAGGATGGCTGCTGAGTGAGTGAGCACTAAGAAAACAAGCAGCTGTGAGATGCTGCCTGATCCAGTTTGTGAACTGGGTCCCTGTGCCTGCGTGTAAAGTGTCCTTGCCGCAGCCTTTTAACGCTTGCCATCGGTGCACCTTATGATGTGAGACTGTGATACCCAAGTGGCTTGCAAATGAATCAGTGAGATGCCATGACTGTCATAAGGACTTGGAAAATGCCAGATACCAATGTCCATGGATGAGAGGTATATTGAGCTGCAACCCATGGACCATGTCCTGGGATGCTGTTTGGTGCTGAGTGACATGGAGGCTCCTTGCAGTTGAAATCACCAGGTACCCATTCTGATTGCCTTGTCCAGAGTTGTCAATGTTCAGCTTGCAAACAAGAAGCATCTCTCCCGAGTGAGTGAATACGTCAAAAAAAGCCTGTAAACAGGGAACTCTAATACATGGAATGATTCAGGGTCATCAATCAGCTATTGAATTAAAAATTGGACATCACTCTGCAGTCAATGTAATGTCATCATTGCTAAAAATTAAAAACAACTCATCCCAATCTTGAGGTCTGAACTTTTGATCTGCAGAATTTGTTTCCTTTGAATTTTTTCACTCATAATATTCGTATCAAACCATCTATTTTGTCTGTCTTATTCATGTGAGTGTGCATATGTCTGAGGTTTTAAAAAAAGTATAGTTTAGGTCACCTAGTAGTAACTTAATTTTTCTTGCTTTTTTAAAAAATAATAGGCTTGTTTACAATAAATAGTTACTTTCCTGTTAACAAACCTCATGTAAATTACGTTTGTCCTGAATACCAGTCAGTCACGCCAATTAATCATATTTGTGCTTTAATTGGGCCGTTACACATTAGTGACAGCTTGTGGGATAGTAAGGCTTGTTTATCAGTGCACTCTTCCCAATTGAGTCATGGCATCCTAACGTCTCATTGATCTGCACCTGAAACCCTCACCCACTTGGCATCTCACTGCCCTCACCAACCTGTAATATTATCCCCACATTTATTTTGCATATGTACGTTCTTTTTCTTGGTATCTTTCAAAGTGGCTGCAGATCCTAAAAGTATAGAACACAACACTTTTTGTCGAAAAGGTGGACATGATTGCAGCCAACCATTGTGAAAATGTCCCAGACAATTAGTAACAATGGATGGTATTCAACCACTGGCAGGCAGGGTAACTGTCACATAGTCTCCTTGTTATCCATCATTGTCTGACACTGATTCCTTAAATCGAGAAGGGTGTGGAGCTTGAAGATGCTGTCCTCTCTCAGAGAGGCGGTACTTCTTTTCCTACCACTGCGAGTCAGCCAGCCCTTTGGCAGCTTATCAGCCCAGAATGTTGTCACCTGCAATCTGATGGTGCAGATGGAAACTAGGCCCATTTCTTCTTTATAAACTTAGAATAACAGGAACCCGAAAGGTATTCTTTTTAAAAAACCTCTGTTAAAATGTGTGCAAAGCAGAACCTAATGTCACTCTCGCTAATAAATCATTGAGACAGAAACTTCAGTCATGGAAACAATAATGTTGATTGATTGCAAATAACTTGATTGATTGCAAATAACTTAAGATCTGTGCTTCACTTTCAGAGTACACAGAATATTTGCCTTTAGATTAGATTCCCTACAAAGGGGAAACAGGCCCTTCAGGCCAACAAGTCCACACCGACCCTCCGAAGAGTAACCCAACCAGACCCATTTCCCTCTAACTAATGCACCTAACACTATGGGCAATTTAGAATGGCTAATTCACCTGACTGGCACATCTTTGGACTGTGGAATTGGACCTGGGTCCCTGGTGATGTGAAGCAGCAGTGCTAACCACTGAGCCGCCGTGCCACCCAACTCTAACTCCAACCACCTATATCTTCAGACATTTCATGGGACCATCAGGGTTCTTTCTTTTATGTGTGATTTCCTACATTGCAAACTCTTTTGTGATAATCCATTTCAATGGCTAAGGTTTCTTCACTATGTGAATGTTCACTTAGCCACAATTGGGAAAACATTTACCAAACCATTCAGCTGCACATAAAAACCTAGAAATGTGTAGATCTAAGACACATTCAGTAAGTTCTACAGGGTTGATAGTATTATGAATAAAGGAGTTAAGGCATTATAGATTCTGTTAAAAAAATCTGAATTGAGCTGAAAAGAAAAGGCTAAAAAGATTGTTGTTACCAATTCCCCAATTATCCTCAAAGTGTATTTCAGAGAGACGTGCCCAGACCGGTGAGAATTCTTTTAATATTGGGAGTTCACAGACAGATATACAGACAATGGAGGTTAGAGAATTCTAGCTTCAGAGTGAAACAGCAGACGGAGGAAAAATGTCATAAGGACTCAGAATAATTAACTTTGTTTTGTGGAACGCTTGATTCTGCAAAATTAATTGATCATCATTTTGTGCTCTTGAACAGCATAAAGAAACCTGGCTGAGAACAGCCAGTGTGCAGAACTCCAAGGAAAAGGCATTGCAAGCACCCTTAGATGGAAACTTTGACCAAGGGAGACAACAATCTTTCCTGAAGGGAGATCTCACTCTTCAATCTTTTGGAAGAAAAGACCTTTACAGGCACAGAGAAAACCGAGAGAAAAAGAGAGAAACATTAGTTAGATGTGTGCTGTAAAGCAAGTGAGAATCAAAAAAATCCCATGTCTACAAAACCAGAATCTTTCTCTCCCAGCATCTGCTCTTCTGAAAAGCCAACTTCCTGAAAACATCATCTATGCAACTAGTGAAACCATTGCAGCTGCTGGATCAGATTTCAGGTGTTAATCTCTTTGCTTCAAGCAATAGGCCGTAATAGTATCACGTAGAGTTTTATTGGTACCTTCGCCTTATAAGTATTCTTTTGTTTTATCTGATCTTCTTTAAATTTGGTGACTGTAATTTGTTGTTACTAACTTTATCTCTTTGTTTGGAAGGAACCTTCGGTAATACTTTGGAATAAACTAATCCTAAACCTGTTTAGACCAAACACTTGCATGCTGGTCT
This sequence comes from Chiloscyllium plagiosum, assembly GCF_037043375.1. Taxonomy (NCBI): domain Eukaryota; kingdom Metazoa; phylum Chordata; class Chondrichthyes; order Orectolobiformes; family Hemiscylliidae; genus Chiloscyllium; species Chiloscyllium plagiosum. The sequence continues at coordinate 55,496,883 of NW_028270143.1, forward strand.
GGTTTAATTTGAATCATTGCAAATTAAAAGTGGTCTGCAGGAATTATATTAATTGAAAAGTTCACTGAACATACGTTGGTTGTGTTAATGCACTCATACAAAAGGAAATGTGAAGTCTGCAGATGCTGGAGATCAGAGTTGAAAATGTGGTGCTGGAAAAGCATAGCAGGTCAGGCAGCATCTGAGGAACAGGGGAAATCGACATTTCAGGCATAAGCCCTTCATCAGGAATATTTCAAGGGCTTATGCCTGAAATGTTGACTCACCTGCTCCTTGGATGCTGCCTGACCTGCCGTTCTTTTCCAGCACCACGTTTTTTGACTCAAACAAAAGGAAATATGTGTTTTGTAATTAAACATCACACAGGAGATATGAGGTTATTCTGGCTGAAATGTTTTTGTCCCATTTGTCTGACTGTAACAAGCACAGATATAAGCTGATTTACACACACTATGGACCAGTACAATCGATTGGTGCTGGTCATTAGCTTGACATAGTTAACTTTTACATTAATGGAATCTTGTGTCTTAGCAACCTGTGGCAACCTGACATTCATAAAACAAGCTCTCTCATGTTGCCTTTTAAACAGATGCTTAAATGATAGCTTTTCTGCAAATACCAGGCAAAGTTTTGACAGGAGCATGTGTCATCCAAAATTAACTGATGGTAATTCGAGAAAATGTCTACGAACCAATTCCACCTCATGATCAGAATCAATCTTGTGTTCTACTTATGTTTCAGGAATTTTCATTTTTAGTTTTATACTTCATGTTGATATGTGAGTTAGGCCAGCAAAGGTACTTGCAAGATAAAAAGGCATAGCAAATAATTATTCAGTACCACCTCAGAGAATAAATAGCTTATGAATTTCAAAATAGGAAAGGAAATGAGGCATTTTTCTCTTTGGGCTCATGCATCAAACAGCAGACAAATGTTCAGGCTTTTCCCGGAGGTTCTAAAAATTGCTGACTTAACTCTCAAGCTACAGCTATGGGAAATACATGGAAAAGAGAAGCATTCAGGCTTGAATTGAGAATGTTTTTAACACTTTCATTGATTAGTTTTAAACATATTGGAGATGGTGGAGAAAACCTATTTGACTAGATGAGACAGTTTGAGTAGAACTTTGTGGGATAAGACCTCCAAGTATACATCTAACTAGAGCTTGGAGTCCTAAGCACCTAACCTGCATGGCTTTGGACTGTGGGAGAAAACCAGAGCACCTGGAGGAAACACAGGGAGAATGTGCAAACTCCACACAGACATTTGCCCGAGCGTGGAATTGAACCGAGGAGGCCTGGCACTGTGGAGCAACAGTGCTAACCACTGAGCCACTGTGCTGCCCACATCAGAGGGGTACTGTAGCTGAAAGAGGACAGTTACCACTCGGGGTCTTTACATGTCCCAGGCACACTTTTGATGCAGGTGTGAAACAGGAAGGTGTTCAGAATGAGCTCAGAAGCTGGGCGGGAGCAGTTATGTCAGGCCTACAAATATACTCAAGGCTGTGGACAATGAGACTCTTTCATTGCTGCGGGAGGGCAGCAATCAGTGTCCTTGAGGCCTGGAGATTGCTCCAGAGGAACAGAAAATTAGATTTAAATTAAATCTTGGTCTTCAATCATAAAACTGGTTCTAGAATCCAACGATGTAACTGAATATCAAGTTACTGTGAGGTTTTGAGACTAAGCAGAAGAAAGGTAGGTTAGGAGAACTGGGAATGCGCTCTAGTATAATATGTGTGCCATTAATAGAAAATGTCATGATTCTAGTGACCGAGACCGAGACTGAGACAGAGTTTGAGAGACAAGAAAGAGTTAGAAAAATAGAGATTTTAGGGGCAGTAAGAGAGAGAGGTGATGGAGAAAGCCCATTTGACTGGATGAGACAGTTCGAGTGGGAGTTCATGGGATAAAATCTCTACGTATTCATTTAACTAGAGTTTGGAGCTGTGAGCATATCAGAGGAATACTGCAGATGATAAAGTTGCACTGAAGAGTCTGTTTTCATGCTATACAATTTTATGACTCTATGAAAGGGGACAGTTACCACACAAATTGGGCTGAATCTTACAATATTTTGGCTGTGTACTTTTGTTGAATATTATGGAGGATTTCTGTCTGTGAGATCTTGCACGTTTCATCATACGATTGTCCCAAATTTGCCTCATTACTTACCTATCCGGTCCCCAGCTTGTCTGGTGCCAGTCTGATTTCTATCTGGTACATGGCAGAATAGCAGTCTGCATATTAATGGGGCAAGATCTGGTGTTAATGAAAGGTAAAATTGAGTGATAATCCCTATTCATAGGCCTCGCACCATGCACGAGCAACAATCCGATCTTGACACCCAGAACTCTGTGAGAACATGCAACTTGTTGCTCCCAAAATCAAGAATGCCCTCAACCAATTTGTGATTCTCCCAGATTTCCCACCAGTAGCCTCGGCATTCAAGACTTGGAACGATTCTATATTTGGATGCTATTCCAAGACACAATTTCAAAGCACAATATTTAACATTTACATGGATCTCTTAGTTACAAACTAATGCTGTGAGAACTGCTTGTATCTCTCCTTTCATCACACCTACGCTCTTTTTTATTTCCCTAAACACCCAGAATGGTGTTAACCTGAGGAGCGACTATGATCTTGTTTCTATATGTTAAACAGACACACAGAATTCAAACCACTAATAAGAGTCCAAGTTTGTAAATTCATGAAAATTCAGTCACTACGAATCAATGGTCTTGATTTTATCCCCTATATAGCATAAAGACCAACACTGTTATAAACCATGTGCACCATGGATATCGATTAGTAAATGTAATAAGTCCAAAACATTCAAATGTATTTTAATCTATATGGCAATGGAAGTGTTTAATATAAACACGATGAGAGATATGGAAAAATGAGTTGTTAAAATTGCATCAGATTTAATAATGTACTGCAATATTTCATTATGATCCTTGAGCATTTACCCTATGAGGTTTTCTATGTGTTTTGTTTTAATAAATAGATTTCTTTCAATACTGAATCACAGTAAGCACACCATTCTTAAATAATGTTTACCTCATTGCAAACCAATTGCCATTCTGAACAGCCCATATATATTATTTTGAATTTTAAAAAGATGCAGTCATGTTGTGGCTTATGACTCTAATATTTTTCATTCATTTCCTAAAAAACATTAGGAAATTGATGCCCTATTATGAGAGTCAGCTGGAGTGATTTGGTTAATAGTGAGACTGTCACCATGCTATATGTTACCAACAACTTAGCATTTGGTACCAAGTCACATCTTGCTTGAAAAAGTATACGTTGGAGTTCCAAATCAGGTCTCAAACACATTGTGAACACATTTATTGTTGAAATAATTTAGTAGCATTGGAAGCATTGTCTTTGGAATGAAACATTGGTTTGGACTTTCCAATTCATACTACTGCCCGTGTACCAGTGGTCAAGGACGTAATACTGTAGATTGTGAATGGGATACTGATCAAGCAGATCATTTAATCCTGGATGGTGTTGGGTTTCTGAGTGTGGTTGCAGCTGCATACTTCTAGGTGAATGGACAGTCTGCGATTATTTTTCTGACTTGTGTTTTAGATGGTGGCCAGGTTTTGAGGAGTCAGGAGTTAATTTACTTGCTACAGGATTTCCCAGACTCTGACCTGCTCTTGCAACCATAGTATTTATATGGCTGGTCCAGTTCAGTTTCACGGGATTTGGAGATGGGGGGTGGTCTGTGGTGTGTTTAACCAGGTTGCGGGTGTTTGACCACTAATGATGTCAGTATCTGGGAATTGTTGCCAGCGAGTCAGGAAGAGAACACAGTAGTCAAACTAAGGGAAGGGCTGGAGAATTTGAACTGGGCTTCTGGACTGTGTTTCTGGGAGAAGGAGTTTGGCTGTTGATGCTATAGCATGAAGGTTTGAAAGCTCCCTCTGTAATCTCCCATCATCAACCAATGGAAGTTCGGAGAATAGAAACTAAATCATAAGTCTTGTACTATCCTCCTCAGGAAAGATAGTCCTGATTGATGTCTTCAGAAAATCAACCAAGAAATAATCATCTATTCCTGTGGAATAATGCATTATGAAAACTACTTAAGTAATCTGCCCAGTCTTTGTAATTTTCTTTATTTATCCCTTAACTGTATTTGTCTGTGTGTCTTTTATGTGAAAGGAACCTGAAAACAAAGGTTATTGAGTTTAAATCATAGATATCAATTAGCTTACTTTGTTGTTTAAGTTTTTTCTGCTAAAGTTGCTATACTATTAATAGTTAAGTATTTTGTTTAAGGCACAAGCTCTGTGAATACAATTGATTATTCAGAAAGTCTGGGATTAGTTATTCAAAAAAGATTGCTTAGGAACCACTGGGGTCAATTTTGAGGATCTTTGAAGGTTTTACTTTACTGTGTTGTGAATACGGAAGTTGATTTGATTCAGTTGTGTCTCCCAATGTCATAATGAACTGTATCAAATATCTTCTGGAAATAAATGTGTACCATATTACCCTCATCAGCCCTTTCCATTACCTCTTCAAAAAATAGAATAGAATAGAATTCCTACAAGCAGGAAGAGGCCATTATGCCCAGGGAGTATGCTGTGACCCTTTGAAGAGCATCCACCCAGACCCTCCTTCCTACACTATCCCCACAACCTCTGATTTACCATGGCCAATCCACCTAACCCGCACAGCCTTTGTCTCTGGGAAGAAACTCATGCAGTCACAGAGACAACATGCAAACTCCACATTGAGTCATCCAAGGCTGGAATCAAACCCAGGTCTGAAGCAGAGTAAGGCAGCTATGCTTATCACTGAGCCACTGTGCTGCCCAGCTTTCAAAATGTGCAGTATTTCCTTCCCCAGTTCTTCTTTTCCCATTTCACTTCAAAATCAAAAAAATACAGAAATACAGAAAAATAACAATGACACAGTCTTAAAAAAAAGACATTGATAGCTGCAGAACATATGCAGCCTTGGAAGTGACTTTTAAATGTGATTCTTAAGTCTACAATGATTAGATTAGATTACTTACAGTGTGGAAACAGGCCCTTCGGCCCAACAAGTCCACACCGACCCTCTAAGGAGCAACCTACCCAGACCCATTCCCCTACATTTACCCCTTCACCTAACACTACGGGCAATTTAGCATGGCCAATTCACCTGACCTGCACATCTTTTGGACTGTGGAAGGAAACCAGAGCACCCGGAGGAAACCCACGCAGACACGGGGAGAACGTGCAAACTCCACACAGACAGTTGCCCGAGGCGGGAATTGAACCCGGGTCTCTAGCGCTGTGAGGCAGCAGTGCTAACCACTGTGCTGGTGAGATTTTAATTTTCATTAACAGTTCCGTCTAACATGCTATCACCCTTTTATTTGGTTTAATTGGTTAATTTAACTTATTTCAAAAAGAGCATGAAGAGGGATTGGGTAGTAGTTCATCAGCATCCACAAATCATGTTAATTTTAATTTACTAAGTTTCTTTCTGGGTTTTCTCCTCTGTCTGAGTGGTGTCTCTTTTTAACTTGGTTCTTTAAAAACTAAAATAATTACAAGAGGTTGCTCTTGGAAGCAGACATGTATAATGCTAGATTCTGGAATAAACTTATCAGGTATTACTGACTAGTTTCATGCTTCAACAACGGTATGTGATTGGATTAACGCTATCTGCCAATCTGAATAATTATCCTTTGCTATCATGTTCTGCCTTCTGTCTTAAAGCAAGGTAACAATATATTCTGCCACTTGGTAAAAACAATGACTGCAGATTCTGGAAACCAGATTCTGGATTAGTGGTGCTGGAAGAGCACAGCAGATCAGGCAGCATCTGAGGACAGGCAAAATCCGAGGACAGGCAAAATCGACGTTTCGGGAAAAAAACCCTTCATCAGGAATAAAGGCAGAGAGCCTGAAGTGTGGAGAGATAAGTTAGAGGAGGGTGGGGGTGGGGAGAGAGTAGCATAGAGTACAATAGGTCAGTGGGGGAGGAGATGAAGGTGATAGGTCAGGGAGGAGAGAGTGGAGTGGATAGGTGGAAAAGGAGCTAGGCAGGTCGGACAAGTCCGGACAAGTCAAGGAGACAGTGTTGAGCTGGAGGTTAGAAACTAGGATGAGGTGGGGGAAGGGGAAATGAGGAAGCTGTTGAAGTCCACATTGATGCCCTGGGGTTGAAGTGTTCCGAGGCGGAAGATGAGGCGTTCTTCTTCCATGCGTCTGGTGGTGAGGGAGCGGCGGTGGAGGAGGCCCAGCACCTCCATATCCTCGGCACTCCCTCTTACCTGCTGAACATAGATGTTAACTTTTAGTGAATATCCCAAACGCATCTGATGTGTAGCTCTCTGCAGATTTTCTCCATTTAAATAATACTTAGCTCCTCTATTCTTCCTACCAAAGTGCATGATCTTACATTTTCTCTTATATTCCATCTGTCTTGTTTTTACCCCACCCTCACAATCTATTTATATCCCTCTACAGACACTTTGTGTCATCCTCACCATTTACCTTCACAATTATTTTTGTATTATCTGTGAATTCGGCTATAGTGCATTCACTATCCAAGCCATTAAAACATATAATAATTAATTGTGGCACTCCAATTGAGTCATGGAGCTGTACAGCATGGAAACAGTTTTGGTCCAACTCATCCATACCGACCAGATATCCTAAATTAATCTAGTCTCATATCCCTCTAAACCCTTCCCATTACTAGTTAGTTTTCTATCTCACCATCTTGAAAATGATCCCTTTATCCCAACACTCTTTCTTCTATTAGTTAGCCAATCCTCTACCTATGGGAATATACTACTGACATCATGAACCCTTGTCTTACGAAGCAACCTAATATGTGGTACTTATCAAACATCTTCTGAGTATCCAAAGATATTATGTCCTCTGTTTCCCCTTTACCTATCCAGCTTGTTAACTCAAAGAATTCTAGTAAATTTATCAGACACGATTTAATTTAGATAAATGCGAGGTGCTGCACTTTGGGAAAGCTAATCTTAGCAGGACTTATACAGTTAATGGTAATGCTGTACAAAGAGACCAGATTCATAGCTCTTTGAAAGTGGAGTCACAGGTAGGTAGGATAGTGATGAAGGCGTTTGGTATGTTTTCCTTTATTGCCAGAATATGGAGTATAGGAGTTGGGAGTTCATGTTGTGGTTGTACAGGACATTGGTTAGGCCACTTTTGGAATATTATGTGTAATTCTGGTCTCCTTCCTATCCGAAGGATGTTGTGAAACTTGAAAGAGTTCAGAAAAGATTTACAAGGATGTTGCCAGAGTTGGAGGATTTGAGCTATAGGGAGAGATTGAATAGGCTATGGCCGTTTTCGGTGGAGCATTGGAGGCTGAGGGGGTGACCTTATAGAAGTTTATAAAATCATGAGGGGCATAGATAGGATAAATAAACAAAGTCTCTTCCCTGGGGTGGGGGAGTCCAGAACTAGAGGGCATTGGTTTAAGGTGAGAGGGGAAAGATATAAAAGAGACCTAAGAGGCAACTTTTTCAAGCAGAGGGTAGTACATGTATAGAATGAGCTGCCAGAGAAAGTGGTGGAGGCTGGTACAATTGGAACATTTAAAAGGCATCTGGATGGGTTTATGAATGGGAAGGATTTGGAGGGATATGGGCCGGGTGCTGGCAGGTGGTACGAGATTGGGTTGCGATATCTGATCGGCATGGACGAGTTGGACCGAAGGGTCTGTTCCCATGCTATATATCTCTATGACTCTACGACTATAAGCCATGTTGTATCTGATTAATCACATTATGTATTTCTAAATGCACTGCCATTATATACCTTACAACAGACTCTAGAATTTTCCCAATACCAGATGTTAAGCTAACTGACTCATAGCTATCTGTTATATATCTCCTTCCCTTATTGGCAGTTTTCCAGTTCTCTAGTTCCAGTTCCAGTTCAGAATCTAAGGATTCGTAGAAGATTATTACCAGTGTATTCACAATATCTGTAGCTACTTCCATTTGTATTCCAAAACACATCCCATCAAGTCCAGGGAACATATCTTACTTTAGCCTCACTAGTTTCCAGAGCTAATGATAAGTTAATCCTTATATCCCCTCCTTTTTCCCTTCGAATATTTAGTAATTTTTGAATGCTGAGAGTGTCATCTACTGTGAAAAGTGATGCAAAGTTTTAATTTAATTCCTCCTTTAATTCCTGATGTTGCTTTCTCAAAAAAAGGTATTAATGAGCATCAAGCAAGGTTTTGCAACTTGCAATCAAAGCTGACTTACTTATTATTATATTTTTATTACTAGATGTTCTTCGATTCTCTCCTTTAGTAGAGAATTCATTATTTTTCTTCCCACCGATGTTAAGCTGACTGATCTAATAACATCCTGGGGACGTATTGTTAATCCCCCCACTTAAATGAAGGAGTCATAGAAACCATCCAACATCTTTTGGGACCGTATTCTCACCAATTGTTATGATGTTAGATCAGAATCTCAAAGTACTAAAAGGCACTTTTTATTTTTAATTGTGGAATGTGCTCTTTTTAAAAGGAAGACTGTTACAGAAAAACTGGATTTAAATTCAGTGCCTGGCAAAGTCCCTTGTGAAGCCAATGAAATGCCACACAGTAAAATGTCAGCTGAACTTCAAACAGGGGGAGACTTAACAAGAAAGTTTAACAAAAGAGGGATGACTAACCTCCCTCCCAGCAGAAAGTCACTTCATGTAGGCATGCCTGTTTTACCCTCCGGGAGTACACAAATACAAGGGTTGAAAAGCTAGTTTTAACCCTACTGAAGTGTACGAATGGGACTGGACACTCATGTGTAGCAGCATAGGTTCAAATGTTAGCACATTGCAAATGTCACAGTCGAAGAACTATTCCTTAACTACTCCTGTGCTTCAGGTAAAGACCATGTCAAACTCATTGCTGTAAACTTGTTAATAAGGAACCGTGGGCGGCACGGTGGCACAGTGGTTAGCACTGCTGCCTCACAGCGCCAGAGACCCGGGTTCAATTCCCGCCTCAGGCGATTGACTGTGTGGAGTTTGCACATTCTCCCCGTGTCTGCGTGGGTTTCCTCCGGGTGCTCCGGTTTCCTCCCACAATCCAAAGATGTGCAGGTCAGGTGAATTGGCCATGCTAAATTGCCCGTAGTGTTAGGTAAGGGGTAAATGTAGGGGTATGGGTGGGTTGCGCTTCGGCGGTGTGGACTTGTTGGGCCGAAGGGCCTGTTTCCACACTGTAATGTAATCTAATCTAATATTTGAAACAGAGCTTGAAAGGCTTCAGAACAAAAGAATCTCAACCGATCTACAAAACTAAGGATCATGAAGCCAACAGTTCACTTATGAATGCTACTACTGTTAATTTCCACTGCAATGACACAACATCCAATTCCCTACTTTTTGCAAACTGTTCAGGGATTGATCTGTATATCTTTTTATTACGTTTATCTTTTTGGACTCACCTCTTATTTCTAATGTGTGCATGTGTGTACCATCAATATGTCTTCTCACATAATTATTAATAAACACTTCAAGAAATTTTAATTCATTTGATTCCTTTTAAAACGTATTTCATTTTTGTCCATGCGAAGCACATCCACAACAGAAAGGATATTTTGTAAAGTAATCTTGTCACAACCAAGGGGATGGTGAACAAAGAAGGGGAATCAATTCATGCCCCCTCACCCGGGAGCTTAACAGTTTGGTGTCCCATCAGAAACTATAACGGATTGGGAAAATTGTGAGCATCTGTTCAATAATACAATTATTAATTATTTCCACACATTGATGGACATTACCTGCTCCAAATCCATAACAGAGTTAAAAATTCAGCCTGGTGATTGCTTTCCTGAGAAAATACTGCAATATAAGACTATGAATCAATTGCAACATGATCTGAGAGATACTTCAGTTTAATAGTTTTAAAATTTGACAGTGCAAGAGTTACAATATCACAATTTTAAAATAAGAAATGATAATTCTAATCTAAATTATACTTTAAAAATGGCTGTCAAGAGCTTATATGACAGAAGAAAATCTTAACAGGCAATTAGGAACTGATGAAGACAATTTTAAATTGATTGTAATTTAAAAAAAATCATATGTCATCAATTTTAACTTCTTTGGTGAACATTACTGATGAAAACATCTCAGTATGTTATACCAATTTTGGTAGCATTAGTTTTCACAGTGTTGTCAATGACCTTAGAGTAAAATGGTGACTGTAGCATGTCAACATTTTGGTGTAAGACATACAGTGCCATGTCCAGATTAATTGCTGTAGTTCTAACGGCTATCGCCATGAATCTCCAAAGATGTTGATATTTCTCAATGTCTTTAAAGTTGTTAAAGTCTGCATAAAGTAATGTGGGACTGCTAAAGGACTTTAAGACTTCTGCTTAAATCAGTTGCTCCCTGACATGACACTGGTATGAATTACGTGAATATTGCATGACTGGGAGGAGAAGTAGAGACCAGGCAAAACAACGGAAGGTGCGAGAAAAGTGAGGAGGAGGAGGGAGAAGGATAGTCAGCCGGAGGCCAAATCTGCTACGGTTCTTCAAGGAATATTTCACCTGTCTGAACTTTAGTGAGGAACAATGTGAGATGCCTGCACTTCAACAAGAACGTTCTCACTGAAATCTGCTACTCGCAGCAGCTTAACGTCAGCCTCAGAGCAGAGCAAGCATGTACCTGCCAGTGGCTGTAAAGATGGTTGTGGTGATGAACTTGAATGCACTGGGCTCCATCTAGGTTGGAATTGAGATATTTGCAACACCTGGCAGTTTGCCATACAATCTCGTGTTAGAGCAGTTACAGATACTCTCAAAGAGAGGTGGCTACGTTCTATTCTCTCTTGCCAGAGGGTAGCAGGCAAAACAAATAGGGCATTGCAAAAATTGCAGGCTTCCTCAGGGTGCATTTATCTTTGACTACTTACATAGCATATAGTCTCCTGTGAAGTGATATGATTTTATGTTCTTCACATGAAGACACAAGTCTTTATGCATATCAGTATCTATAAATTTCATGCCTTTTAAATAATATTCTGTCTTTCTATTCTTAGTACCAAAGTGAAAATCTTCTCAATTCCTGTTAATACATTTCAACAGCTCCCTGTTGTCCATTCACTTATTAATCTTTCCATATCGTTTATCATCTCCTTGTGTCCTCTTCTCAGATTGTATTACTGCAAAGCTTTGCATCAATAGAAAATTTAAACACTTCACTCTCCATCTCTTCTTCTTCAGCTCTTTGCCCAAAAGCAGGTCTGACCCACAGTACCATCATCATCATGGACAGGGCAAAGAGGTAGGTCCTGAACCCAGCTACAGCAGGGATTAAACCCTGTAGTGTTAGCACCAATCTGATCCATATCATACCCCCAACATACGTAGGTGGCTCTGTACACTTTTATGCGCATGCGGTATCCATGTCCTCTGCAGGCTCATGGTTAACCTTTGATTCAGTAGCTAATCATATGGCACTAGGTCTTGTATTAGAAATGTTGATTTAAAAGAAAAGTCTCAATTATTTTTCACTTTACGCGGAGATTGAGGTACTTCTTATTTGGAGATTTCTGACCATCTCGAAGTGCACTGTTCTCACAGGAATATAACAAATTGCACTATGATCAATTCAAAGGTGATGTTGGACACTTTTCCTTAAGTCAAAGAATCCTGGTATTAAGATATCTCCAAAGATATTGACCTCACCCTGACCTTGTGCAGTTAATTATCCGCTATATTATCATACATCGTCTTCAAGTTGCAAATAATCCCTCCAGATACTTTAGCTACATAGCTGTATTCAGCTTCCATTTTCTGGTTTATAGCCCAAAATGATACATATGTTTTCCCTTGCACATTGGTTGGGGAGTTGCAGGTTTTTGACCCAGCCCATAAGGTAATGGCAATATTTTTCTAAGTCAGGATGGTATACATCTTAGAGGTAGTGACATTTCCTCTGTCTGTGGAGGGGTTCACAGCTTTGGTAGCTGCTGAAGGGGCCTTGGCGATTTGCTGTAGTGCTTCTTTTAAATGATACATGTGACAGCTCCTGTGCTCTAGCAATGGAGGGATTAAAGTTTAAAGCAGCTGGATGAACTACCATCAAGCAAACAAGTTTGGGTTGGATGGTGTCAAGTTTCTCAAGTTTTGTAAAAGCTGCATTCATCCAGGCACTTATGTGATGGAATACTCTGTTTGATTTGTGCCTGAATGGTTGACGTGCATTGAGCTCATACAGAATGCTGTCTCTGACCTGTTTGTGATACTGCTGAATTAATGTTGATGGCTATCTTTGATCAATGAAGACTCTAGGTTCTTGAGGTTCTTGATAACATTCAATAGTGTCACCTGAATTCTAAGATAAAGTAATTTAGTTGTCTGTGGGTAGAGGCGGTAATCCCACTTCATGATCCACTCTCGGTTTTTGGGTTACATCAAATTTAACTGCACACTTCTTGTATAATGCAGTTTATGACACTTTCTCAGTTTGGCTCTGGGGTTAGGGTGCTGAAGGTGCATTTATTAGCTTATTACTGTTGTAAGAAATATCAGCCACTTGAACTTTGGTCAACTTTCTCCAGTAGGAATTCCAACTTCTATCAGAGGAAAAATGGCTACAGGTTAAAAGAGCTAACACTGAAATTTGGAAGGGTTTGAGGCAGGGGGGTCAGAGTGGAAGGGTTTTAAAAATTATTTGGATGACTTTAGTTATTCCTAGCTAGACAACATAATAGATGTGATCAAGAAAGAAGCGGAGATTGTTCAGGACTATCAAGTAGGAAAGTAACAAAGAGAGCAATAATTGGGAAACAGAAACTTAGTTTACTATAAGAATAGAAAAGCTTAAAGAATAAAAAGTAAAGGGGTGATACAAAAGGGAAAATTAAGCAGAAACGGATATACAGGAAAGTTAATCGCAAATTGGGCAATGAGATGGTTGCTCATATATGATTATTACAAATGGATAAATATGAATTGGAATCTTAAAAGGACAACTCAAAGATAAGTTGAAAACTCAAAGATAAGCAAAACAAATCCTAACGTATTCTCCAAGACAATTTACGGGCGTTTGTGATGGAGGGGAATTTAACAATAAAGAATGTAAATGAATAGTTGGCATCCTGCAGTCAAAATAACAATGTTATCTTCATAAGCAACTGGAACATTACCAGAACAAAAAGGACAAGTGCAGGAGAGATGGATTGGACATTAAATACAAATAAAGACAAATAAAAACATTGAAGCAGCAACTGAAAATCGTTCAAACTAGATAGCTCAAAGGTGGAAGCAGATATATTTCTGTATACAGATAAAATGAATGGTGGAGTCAAAAATGGTAACCTGATGGGTAAAGAAGCAATGACCCAGAGAGAGATAGATACACACAAAAGACCACACACCAGGAGGATATAAAACAAAAATTCACATTGGCCTAGAAACTTCGACCTGGAACTGAAACCTTACTCACAAGAATATGCATATATATTTAATTACTTTTACTTTGAAAATTCCTGTACAATATGGGAGATTTGCCCAGGGTCCTCACACCCAACAGGGGTGAGGATCACTGTTGAAACTATGGCCCTGCTTGATGCAGTCAATGTCACAGCAGCACAGCCAGACATTTAGACAGTTCCTGTGAAAGGAGGCATAGGTCGGGTAAGTATATGGCTAGGGTAGAAAGTGGATTGGGTAGGCTGCCAGGTGGATGAGGGAGGTAAAGTTCCAGGTGAGTGAGGGGATGTATTGCAAGTTTGGGGAGTGATGTAAGGGTCAGTTCAGTAAGGTAGGGCAAGGTGTCAAGCGAAGGGTGGTTGCTAGGTAGATGCATGTTTGAAGTAATCCGAGTCGTCAGCTTTCAAGAGGTTGGAATGTAAAAGCAGTGATGTGCTATTGAGACTTTATAAAGCTCTGGTTAGGCCCCATTTGGAGACAGTTCTTCAGCCAGAGAGTGGTGGGCCTGTGGAATTCACTGCCACAGAGCGCAGTGGAGGTCAGAACGTTAAATGTCTTCAAGGCAGCAATTGATAAATTCTTAATCTCGGAAGGAATTAAAGGATACAGAGAGAGTGAAGGTAGATTAGATTAGATTAGATTAGATAAATTCTCAGTGTGGAAACAGGCCCTTCGGCTCAAGTCCACACCGACCCTCCGAGAGTAACCCACCCAGACCCATTTCCCTCTAATGCACCTAACACTACGGGCAATTTAGCATGGCCAATTCACCTGACCTGCACATCTTTGGATTGGGGGAGGAAACCGGAGCATCCAGAGGAAACCCACGCAGACACGGAGAGAATGTGCAAATTCCACACAGACAGTCACCCAAGACCGGAATCGAACCTGGGTCACTGGCACTGTGAGGCAGCAGTGCTAAACACTGAGCTACTGTGCCATGTTCCCTTTTCTGTGGGGAAAGGTTGAAAAGGACAGTCGTCCATGTTAACCTCAGCTGTTGCGAGAATTGAACTCATGCTGCTGGCATCACTCTGCATCACAAACCAGCTATGCAGCTAACTGAGTAACCAATCTCCCCAATAAGTGGCATTGAAATGCCTATCAGCCATGATTGAATGGCGGAGTGGACTCGATGGGCTGAATGGCCTTACTTTCACTCTTATGTCTTATGGTTTTGGTCGGGGTGGGTATTGGGATGGGTATTGGATGGGAGGTTGGGATCATATTCCTGGGGAGGGGCTTGTCAGTGATACTGTGTCAGGGATTCAGTTTAATAGTTACCCAGAAGTTAGACTATGTTTTAAACCTTCAAATTTTCCTGGGTTATATTTAAATGAGGCGATTCAGAACTCTCTACAATACCTATGTTTTAGAGGCTATCCTGGAGGCTTCCAGGCACAGGTGAATTGAAAAACCTGAATTTTCAATTTCCCGAGCAATTCTCACACTCAGGTTCATCCCAATTTCTATCTGGTCACAATGCACAATCTCAGTCTACCCTGTTGCAAGGATTAACTGGCCACTGGAAGACCTGGCCCGTTAAGATGCTTACACACAAAAAGGAGAGGCATTAGACATATTTAACTGGAGGTCGTTGTGGCATTAGGGAATTGCTGATGTGGAAATTGGAAATAAGGCCAATAATAGACTGAAATCGATCATATTTAGGGGTCTACAGCATTCAGAAAAGGAAGGAAAAAAAAAAGAGATGCTGTCACATATGTCACAGACCACTGAGAATTGTAGGAAGTTGTTCCAGTGTGAAGGGGTAGGTTACAAAAATTAATGGTCAGAAATTATAAAATGAACAAATCTAAACTAAGACAAGGAATTGGCTATATATCACCAGAAAACTAGAGTTGCTCAGTAGCGAGATAAGAAAGGGCATGCGAGAACAGGAACATTTTCTGACACAAAGATTTCAATTAAATGAATAAAAATGAGAGCCTGAGTAAGTAAATGCAATGCAGGACTACTTCATGACTCAGTGTCTAGGGGCTCAATTAACACTGGTATTTGTGAATGAGTCACAAAATGTACAAGAAATGAAATTGCAGCACTCCTTGTGGACAACGAACAGAGTGAGTATATTTACATATCTGAAACTGAAGTCCACCAAAGACCAGGCTAACTAAGGTCCCAGATATAATAGCAACAGCAATGTTTCCTTAAGGTATATGGCTGCAGAAATTGCAAATGTGCCGCATGTAACAAGGACAACGTTAGTGAGTAACATATTGGCTGCAAACTACAAATACAAGTTAAGACAACATTTTTAGCAGATAAATTAAAAATGAAATGGACATCTGATGAAGTCTTCACAATAGATTAATTATTCTCAATTCTTTGGTGATTCAGAACAAAGCTTAGATCTGACTAGGAAACTCACAGAAGGGTGAAAGGATTCCAGTTATTGGGGTGATGCCAGGGTGGGGAAACACAGGGATGAAAATAATGGCCACTGCTTGAGAATATACTCAAGTACCTTGAATGCTAGTGGATAATCTAAATTTCTCAGATAACATCAAATAGGAAGTTCCTAATAGTTAACCAAATAGCCCAGAATAAGCTAAACAAATGCGACTAAACTAAAAGACAGTTGAAGCTTTGTACAACAATACGTAGTAGATTGCATATTGGAATGAAAAAAACACAATGCATACTTCAGGAATGGTGTTGAAATATCCAAGGATAAAGCTGAAAAGAATGTAGAGTTTTAAAATGGATAAAATTCCCAATGAACTTGACTAATGTAGAGCAGCAATTAAAGCCAACAAACTGTTGAACTAGCTCACCAGAACAATATAATACAAAGTCGTGGATGTCATGAACAAACTACCACACTTGGGAAAGTTTTGTAAATTCATTAGTGACAACTCCGGTTACGGAGGAACAAGCAAAACATTCAAGTTCTGCAGCAGTACACAGAAGAGACTTGAAGGTGATCTATCACATTATGGGAAAGTATGAGCTCTTTTATTACTGAAATGGAGGCATCTGTGAATTGATCTTACAGATGTATATGTGATTGCAAATATACAAATAGCTATACAGAACTGGTTTAACAAAATCAACTTTAAATCCATTTAAAATACGTTAGTGGGGGTGGGGGGTGGGAAGGGATCACAGTTGTATCACATGTAACCAATTCTTAAATGGGAACACCTGAAAATAGTAACAGGAGCCCATTTAGTCCTTATAACTGTTCTGCCAATTACTAAGATAATTGTTGACCAACATCTTAACGTCATCAAACCACTTTGGTTTCATATTCTTATATGTGGCTAGCAAAATGTTATTTGATTCCAGATTTAAAATGATTAATTGAGCTAACCTTTTTGGGAAAGGATTTCACACTTCTGCCATCCTTTGTGCTATAGGGTGACCTGATTCTTTAAAAAGTTAAGTCTTTATTGGAAGTTGCTTCACCAGCAGAAAAAGAAGTTTCACTCCATTAACCCTTTAATTCCTTACAAAATCCTCAAACCACCAATGAAATAACTTTCTATATTCCAAGTAGTACAAGACTAGGTTTTGAAATCCCTTCTCATAGTCTAAACCATGAAGTCCTAGCAATATTCTGTGAATCTGCTCTACATACCTCCAATGCCAAGTATCATTCTTGAGGTGTGATCTCAACACTGTACATGGTAGAACAAGCAGTCTAACTAGGGCTTGTACAGCTACAACCAAATTATTTTTATCATAGTTTCCATAACCAAAATAGTTAGATGATTATATTAAGATCCCAACTACACTAATTATCATTCTTTGTACCATGAGTCAACTTGGATATGCGATTATCTATTGTATTTTCTAAGTTATAAGAAATATAGCAAATGATTGAGACCTTATCACAGATCCATTTAACTGCATACCCAATTATCCCTGCTCTCTGTCTTCTACCACATGTCCAATCTTCTAACCAAGTCAACAATTTGTCTTCATTCACAAGATTTGCTTTGAGCTAATAGTTCATTGTGTAGAACCTTGTTAACTTATATCCAGAAGTCCTTGCAAATTAAATCTTTAGATATTATTACCAAGAAAATACTACAATTAGGTGCACTAGAAATGACTGACCTATTACAAACCTATTTTGATGCTCCCATCCCAACTATCTCAATGCACTCAATACTTTTTCCCTTAATAATAGATAAGAACTTTGTTACATATACTTCGGGCCAACAAGTTTATAATTTTGTGGTTTTTCTCTGTTAAATAATAGCCAGATTTGCAACTTTTCCAATTTAAAGGGACATTTTCTGCATCTTCCAATATACTCCCACAATGGAGTAAAGCATCATTGTTTTCTTCCACACATTACTTTAGTGAATCCCCATCTTTGATTCATTATTAAATTTCTTCGAATATCAGGCTTATTAGCCTTTAATGTTTTTGTAAAAACAGGCACAATGTAATAATTCAAGTGCAATTTTCTTATTTCGATTGGCATCAGTTTGCTTTGCACTCTTACTTTTACATGAATGCTCACTTATAGTGCCAACTATGACAGTTGTATTTGTTAACAAGAGTTTTCTTGTCTTGGAACTATATGGTGGTCTGCATTCAATAAAATTCTTTTTGAACATTTCTCATTGTTCAACTACAATTGTACAAGATAATTGTTTTGAATAATTTGCCATTAAAGCTAATCTTACAAAAGCCTAGAATCTTAATAACTGTATTCAAGATCACATAGGGCACAGGAAAAAGGCCATTAGTCTCAGTTGGTTCACACCAATGTTTATGCTTCACTTGATTCTTTCTCATCTAAAATTTATTGATAAAACCACTAACTCCCTCATATGCTTGTCTAGTTTCCTCTGAAATCCATCTATATGTTCAGTTCAACCACATTTTAGCAATTTTTGCTGAAAGTAGTTCCTTCTCAATTCACTACTTAGTTTCTTAGTAACCATCGTAGCCTGTAGTTAATGGTTTTCCCCATGAAAAGAAACTTCCTCTCTGTATTGGTACACCTGGGAAAGGTTCACCGGTTCGTCACATTTCCAGAGTTTGGGGGCTGGGCTGGGGGTGTGCAAAGAGGAATAATCTGGCATCCCGATCTCTTCAGATGTTCTCAAAAAGGCCAATTTTAAAGTGGATTCCTTCCCTCCTGAATACCTTTCTGCCAAACTCAAATGAACTTGTGTATTAAAAAGAGCCAGTTTAACCAGAATTTCCTACCAAACAAACAGTCATACAGCAGATTGGAACCATTGCCAATGGAGTCTGCTCTGACCTAACTACATTAATCCCCACTTCTAAACTTAAAAATGTTAGGACATTTAAATGTGTCAACTACCTTCCCAGGGAGTGCTTTCCAGATTGCTACCACTGTTTGGGTGAAAACACTTTTCCTCAAATCCCAGCTAAACTTCCTGCACTTCACCTTAAAAGTATGCATCCTTGTTATTGATCCTTCAACTAAGGAGAACAGTAGCTTTTTATCTACACTCCATGTCCCTCATAAATCTTATACACCTCAATCGAGTGCCCCCTTAGCCTTCCCTGCTCTAAAGAAAACCCAAGCCTTTCCAGCTTTCTTCATAGCTGAACTGCTCCAGGCCAGACAATATCTTGTTGAATCTCCTCTGAACCTCCAGTGCAAGCCTCCTTTTAGTAAGGCAACCAGAAACACATAGTTCTCCAGCTGTGGCCTAACCAAAGTTTTCTAAAGCTCCAATGTAACCTGCCTGCTCTTATAACTATTTGCCTTCTGCTTCTGCACGCTTACTTTCAGTGGCTGCTATAAAAGAACACCAAGTGTCCTTACACCTTCCCCTTTGCCAATCTAACACCAGATAATAACATCTTGCTTTATATCCTAAGTGAATAAACGTCTCAGCAGGCTTTTTTTTAGATTAGATTACAGTGTGGAAACAGGCCCTCGGCCCAACCAGTCCACACCGACCCGCCGAAGCGCAACCCACCCATACCCCTACATTTACCTCTTACCTAACACTACGGGCAACTTAGCATGGCCAATTCACCTGACCTGCACATCTTTGGGCTGTGGGAGGAAACCAGAGCACCCGGAGGAAACCCACGCAGACACGGGGAGAATGTGCAAACTCCACACAGTCAGTCGCCTGAGGTGGGAATTGAACCCGGGTCTCTGGCGCTGTGAGGCAGCAGTGCTAACCACTGTGCCACCGTGCCGCCCTTTGTGTCATCTGCAAATTTGAATATATTGCATTTAGTTCCCTTATCTAAATCACATATATATTGTGAATAGATGGAGTCCAAACACTGGTCCTGCAGCATCCCACTAATCACTACCTGCCACAGGGGAAAATAAAACACCAGCTTGTTTCTACTGTTTCCTATCTGCCAGCCAATTCTCCAACCATGTTAGCATATTACTCCAATCCTATGCACTTTAGTTTTACATATTACGCCTCTGTGGAATGTTATTAAAATCCAAGTAAACTAAAATCCACCGGCTCCCCCTTATCCATTTTGCTAGTTATATTCTTGAAAAATTCCAGCAGATTTGTCAAGCATCTTTACCAATTTTGCCATAGGTTGCATAAACACATCTTCAAACAAAACACATTACCTCATTGAAGGAGTAAAACAAACAATACTTTATTATACCAATTAATTGTAACTATTTTTATATCATATTGACATATTTCTTAAGACAATCAAAAATGTCTTGGATTTGAAATCAGATCATGCTGAAGCATGTTTCTTACAACTCCAGAATCAAATTAAGCACAATTACTGATATTAACTTTTAAGTGAAGCTACAAAAATAAAACAATTTTTTGTTTTATTACATTCATTTAGGAAAGTTACTAAGTATCTTAATAATTTAAATGTCAAATGTATTAACACCAATTTACAATTTAACAATTATTCATAGCAGTGAGTTAAGATACTAATTCAGATATCTTTTTAAAAATCAACTATTCACAATCATTTTGAATTTTAATGTTTTACAAGAAAATCCCCAGAGGATAAAAAAATCTATTGTGACACAAAATATGCTCATCATCACCAAATTAAAAACAAAATCAATCAGATAACAAACAGTATTTAAAATCTCAGTGTACAATATAATAGAATAACCAAAACAGACAATTTAACATATTGAAGAAAGAAAAATATACTATGTACCAGTGTCAAAAGTATTATTTTCAAAAGACGAAAAAGTGGTTACTATTCTTAAAACTATGGACAAAAAGGACAATAGTGCCAAATTGGCCATTCTCAAGAGAAAGTTAAACTGATCATAAACTTATTGCTTGAACTTACTGCAAATTGTATGATCTATTTAACAAATAAAGTGATTATTTCATTGGGTTTGGCTACCAAACAATACAGTCTTCA
This sequence comes from Chiloscyllium plagiosum, assembly GCF_037043375.1. Classification (NCBI taxonomy): domain Eukaryota; kingdom Metazoa; phylum Chordata; class Chondrichthyes; order Orectolobiformes; family Hemiscylliidae; genus Chiloscyllium; species Chiloscyllium plagiosum. Next base: position 55,517,697 of record NW_028270143.1, read on the forward strand.
CTCTAGTTCAGTTCACTGGTGTACACAAATAACAATACTAGTATCAGCTTCCATTACTGCCAGTGTTACATTTACAACAAATGAAATCATAGCAAGTGAGAATAATTATTTGCAGAAGTTTGTTCTTGAAATTAATTTAATAATTTTATTAAGATTTAGGAAACTCTCATATAAAGTTATATTTTAAAGACGTTCGTAGTACATGGCAGCAAATTAACTGAATAAATCTGATTTAATTGACAAATATCTGCTAGATGACTGAGGTTTCTTTCTAAAGCATTTCTTTAAATTCTTAAATTATATTATACAAAGATTTTGTTCTGTATTGCTCATTGGTCGAAGTGAAATAAGGCACAGAATGCATCAGAAATATAATGTCTCAAAATAAATCAAAATTATTCTATTGCAAAACATTATGGGCAATCACAGAACACTGGAACTTAGAAACCAAATAAAATCTAGGAAAAACAGAATAAATAATCTAAATGACACAAGCTAGGTACATTTACAGATATTCATGCACTGGAATAATTTCACATGTCGGCTGAGATACTGAAAGTGCACCAAAAGACAATGTTAATACAAAACACTGAAATCTGAGTTATTTAAAAACTGAGTTACAAGCTTACTGTGGCGTTAGATTCCCAGAAATATTCATTGGACAGCTCCTGTTTAGTCATCGGGAAGTACACTTTTAGCAGAATCAATGCAGATTTTAATTCAGATTTTAATTTTATGAATTAACCCGTTTTTACAAAACCGATAACAAGCTGTTTTGCTCACAAATTTATGGCGAAAGAGTCAAGTACCAAATTACCTGGCCACTTGGCACATCAATTAAAGTTCAAAATAGACTGGGTAAGTAACTGTCAGTTTAACAAGTTATTGTGTTAGTCCTATTGGATAATTAAAATACAGCACTGACATACATCTCAATGCAGGTTTGACTTTTACTCATTTGTACTTTTGAACAAATAAGTTTCACCTTGTGGAAAAGAAATAACAATGGCTCATGCCTTGATCCCCTCATGCTGCTTGCTCCAAATTTTAAAGTAATGTATACTACAAACCATAAAAAAAGTGAAATTTACTTATTTAAACAATTCAGCTTTATGAAGTTTTATTGCATATACTAAGAGCAAACCAAAATATAAAATTAAATTAAGCTCTTAAAATTCAGTTAATAATATTTTCATTCAGTTCCATGAACAAGGTAAAATGTAATCATCACATAAATCTCAGGAGCTAAACACAATTCTGGATTTTACTTTTTTTGGTAACCCTGAGCAAACATGAATGTGATTTATGCCTACACTGTACTGACATGAATTACTCCGTGGTAGCATTTTTCTCATTTTGTATTCCTTGTGGGGTGCCTTGTTCACCAGAAGCCCTGTAATTATATGTTGATGTCTCTGGATTATGGCTTTAGCCCAGCTTTTGTTTTAGCAACCAAAGATGCTATCATTGAGCCAAGGCTAAAAAATTTGGAAAAATATGCCAAGCACAAATTTAAATGTTTATATATACTTTCTGGTGGACAAAATTCTACCCTGAAATACAAAGTCAAAAAATTCCATCGTACATAAGAAAAGGATTTACTGTGCGCAAGTTGCACTGTTTCAACTCGTCTTAATGAAGAAGTCCACATTTTTCCTTGAGTGCAAATGAAATGTAAATTACACTCACGCATTTTATGTCTTATTGTAGAGATGAAATATGTATACTTAATTCATAAATTAGATCTTGAACATTATATGCCCAGTACTGTAAAATTCATCATACAAATTGCACCTCCACTTAATCTTGAATGATTTATAAACCTGATGAGTGACTTATATAGATTATGAGACCAACTTTTGTACAAGTCTGACATTTAACATTTTCTGAAAAATGGTAGTTGGCAGTATATGGAACTAATACTTGAAATAACAAAACAAAAATTAATTTATAGTTTGCATTCAAAGATTGTGTTGTAAATGTTATCATCATAAAGGAACACATATTAGGAACAGACCTCATTAACTTTGATTTATGCAATTATTGTCTGGCAGTAAGCTAAACTACGACCTTTGGAAATTATCTCCAGCATGCAGAAAGGCGTCAGATGCCAGATTTGGACATGAGGATCGAAAAGATGCAGGCATTAAGCACTGCCTGAAAGGTTAGGAGCTCTTGCTCCTCCTGGTCCACAAGAAATGCAATAAAATATACTTACCTTCTGGAACCATCATCACTTCCACTTGGTGTAGGAGAGCCTGATTTACATAAATTAATGAAGTGTCCTACTTCCCTGTGCTAGGGCTCTCTCATTTGTTGTTAGACACTGGCAAATGGCAGCACAACTGTACTTGTCGTGTAGGGAGAAGCAGCCACATTGCACAATGCTAGAAAATATTTTACCCTTCTTTGAACCATTAAAGGGTAAGTTGGGAGGAAATTAGTCCTGCAGCCATTGTATGAGATACTGCCTACTGCCTTATGCTCACAATTATAAGGTTTGAAACTTGCAGTCAAGCACACATTTCCTGTATTAGAAGTGTTTCAGAAGGGTTAAATTGACAGTATGAAAGTGTAAGACTAATAATCTGTGTTCATGTGCCTGTGATTTTATCTACTGCTTGGGGAGACTTGCTAGAATGTTGTATGCATTAGGCAATAGGCTGTAGCTGACACAATGGCCTTAATACTATTTTCTCCTAACTTCCCCCCTCAATGACTGGGAGAGGGGGAAAATATTTTTTTAAGCAATGTGCAATATGACACCTTCTCCCTATGTGACAAGTACAGTTGTGCTGCCATTTGTTCTGCAATGGATAGCAATAAACGAAAGTGCCCTAGCACAGAGAGGATATGACATTTCATTAATTTATTTGATTCAGGCTCTCATAGACCAATTGGGAGTGAAAAAAGAAATGGTTCCAGAAAGTAAGTATGTTTTATTGCATTTCTTACAGAAGAGGAGGAGCAGGAGCTCCCAGCCTTTCAGACACTCCCTAATGCCTGCCTCTTTTTCGACTGTCATGTTCACAAAGTGATAATACATTACAACCAACATGGATTTCTTTCGTGGGGCCTTTCAACTAATGCAGAATACAGGATTATTGTAGAGGGACCAGTAATAAAAGATCTCTGTACCTCAAAATTAATTGTCAGTTCAGCTGCTGTAGATTGCACTGACGTCAGTAAAAGAAAATGTGAATTGCAATATTCAACTTAAGACCTGCAGATTAATCATTGATCATTTTCAAGATTAATCATCCCCTTCATACCTCACCTTTGTTTTTAACAATATTCTCAGAAGCCAGAAATATGTAGATGCATGTAGATTTTAAAATAACTTATTTTCTTTACAGATACATATATAAATATAAATGCATGTCTGATAGATCATCTTGGAAGCACAGAATCAGGAGGCATTGTGCCCATTGTGCCCTTGTCAGTGCATTGTAAAGTTATCCAGTCAGTCTCATTTGCCACTGGTCTGATAAATGTCATTTTTAAGTCTACATGAAATTTCGTTTTTTAATGTCATTCATGAATCAGCTTGTACCACACTCTCTAGTGATGCATTCTGGATCATAATTCACTCTATATAAAGAGACAAACTCCTCTGGCTGTTTCACCAGACATCTTAAAGCTATGACTGATTTATCATTTATTACAATGTTACAACACAGTAAAAGGACACACAATTCATCAAGTTTACACTTGTGCATTTCTCTATACAACCTACATGATCTAATCCCACTTCTTGCTTACTTCACATTCTATTTAATATTTCTCTTCTTCAAACAAGTATCTCATTCTCTTTGAACATAATAATGGGCTCTGCTTCAACAATAAGGTTTAGGAGAGTATTCTACTTGGTATGAGATCTCTAAACTTCTCAATCTTTGTAAGTGTTTCCTAACTTCACTCCTCTTGACACCAATATTACAGTAATATTACAGTACACCTGATAGTCCCAGACAGTGTTGGGGAAAGAGTGACAAGCATTGATCCTGAAAAGGAGAGAAATAGTAAAATCAACTTGGGGCAGTCAGATGGCAGTAAATCACTTTGTCCAATTGGTTTCATGTTAGTGTTGCTATCACACTACATTTCAGACAGGCTTGTAGAGGAAATTTCACAATAGCTGCAGCTTAAGGAGAAATGATATCATTGGAGTCAACAAGGTTATGTATTATAAAATGAACATGCTGCTCAATTTACAAGCACATGTCCTGAAATATAACAGCAGCAATTTTACATCTGTTTAAGTTTTTAACATGTGCAAGTAAATAACACCAACTGAAGCAAATGCCATATAGACAAGGGTATACAAGGGCAAATGAGTGACTTCTGCAGAGTAATGCACCTTTACCATCTCCACTGACCCATACCCAGAGCAAATCACAAGAACAATATTGCACAAAGCGGTATTTCTCCAAATTACAACACTTGGCACATGACTTTGGACTGATGGGACAGCACTGAACAGTATAAGACTTTGGTTCTTTTGGCAGGTAAATGGTGTCAATTTACATGAAAAATTGCTCAGTACAGCACGCCTTCAGTTATACCTATACTTAGACCAATTATTTGTTTGATGTGTCAAAAAGTTGTTTTAATTGGCACTAATCCCACAGTGAAATAATCATACTTACATAACAATACTGCTTTATTCTATTACTTTGTATAGTAATTACAATTCAATAACAAAAGAATGAAATTTTAAAATTGTTGGAACAATGAGAAAAACAAACTGCTTTTCCTTTACCAACTGTATAAAAAGTGTTTCATGAAATAGTTTCATTGTGGTACAAATATAATAAAATCTTCTGCATCCCATCCATTTAATACCTCTCTTCCTTCTTTGGTTGAGGAAGAGATGTTAGGCTGGCCAGAAACATTTAACATGTCCACGAATTTCTGTCTGACTGGCTGCAAGAAAGTCTGACTTGAATCGAACAAACTTGTGCATCCTCTTAACAATACAACTTCAACAGAAGTGCTGTGAGCTGGAGCAATTCATCACACAGTGAGCCTAGTTACAAAATCAACTAAATGTGAATGTAAAGTGAAGTCGTACAAAATTAAAGCACATAGGTGAAAATCTCTCAAAATCTGAAATTGCTTTCATGTGGTACCACATTAAAAATTCATTGTGATGTACTATGTTGTGCTAAACTAAACTATTCTCGATCCTATTGGATTGTAGTGTATCCTAGAAACTAAAAACACTCGACAAATAACACAGAAAGACAAGCCAGGTCAGTGTCTCTCACTGCAGCAAAGGAAGTGGACTATTTAGATTATTCCAAATTATTAATTTACTACGGTTTATTGCATCTACATTTTGAACGTTCAAAAATACAATATATAAAACATTTGATTCAGCCTGAATAACCTAACATTCTGATATTTGGCAAATTGAACTATCTTTCGTTTACTTGCTCCTTCCTTTTGCCAGAAGTTCCCGACTTTGTGGCTTTGCACTAATTCCGTGAAATTGTTGGGGACTGATTCCATGACATTTTCCCTCAGTCTGAATGTAACCAGAGCTCCATTCTATGGCCTAAGAACTAGTTGAGAAGTATAACGTCCTATGAGGACAGACAGGTCCGAACACCAAGTGAAAGCTGGGATTCAAAATTGGGAGCTCTACTAAATTAAATACCAAGTCACCCTATTTTACATGATTCTCAATAAAGGATCACATGTACTGCAGCATGTGTGTTGTACTTCTTGATTCCTTACTTAAAATGTGTGAAAAATTCATTAAACGTTAATCGAATCAGAAGGGTCAAATATGTGACTTCACCAACTGTGCATACCAACATTCACACATTGAGTCTGTTTTTTTTAAACAGTTAACTGTATTGTCCTACAGTATAGAAAGCTGGAGTGATTTCCAATTAAAATCTGCTCTGAGTTCATGGAATAGAGATGTTTATAACCTGTGAATGAGATGACATTTAAGTAATAAATAATCCTAAACAATCAGAAGTTAACTTTTTAACCAATAACCATTAGGTGATTAAATGAAGGGGAAAAAAAAAAGTTAGCAGCATTAACCAGAACCATTAAATGGTTTCCATTGCATTACTGGGCTTTAAACAAGCTCACTGCTATATGTTGTGTCATGGACTAAATTTTAACTGCCATCAACTTTTTTAATTTCAAAGGCATCCTGATCCTCAGCAGTTTCTTGAAAAGATACGTCAGATTGACAAAATTAATAACTTGAAACACAGGACAATATCATAAAATGTGGTGCCCATTTAACAAAGATTTACAGATATATTCCTTATTTAACCATCGGTGTAACGTGTTAGTCGTCAGATGTGCTCAATCGTCAAGCGGCTTTCTTTCAGATTTATGGAGCAGGCCAAGCACCGAGATGTGCACTACATTTTCAGATTTGTTTCAATGTGTAGAAATTAGTCAACATTCTCCAACACAGGTACTAACTTGCAGCCTGGCATGCTTCCAACGGGTGAATTAAACCTTCCTCATACACACGTAGGATGGCTTCACATACAAATTTGTATTGACTCTGAAAAAATTAAATCTCACTTAAATTTTGATTCCATTAACTCAAACTGGAACAAACATGATATCAATTGGCTATGACAAAGAATTATACAATAATTTTGCGCGAAAGAACATCATTTCATACCTTGTTGTTCAAAGATTATACACTACCCATTACATGACAGGTGGCTTCCAACACCCACAAAGAATAGCCACAAAATCTGAAGCACTTCTAGGAAGCTCTTATAAAGCATTTGTTAAGGAATGACAAGTTTTTCTTTTGATCTGTTTTTCTCTTGGAAAATCATAGTAAAACAAAAGGATGCTTGGGAGGTCTATGAAAACAGGGATGGAGATGGCAATGTTCTGAGGTATGAAGACAGTAAGTAAAATTAATGAAAAGATAATCATTACAGGTGGAGCAAAGAAAATGAGGAAGACCTGAAAAATGGTATTGAAAGAATGTAGCATGCACATATGTTCTGCAAAACATTTGGAGATCTTTGTAACGGTTGAGGTCACAGTGGCCCAGATATCCCGAAGATCAGTAATCACAGTCAGATTGCTAATCCACACTATTTTGTCTCCCTGTTAATACTTAGATCTGCAGTTCTAGTCAGATGTTCCAATTAAAGCAACACAGTTCCCTTGCAATGCAGGATAGCTTGGGGTGGTAGTAGTGGTGGTGGGTGGGTGGGGGGGGGGGGGGGGGGGGGGGTGTTGGAAGTCAAACCATAACCTCATCTATGGCAGTATGCTGTGTTTTGAGATTTGAGTATCCAGCAGCACAGCCAGATACTATGACAGGGTGGGTGTCAGGTATCAGAGTGGGATAGGGGTTGTGGGAGGACTGTTGCAGCAGTATGAATTGAATTGTATTGGGTTGGAACTGGTTGGAGGGACTGTTATTAGGGTTCCTGTCGGTGTAAGGGGTCAGGGAGGTGTGGCGGAGCAGGGGAAGTGGTGATAATTTGGGATTGGATTTAATAGTGATCTAGTATTGAGAGTAGGTTTCTTGGTTAGCTACAAACGGAAGCAGGACCCAACAGATCTCCACCATGAACGGATTCTTTTGGACAGTGCTAAATTGGGGAAATTGTCCATCGGAACCTTCTACTTCTCAGTCAATTTCTACAGCCTCTGCTGTGTCTGCTTTGTCCCAACAAGCAACTCTCCAGTTTCCAGCTTTCTGGCCAAAAGAACATTGAGGTTAAGTGATCTGAAGGTTAGGATAAATTATTTTAAGTCAATCTTCTGGAATTTTTTGAGGATGTAACTCTGAAGATGGACGAGGGAGATCCAGTAGATGTAGTGTACCTGGACTTTTAGAAAGCTTTTGATAAAGTCCAACATAGGAGGCTAGTGAGCAAAATTAGGGTGCATGGTATTGGGGGCAAAGTACTAACTTGGATTGAAAGTTGGTTGGCTGACAGGAAACAAAGTAGTAATAAACAGCTCCATTTCGGAATGGCAGGCAGTGACCAGTTGGGTACCGTAGGGATCAGTGCTGGGACCACAGCTTTTTACAATATATATTAATAATATAAAAGATGGTATTAGTAATAACATTAGCAAATTTGCTGATGATACTAAGCTGGGTAGCAGGGTGAAATGTGAGGAAGATATTAGGAGATTACAGGGTGACCTGGACAGGTTAGGTGAGTGGTCAGATTCATGGCAGATGCAGTTTAATGTGGATAAATGTGTGGATAAATCTTGGTGGCAAGAACAGGAAGGCAGATTACTACCTAAATGGAATCAATTTAGGTAAAGGGGCAGGACAAAGAGATCTGGGAGTTCTTGTACACCAGTCAATGAAGGTAAGCATGCAGGTACAGCAGGTAGTGAAGATGGCTGATAGCATGCTGACCTTCATAACAAGAGGGATTGAGAATAGAAGCAAAGAGGTTCTTCTGCAGCTGTACAGGACCCTGGTGAGACCACACCTGGAGTAGTGTGTGCAGTTCTGGTCTCCAAATTTGAGGAAGAACATTCTGGCTATTGAGGGAGTGCAGCATAGGTTCACAAGGTCAATTCCTGAAATGGCGGGACTACCTTACGCTGAAAAATTGGAGCGACTGGGCTTGTATACCCTTGAGTTTAGAAGACTGAGAGGGGATATGATTAAGACATATAAGATTATTAAAGGATTGGACACTCTGGAGCAGGAAACATGTTTCCACTGATGGGTGAGTGCCGAAACAGAGGACACAGCTTAAAAATACGGGGTAGACCATTTAGGACAGAGATGAGGAGAAACTTCTTCACCCAGAGAGTGGTTGCTGTGTGGAATGCTCTGCCCCAGAGGGCAGTGGAGACCCAGTCTCTGGATTCATTTAAGAAAGAGTTAGATAGAGCTCTCAAGGATAGTGGAATCAAGGGTATGGCGATAAGGCAGGAACAGGATACTGATTAAGGATGATCAGCCATGATCATATTGAATGGTGGTGCAGGCTTGAAGGGCAGAATGGCCTACTCCTGCACCTATTGTCTATTGTCTAATTAACAGAAGATGTAATTTTCTGACTTTGCGCCTCCAGTATGGAATTTCTCTACCAAGAACGATAATGGGAGATTCTGGTGCAAACTGCACAACATTATTTTATTTGCTTGCCATGCGATTTGGCTGTAATGTGATTGTAAATTGGGGAACAATTTGTTGAAACATGAATTCCCATTGGCTATTACAGGATTCCATCCCCGGTTACGTAAAGTCTGCTCTAGGTATTTACTTCCAGCAAAAGAGGTTGGATGACACGGCAGATTTTTCTAACTTTGTTGTTGTGTTTTCAAGGATGTTTTTAGAAATTATTACAGGAGAAAAGATTTGGATTTCAAGATTCTTCTCATTCTGGACAATGCACCAAGCCATTCTCCCACCATTGGTGAACTTTCTGAAAACATCAAAGAGCTATTTCTACCTCTGAACACAACCTCTCTCATTCAGTCTGTGAACCAGGATGCAATAGCAGCTTTTAAAACTTATTATTTAAAGCACATATTCAGGAAGCTGTTGCAGCTACTGATGGGGATAATGAGGACGGTGGTCTTCAATTTTGGAAGAGCTTTAACATTAAGAATGCTATTGACATCACTGTGGAGGCCTTGGGGTGATGTCAGTAAGGATTGCTTGCATGCAGTTTGGCAGAAACTTCTCCCAGATTTTCTTCATGATTTTAAATACGTTGAGCTGTCAGGGGAGCTTCTAGCAATCAAAGAACATTGCATCATTCTTGCAAACCAAGTTGGATTTGAAAACGTGCAGGCTGATCTACAACAACTTGTTGCTGGGGGGTATAGTGAAGCTCGAGATGAAGATGAAGTAGTCCAGGATGCAGCACCATGAGAACTTTCCATTTCTCTTTTGTCTTCTATCCAGAGGGAAGTTGAGCAGCAGTTGCAGATCTTAGAAGACAATGACTACAATACCGAACACAGCACAACTGCAGTTTGTGGCATAACGTCTTATCTGGAATGCTATGAACAACTTCTTCATGAAAAAAGAAAGATCATAACGCAGCAAAAGCTCGATGCCTTTTTTAAGCCAACCCGCTAGGAAACAGTCTGAGGACAACTAACCACAGCCATCCACTTCGTCTTAACTCTGCACCTGAAAGTAATGACGATGCTGATGACCCTCAGCCCCTGTTTTACTACAGTACTGTAAGTCAGCGAACATCTCTGTTCGGCATACACCACCCAATCTCACTACCCTGTGGCCAACCACTTCAACTCCCCTTCCCACTCTCCCAATGTGGTGGAAATCCTGGGCCTCCTTCACTGCCAAATCAAAGCCACCTGCCAACAGGAGTAAGGACACCTCATCTTCTGCCTTGGGATCCTACAACCACACAGCATCAACACTGACTTCATCAGTTTCCAAATCTCCCCACCCCATCCCAGATTCCAACCCTCCAACTTGGTCCCGCCCTCTTGACCTGACCATCTTCCTTCCTACTTATTTGCTCCAACCCTTCCCCACCCCACCCCCCCAAGCAACCTATCACCCCCCCCAACCTGCATTCACCCATCTACCTTAGCCCCCAGCTCCACCTCCACCCCCCATTTATCTCTCAGCCCACTTCCCATTCATGATGAAGGGCTAATGCCTGAAACAGTGATTCTCCTGGTCCTTGGGTTCTGCCTGACCTGCCGTGCATTTTCCAGTGCCACGCTCTTTGAGTCTGACTCTCCAGCATCTGCAGGTCTCATTTTCGCCTGATACTATAACTCAGCAAATTCAGGAACCCCTTGATGTGTTAAATTTATTATATTAGTTCATTAAAATATGTGATTTTAACATGTGTCAGGCTAACTACTGTTTTTGTTACAACTTTTACTGATTTTTTTTTGGTGTTTGCCCCAACTCTGTTTTTCCCTAAGATCGCTTTATTTCTATTGTGCGATTTTCTATAACATGAAGTTGCACGAGAATGCAACTACTGGGTTACAGCAGAACAGACTGGATGCACTTTTGGCGAGTGAGCTTCCTATGAAGGTAGTTAGCCAGTAAGGTTTGGTAGAGATAAATAAGTAAGGACTTGAAAACCTGTGTATGTGAAAATATGGGCTCTGACATTCAAGTCAGTCTTCAAAGCTGTGCAAGAAAAATAGTAGTTTAGATTTAGTTTAGATAGCAGTGGGAAGATGTAGAGCCAGACTTGCAGTGTCACCTGACTCTATGTTCTGACAGAAACCGTGCATTCCAGAATTCAAGATGGTGCATAAGATTGAAGAGGCTTGATTTAATATTCTGTCAGAAAATGAAAATTACAAAGCATTGTCCAACTGAAATCGAGATTTCAGTCTACTGTTGCCATATAAGGTTAGGAAGTAAGTTTACTATTTCCAGAAAACAGGAGACTAAATCTGCATAGATTTCACACATCTCAAAACAACTTACAATTGCAACTGATGAAGGCACAGAAAATGATGTTTTGCTCACTGTCTCAGTCAGGGAATAATGCAGGATATTGATGGAAAATAAAGAAAAGAAATAATCTGGGAAATGGGAGGATAAAAGATTGGCCAAAAACCATAAAACAATCCTGTTTCTTTTAGGATTTTGAAAATTAATTACAATAAATGGCTTCATATTTTTCCACACATAATCAAAATCTTACCGACGTCTGTACCATCATGGCACGCTGGTTTCGCATTGTTCTAACAATATCCAGTGGGTATACAGGTTGGCTGTTTTCAATTAAACACATTGCCGTTTCCATAGCAATAAGGACACCAGTTCGACCAATTCCAGCACTGAAAATAAATCAGCAAAGAAATAAAACCAACTGCCGATGAAAGACAAAACAATTAATATTGACAAGCTTTAAGTATAACTCAATTACTTCTATAAAAAGTGACTTGAATTAGATCTATAATAATTGTGATCCACATATATAACAAAAAAATTGTAAGATTTAACGCACTATACAGCCTTAAAGTGGTTGTATTTGTCATTGATGACAATGTTAGGCTCTACACGTGCCACAATTGCAAATGCACACGTATCCAACTTAAATACAGGTCAGATACAGGCATCCCGAGGGTTCTACATAGGCTCCATTCTGAAGTCCATTTTACACACTTTGGAACATAATGCAGGGAAATGTATAGCAGCTATTCTTAAGTACAGGAAATGACTATGTTGGGTGTTAAAAATTACAGGTGAAAGTGAGGACTGCAGATGCTGGAGATCAGAGTCGAGAGTGTGTTGCTGGGAAAGGACAGCAGGTCAGGCAGCATCCGAGGAGCAGGAGAATCGATGTTTAGGGCATTATCTAAACTACACCTCCTCCCCCATCCTACCTCCTGTAAAAATGCCATCCCTTATTCCCAATTCCTCCGCCTCTGCCGCATCTGTTCTCAGGATGACCAATTCCATCACAGCAAGTCCCAGATGGCCTCCTTCTTCCATGATCGCAACTTCCCTTCCCACGTGGTTGACGATGCCCTCTAGCACATCTCCTCCACTTCACGCACTATAGTCCTTGAACCCCACCTCTCCCAATGCAACAAGGACAGAACCCCCCTCCAACACCTTATCGCCCACCCCAACCTCCACATACTTTGCATCATCCTCCGCCATTTCCGCCACCTTCAAAGAGACCCCACCACCAAAGATATATTTCCCTTCCAACCCCTACCAGCGTTCTGGATAGACCATTCTCTCAGTGATTCCCTCGTCAAGTCCACACCTGGCACTTTTCACTGCCACCACAGGACGTGCAAAACCTGCACCCACACCACTCCCCTCACCGCTGTCCAAAGCCCCAAGGATCCTTCCACATCCATCAGAAATTTACCTGTACCTCTACCAATGTCATCTACTGCATCAATTGCACCCGACGTGGTCTCCTCTACATCGGGGAGACAGGACACCTTGTGGATTGTTTCAGAGAACATCTCTGGGACACCCGCACCCACCAACCTCACTGCCCCATGGCCGAACACTTCAACACCCGCTCCCACAGCATCAAGGTCATGCAGGTCCTACGCTTCCTCCACCGCCAAACCGTTACCACCCAACGTCCGGAGGAGAAACACCTCATATTCCGCCTTGGAACTCTGCAACCACACGGGATAAATGTGGATTTCAATAGTTTCCTCATTTCTCCTCCCCCCACATTATCCCAGTCCCAAGCCTCCAATTCGGCACTGTCCTCCTAACCTGTCCACCACTTCCCCCCTCTGACCTATCACCTTCTCCCTCAGCTTCATCCACTTATCGCTTTCTCAGCTAACCACCCCACCCTCCTCCCATTTATCTCTCAGCGCCAGCCTCATTCCTGATGAAGGACTTATGCCCAAAACATCAATTCTCCTGCTCCTCGGATGCTGCCTGACCTGCTGTGCTTTCCCAGCAACACACTCTCGACTGTTAAAAATTACACCCCTGTATTCAATTGGATTTTTTAAGTACGAGCACTTGTACATTGGATGCTTGAAATTCAAAACCTCCTGTATATGGAAGTGTTCATGATTAGGCAGTGTGCCTACACAACACCAGGATTAAAAAAAAAATGTTTGAGCTACACTTGTAGTCGAAGGCTCTCAATTATGATTTTGAAATTATTTTATCTGTCAACTTTATCAATTAAACGATTATGGGTGGACCTTGACCAGATAGGCCAATGGGCCGAGGAGTAGTAGATGGAGTTCAATTTAGATTAATATGAGGTGCTGCATTTTAGAAAGGCAAATCAGAGCAGGACTCATACACTTAATCGTAAGGCCCTGGGTAGTGTTGCTGACCAAAAAGATCTTGGATAGTTCCATGAAAGTGGAGTTGCAGGTATGTAGGATAGTGAAGGAGTTTGGTAGCTTGACATTATTGGTCAGTGCATTGAGTATAGGAGCGAGCAATCATGTTGAGGCTGTAGGGGACATCGGTGAGGCCACCTTTGGAATACTGCATGCAGTTCTGGTCTCCATGCTCGAAGAAGGATGTTGTGAAAGTTGAAAGGGTTCAGAAAAGATTTGCAAGGACGTTGGCAGGGTTGAAGGATTTGAGCCAAAGGGAGAGGCCGAATCCACCGAGGCTATTTTCCACGGAGGGACAGAGAATGCAGGGTGACCTTACAGAGGCTTATAAAATCATAAAAGGCAAGGATAGGGTGAATAGAGAAGGTCTTTTCCCTGGGGTGGAGGAGTCCAAAACTAGAGGGCATGGGTTTAAAGTGAGAGGGAAAAGATTACAAAGGGACCCAAGGGGGATCTTTTTCACACAGAGGGTGGTTCGTGTATGAAATGAACTGCCAGAGGAAGTGGTGGAGGCTGGTATAATTACAACATTTAAAAGGCATCTGTACGGACATATGAATAGGAAGGGTTTAGAGAGATGTGGGCCAAATGCTGGCAATTGGGACTTTGATTAATTTAGGATACTTGGTCAGAATGGATGAGTTTAACCGAAGGGTCTGTTTCTATGCTGTACATCTTTAAGACTCTATGATGGGCAAAAAACAAATTTACTATGTTTGTTGGAATCAATAAATTATCATAATGTTCCAGATAGTATGGTTCTGTGATGTAGGCTTAATGGATCAACTGTCAAGGTTAGAGTGGTTCTGGAAAAGCACATGAAAATCGATGTTTCAGGCAAAAGCCCTTCATCAGGAAGTTATTGAAGGGCTTTTGCCTGAAACATCGATTTTCCTGCTCCTCGGATGCTGCCTGATCTGCTGTGTTTTTCCAGCACCACACTAATCTTGACTCTAATCTCCAGCATCTGCAGTACCTACTTCCGTCTTAATGGATCAAATGGCTTACTCTTGCCCACTAACTTCGTATGTGCCTCTTTGCCAGTATATTTTGGCTTGAAGGTGCAAAGCAAGACAAAATCAATTCAGATGCAGTGTGAGCTGTCTGGCTTTCAATATCATATTATTCCCATGTTTCTACAAATAACACAAGCATGGGAGGGAAATTATAATGCAATTTAGTACAAAGAATAGAAATAAATGGCACACAGTCTTTTCAAATACCTTGGTAGCAACAAGGAAAACAAAAGAAAAATCTTTAGCAGTAGCCCAGTAATATGGTAATCTCAGCATAGTGCCTTTTAAACAATCAGTAGCTCTAAATGATAATAATGCTCTTTAAAATCAAGGTGGTGATTCTCAGAGTGTACTGCATGACAGTAAAAGGAGCATTGCTGAACAGATGGAAGGTAAGAAAAAATATGATGTAATTGTGGACTAAAATGTATTCTCACAGAATGGTGAATGCATTCTGTATAACTTTAGAATGCAACCTGACAATGTTATGCTCACTACCATATAAGGACTTGCAGTAAAACTGGGAGAGCTGGAAAAATTGGTCCAATTCTCCAAATTTCCCAACATATTTCCTATGTATGTTCTGTTTCATTGGCATGGCAGATCCAGCAAGGCTAGGCAACACCTTGCTGGATGAAGAGAAGAGAGTAGCCTTAGGAGCCCTCAACATTGATTCCGACCAATCAAGTCTCATGGCATCAAATCAAACATGGAAAACAGATACATTGCATTAATCACTGCCCTCCTTCAATGAATTTATATCTTTCAATGTTAACATCACTTGGAAGGAGCAGTGAAGGTAGCAATAGCATCGAATATACTCTGAGTGGGCAACTTCAATGACTATCAAGATACTAAGTTATATGGCTACTGACTGCGTTGGCAAAATTGTGGCAGGAGCCCTTTATCATTCCTGATGAAGGGCTCATACACGAAACGTCGATTTTCCTGCTCCTCTGATGCTGCCTGACTTGCTGTGCTTTTCCAGCACCACACTAATCTGGACTCTAATCTCCACCAGCTGCAGTCCTCACTTTTGCCGAGGTGGTGAGCAGACTAACAAGAGGGAAAATTTTTCTGGACCTCATCCTCACCAAGCTTCCTGTCATAATCCTGTACCTAAAGTGATTGGTATCCTTTATGCTAGATATAACTCAAATGTATGCATGATAAATAGCAAAAGCAGTATATGTTAAGAGAGCTAAGTGATCCTACAATCAACAGATCAGATCATGCAAATAGTCTTACATTTCAACATACAAGAAATGGAGAACCCTCAGGCTTGGGATGATAACTGGAAGTAATATTCACATCATAAATGTCAAACATTACCATCACCATCAAGATAGAAACTAACCATCTCCCCGTGACTTCAAAAAGTACCATCAGTAGAATATCATCCATGACAACATCCTACAAGACAGGAACACGTGCACGCCAATAGCAGAAAGATAATGCAATCGGACTAAGCAATCCCACATCAAAGGATTGGACCTAAGCACTGCAGTTTTGCCACATGTAGTGGAAGTGTTGGTGGGCAGTTGAATAACTAACAGGAAAAAAAGGGTCTGCAAATTTCCCCATTTTTGACAATGGAGTGGGCAACACATCAGTTCAAATGAAGCAAGGTGGCTCAATGGTTAGCACTACCGCCTCACAACACCCAGGTTTAAATTCCGCCTCGGGCGACTGTGTGCATGGATGTTGCACATTCTCATTGCGTCTGCATGGGTTTCCTCCCACAATCCAAAGATGTGCAGGTCAGGTGAATTGGCCATGCTAAATTGCCCTTAGTGTTAACTGCATTAGTCAGGGGTAAATATAGGGTAGGGGAATGGGTCTGGGTGGGTTACTCTTCGGAGGGTCGGTGTGGACTTGTTGGGCCAAATGGCCTGTTTCCATTCTGTCGGAAATCTAATTTAAGAAAAAAGGTTATTACACAAAATGATAGCTAATGTGATTAGGGATAATCCTTAGGGGTGGCACAGAGGCTCAGTGGTTCGCGCTGCAGCCTCACAGAACCAGAGACCTGGGTTCAATTCCAGCCTTGGGCAACTGCCTGTGTGGAATTTGCATGCTCTCCCAGTGTCTACGTGGGTTTCCTTCGGGTGTTCCGGTTTCCTCCCACAGTCCAAAGATGTGCAGGTTTGGTGAATGGCTAAGTTAAATTGCCCATAGTGTTAGGTGCATTAGCCAGAGGGAAATGGGTCTGGGTGGGTTATTCTTCAGAGAGTCGGTGTGGACTTGTTGGGCCAAAGGTCCTGTTTCCACACTAATCTAATCTAATCTAATCTAATCTAACCATGTGCAACCAACTTTGAAATGCCAGGTGAATGATCCATCTTCATATTGACCTGAGGTCCCCAGCATTGCAGATGCTTTTCCTCGGGTAATCTAATGCACTGCATATGATAAAAAAAAAGGCTCTATGCATTGGAAATTGCAAAGCCTATGGGTCATGATCATGATAACATTCCAGTAAGAGTACCAAAGACTTGGGCTCCAGGTATTAAACCTCACGAAGATTGGTGGAGTTGTGGATAGTGAGGAGGGCTGTTGTCGGCTGCAAAGGGACTTAGATATAATGCAGAGCTGGACTGAGGAATGGCAGATGGAGTTCAACCCTGTCAAGTGTGAGGTTGTCCATTTTGGAAGGACAAATAAAAATGCGGAATACAGGGTTAACGGTAGGGTTCTTAGTAAGGTGGAGGAGCAGAGGGATCTTGGGGTCTATGTTCATAGCTCTTTGAAAGTTGCCACTCAGGTGGATAGAGCTTGTAAGGCGGCCTATGGTGTATTAGCATCCATTAGCAGAGGGATTGAATTCAAGAGTCGTGAGGTAATGTTGCAGCTGTACATGTCCTTGGTAAGGCCACATTTGGAGTACTGTGTACAGTTCTGGTCGCCTCACTTTAGGAAAGATGTGGAAGCTTTGGAGAGGGTGCAGAGGACATTTACCAGGATGTTGCCTGGAATGGAGAATAGGTCGTACGAGGATAGGTTGAGAGTGCTCGGCCTTTTCTCATTGGAACGGTGAAGGATGAGGGGTGACTTGATAGAGGTTTATAAGATGATCAGGGGAATAGATAGAGTAGACAGTCAGAGACTTTTTCCCCGGGTACAAGGGGACATAAATTTAAGGTGAAGGGTGGAAGTATAGGGGGGGATGTCAGGGGTAGGTTCTTTACCCAGAGTGTGGTGGGGGCATGGAATGCGCTGCCTGTGGGAGTGGCAGAGTCAGAATCATTGGTGACCTTTAAGCGGCAACTGGATAGGTACATGGATAGGTGCTTAAGCTAGGACAAATGTTCAGCACAACATCGTGGGCCGAAGGGCATGTTCTGTGCTGTATTGTTCTATGTTCTGTGCTGTATTGTTCTATGTTCCTGCTTGGCTAAGTTGTACTGATATAGCTACAATGCTGGCATCCAACCAGCAATGTGGGAATTTCACAGGTAGGTGCAGTGCACTAAAGGAGGAAAAATCCAACCCAGCCCATTACCACTGTATCAGTCTACTCTTGATCATAAGTAGGGTAGATGTTGATGACAGCACTACATGCTCAGCAATGATATGTTCACTGATGTTCAGTTTGGATTCTGCCAGGGATACTCAGCACCTGACCTCAACACATTATTGACCAAACAGGTGCAGCACGGTGGCTCAGTGGTTAGCACGGTTGCCTCACAGCACCAGGGACCCAGGTTCGATTCCCACCTCGGGCAATCGTCTGTGTGGAGTTTGCACATTCGTCCCATGTTTGCTTGAATTTCCTCCGGATGCTCGAGTTTCCTCCCACAATCCAAAGATGTGCAGGTCAGGTGAACTGGCCATGCTAAATTGCCCATAGCGTTAGGTGCATTAGTCAGGGTGAATATAGGCTAGGGGAATGGGTCTGGGTGGGTTACTCTTCGGGGGGTCGGTGTGGACTTGTTGGGCTGAAGGGCCTGCTTCCATACTGTAGAGAATCTAATCTAATCAAATATGGACAAAAGAGCTCAACTCTAGGGAGTTTATAATGACAGCTCTTCATATTATGCAGCATTCTAACGAACGCCTTAGCAAAATAACAGCTAATTGAAATTATTGGTGTGGGAAGGGTGGATTGTGTGTGCTGATGGTCCATTATTTTATCATTGCTAAAGTTCCTCAGAGTAGTTTCTTAAACGCAACCATCTCAGCTAATTGATCAATGATCCTCCTTTCAGCATAAGGTCATAAGTGATGATGTCCACAGGTGACTGCACCAATGTTCAGCACTCCGCAGACAAGAAAGCAACTTCATGCAGCAAGACCTGGACAGCAGTCAGGCTTGGGTTGAAAAGCAAGTTAAAATGTGTGCCACACAATGTTGGGCAATGACCACTTCCAACAAGAGAGAATCTAACCATGACCCTTTGACATTTAATGGTATTACCGCTGCTGAACTTCTTACGATCAATCTCCTACAAGGCTATCATTGACCAGAAAGTGGACTAGACTTGCAGCATAAATACTATTACTGTAAGAGCAGATCAGAAGCTAGGAATTCTGTGGCAAATTGATTGTACAAAGCTACAGAACAGGAATTTGGGAGTCCTCGTCCATGAACCACAGAAAGCTAGCACTCAAATTCAGCAGGTAATCCAGAAGGTAAATTGAACATTGGGTTTTATTTCAAAGGGAATACAGTATAAAAGTAGGGAGGTTTGCTAAAACTACATAATGCATTAATCAGATCACAGCTGGAATACTATAAATAGTTTTGGGCCCTTCATCCAAGGAAAAGTATACTGGCATTGGAGACAATCCAGATAAGGCTCAAAAGACTGATCCTGGATTTGGAGGGACAGGCTTATGAGGAGAGGCTGAGTAGGTTTGGCCGGTGTTTATTGGAATTTAGCAACACTAAGGCAACTTTATTGAAGTATGCAAAATTCTAAGGGGACTTGATGAGGTAAATGTAGAAATGTTTTTTTCTCCTCTAGAGTCTAGTACCAGAAGGCATAATTTCAGAGTAATGGGTCACACATTTATAACAGAGGTGAGGAAGAATTTCCTTTCTCAAAGGGTAGTGAACCTGTGGAAATTTTTACTGCAGAGGGCTATCGAGACTGGGTCATTAAATACATTCAAGGCTGACGCTGACATTTTTAAGCAACAGAATTAAGGGTTGTAGAAAAGAGGAACGAAAGTGGAATAGAGGGTTACCAGGATGGGTTCAGCTCCAACAACAAAGCAGCGCACTTCACTTGCAGTCTATTCACCAATGTCACCATTTACTCTCTCCACTATCTCATGGGCAATTAGGAATGGGAAATCAATGTTGGGATAGACAGCAACGTTTATATTCTATGAACGAATAAATGAAAAGAAAAGCCATCATCCTGCTGGATGGGCAACTATCCATCACTTTCACGATCTCCAGCAATGTACAATGGGAGCAGTATTATCTGCAAAGAACATAACAGCAACTTGCTAAGGCTCCTTCAAAAGCACTTCCAAACCCGCAACTCTCAGCAGATGCATGGGAACATTATTACCTGCAAATTTCCCTCCAATTAACAGACCATTCTGAATTGGGAATGCATCAGTCTTTCACTGCTCCTGAGATAAAATCCTGGAACTCCCTCATTTGCAGCACAATGGGTGAACTCCTGCCACACAGACTGCACAGTTCAGGAAATGTGCAACATCACAACTGGGGGCAATTAGTCATGATTAATAATGCTGGCTGAGCCAGCAACATCTACATCCCACAAATGTATTTTAAAAAACAAAATCAGATTGTGAGGTAAGTATGCAAGGGTTCAATATAATGCAATTTACAGTGAGGAAGCCTTAATGGCCACATTAAAAAAATGTAAAATTTACCTACTGCATCACTTGAAATGACAAACCAAAATAATGGTATCTTTGCCAGTGTGATTCCAGATGCAAAATTCACATTTTTGTAAAAGTACTTAAAAGTTACACCTCTATTAAACTTCAACTTTAAAATAGTGTTATAGTAGCTAACACAAATGGACCCAATTAAAAGGTTTATTTTGCTCAAAGCAATGCATGTTAATTTAGTCAGGAAACTATAACCTACTGCAGATGTCAAATTCTCGACCTGAGGATTTGTCTTCATTACTGAGACAATAAAGGGGTTGTCAAGTCTTCCTGTAGATCTACCTTACAGTTGCATCCAAACTCAGCAAGAGAGTATGCGTAATTGCTTTCCCTGCTGAAAAGAAAATAAGTACCTGCAATGAACAATAACTGGCTCATTGTCTCTTCCGATTCTTTTCTGTCTCACACAAGTCACAAAGTCAAAGAAATCCATTGGATCATCAGGAACACCGTGATCAGGCCATGCTACGTACTGAAGATGACTGACATCACGTTCTAGGCCCGTCTGCATCAACAGAAAAACACAAAGTTGAAATTGATGATGTTCTGTCATCTTGTTCTTTATTAATATTTACTTCTGATTGTTGCCAATTCTGAGATTAAAGAAAAACAGAAAATGTTGGGACATGCAATTCATCTGTTAGTAACTAAAAAGAGAAACACAGGTTAACCTTTGGGCAGGACCTTTCACCAGAATTGATTAAAAAAGAAAAATCTATACAACTTATTTAGTTTAATGATCCATGGTTAAACATACACCCACATGTCAATACTGTATTTAGCGAAGCAGAATTATAAAAGGAATTGTTTTTGAAATTGCTTCTGGTGACATTACTATTTGGGCAGAAAGAGAATGGTAGGCATCATGAAATTTTTCTGGTATCTCCTGCTTTACAGTGAAGAAATGAAGTTTCTTGGAATGATTACTTTTCACTGGGGGAAAAAAAATCTTCAGTAGAAAATTAGCCTGCTCCAAATTTCTGACTTGCTCAGGACAGAATTTATTCTCCCCCCATTTGGGACATTTATCACCAAGATTAGGATCAGTAAGAACAGCAAAATAGAATGCTTACCAACAGTATTCACAAAATAGGAAAACAAATATTCAAATTAATAGAAAGCATTGAGGAACATTCGCATCACACAAATACCGGGCTATGACCATCACCAATATGAGACAATCTGACCACTACCCCTTGACATTCAATAGTGTTACCATCACTGAATCCCTCACTATCAACACCCTGGGGGTTATCATTGACCAGAAACTCAACTGGACTCACCACATAAACATAGTGGTTACAAAAGCAGGTCAGAGGCTAGGAATACTGCAGTGAGTAACTCACCTCCTTACTCCTCAAAACCTATCCACCATCTACAAGGTACAAATCAGAAGTGTGATGAAATACTCCCCACTTGCCTGGATGAGAGCAGCTAGGAGAAAGTGAGGACTGCAGATGCTGGAGACCAGAATTGAAAAGTATGGTGCTGGAAAAGCGCAGCAGTCCAGGCAGCATCCGAGGAGCAGGAGAATTGACGTTTCGGGCATAAGCCCTTCCTGAAGAAGGGCTTATGGCTGAAACGTTGATTCTCCTGCTCCTCGGATGCTGCCTGGCCTGCTGGATGAGAGCAGCCCCAACAACACTCAAGACACTTGACACAGGACAAAGCAGCCCGCTTGATTGGCACCACATCCATAAAAATCCAATCCCTCCACCACCAATGCTCAGTAGCAACAGTGTGTTTTGTCTATCTTCAAGATGCACTGCAGAACTTTCAAAGTTCATCAGACAATTCAAAACCATGACTACTTCCACCTAGAAGGAAAAGGGCAGCAGATTCATGGGAACACCACCACCTTCAAGTTCCCCTTGAAGCCACTCATCATCCTGACTTGGAAATATATCACCATTCCTTCACTGTCACTGAGTCAAATCCTGGAATTCCCTCTCTAATGGCATTGTGGGTAAACCCACAGCAGGTGGACTGCAACAGTTCAAGGCAGTAGCTCACCACCACCTTCTCATGAACAATAAATACTGGCCAGCCAGTGACACCCACATCCCACAAATGAATAAACAAAAAAGATCTATTTTCAATTGTCAAAGTATTGCTTTCAGAAACAGAATGCAATGTTAAAAGGTTGATGCAGTACAGAGAATTTGGATGAACAAGAAATATCCTTAAAAGACCGTGCAATCAGTGCTGACCAATGCTGATAACTTAACATTTCAGTAGTTTGGCAGAAAGGTAAAGGAGGCATCACAGATCTATTAAAAAAGGATGAGATCAGTACAGTAGTCAAATTTATCTAGGCTTGGAAGGTGGTGTTAAATCACAAGGAAAGGATTTATTGGTGGGAGTAGACCAAATGCCACTTGACAGTAGCTACATGTAGGGCAGGCATAAATCCAAAACTAATGGGAGCACATAAGAAAGGTACTGCAATGATCTTGCACAACTTTACTCTTCATTTAGAGAGGATAAATCTATTGGCAAATGTAGCCTTGGAGGACAAGTTAATGGAGAGCATCCAACTCAGTTTCTTGGACTAATATGTTGTGGAACCAAACAGTGAATGAGATTATTTTAGATTGTTACTTAATGTTGTCTGATTACACATTACCCAATCTAATTTTAAAGATCCTCTCTCAGCAAGAGTGATCACAGCATGATTAAATTTGAAATTTAGTTTGAGGATGAGATATTTGAATTAGAAACTGGAGTCTCAAACTTAAATAAAGGCAGCTACAGGGATATGAAGACAGTGTTAGCTGACCTGGCCTGGAAACTAGATGAATATGTAAAACAGATATTCATCAAATGTGGCAGACATTTGATGAAATGTAACATAATTCTCAACAAAATAAAATCCATGAAGAAAGACAGACTCTAAAGACTCTCTGCAACATCTACAGCTAACTAAGGTAAAGATACCATCAAATTTAAAGAAAAGACAAATATTGTTGCAAAATATTGTGCATGCTAAAATCTTTAGAAACCAAAGAATATGAGAGAGAACTAGTAAGGAATATGTCTAAAGAGAGAGTAAGTACTTCAATAAGAATATAAAAGTGAAGACAGTAGCTAAAGTACTGGATCTTCAGAGGATGAGAGTGGCTGCAATCAGTTTCTTGGACTAATATGGCTGCAATCCCCTTTTCAGTCGTGGTGACTGAGCTGACTTCTCCCAGGATCCTCCTTGGTGCTTCTCACCGGCTCTCTGTTTCACCCCAAGGATTGTAGTAATTCAAGAAGGTAGCTTAACCACTAGGTTCTTCAGGGAAATTAGGAATGGGTAATAAATACTGACTAAACCAAAACACTTGTATCCCACAAATTAACAAAAAAAATGAAATGTTGAGAAATTACAGAATATTTTGCAGAGGGCTGGTGCAACACAGATGGAAACAAATAGTTTGGAAGGTAAATGGAATGTTGATCTTTATTGCAAGGCAGTTGTGGCATTATAACTAGAGAAGTCTTGTTACAATTGTACAGCACAGCGGTGAGACCACATTCAGAGCAGCATGTGCATTTTGTGGCTCCTGACAAAATGCAGGATGTACTTGCATTGGAGAGGGTTCAAAGGCAGCTTGCTGTGTTGATTCCTGGGATGCAGCATTGACTTATGAGATAGACAGTCATGTAGCCTTTTCCTCCCCCTTTCACTTGTGTTTTATGTTCTTATATAATTAATTATTAGAAATTAAAGAAAAGATTCTCGTGCACCAATCCTTTCTTTCCCTAATCCTTCTAGAATAAAATAAATTGCTTAGATTATTCTACATTTCTGCAAGAAAAAATGCTGACAGTGATTTCTACATTACAAGTGGTTAAAAATGCTGTCAAACAATTTTATAATTACACATAGAAGCTACATTTATATCAACAGAATTTAAACCTGAGCTAGTGCATCAGAAAGTAAGAATACTTGACTATAAAGTTATGAAGTAATTATACTGTAGGCTGCAGTAAACTAAACTTATTGCTAGCATAACATAACAGGGTTACTTTCACAACAATGTTGACACATTATTTTCAATTGATGGATTTTCTGTCCTGCAACTGCCTGATTTTGTCTAATAAGGGTGCAAAACTATATAGAATATCACCTCTCAGATTCTCCTTTCCAGACGGTCCACACTGAATATATCTAGTTTTTATCCTTCTGACACTTGATACAGGGGAGCAGACAAAGTGTTTGCCTGCACCGTCTCTCTTGCTTCTTAGCCGTGAAAACTGAATATAGCAATCATGGCAAAATTGGAACAGAACATTACAAAGGTTCATTTCTGCCTTCAATGACCTATATTTTATCCTTTTGGCACTATAACTCAACATTTCAGGAGTCTCGTTGGTTGTCACAAAGTCACACAGCATAGAATTAAACTCTTTGGTCCAACTAATCCATGCCAACCAAGTTTCCCAAAATAAACTAGTCCCTCTTGCTTGTATTTGGCCCATAACACTCTCAAACTTGCCTATTCATGTACCAATCTAAATGTCTTATAAATGTTGTAATTTTAGCTGCATCCATCACTTCCTTTGGCAGTTCATTCCCCATACTAACCATCCTGTGTGAAAAAGTTTCCCCACTGGTCCCTTTTAAATCTTTGTCCTCTGACTTTAAACATATGCTCCCTAGTTTTCAACTCCTCCACCTGAGGGAAAAGATCTTTGCTATTCACCTTATCTATGTCCCTCATGATTTTATAAATCTCTATAAGATCACTCCTCAACTTGAAAAAAGTCCCAGCCTGTCTTTCTAACTCAAACCCACCAGCCCTCGCAAAATCCTGGTAAATTTTTTCTGAACACTCTCCAATTTAATGATATGTTTCCTACAGTAGGGTGACGAAAACTGTGCATGGTACTCCACCAGAGGCCTGACCTGTACAGGTCCTGTACAACTGCAACATGACGTCCGAACTCCTACACTCAATGGTCTGACCAACGAAGGAAAGTGTGCGAACTGCCTTCTTACCCACCCTGTGACATAAATTTCAAAGAATTATGTACCTGACCCCCTTGGTGTCTGTTCTACAACACTACACAGGGCCTTACCATTAACTGCATAACTCCTGCCTGTGTTTGTTTTACCAAAATACAAATTAAACTCCATCTGTCACTCCAATTGATCAGGATTCTTTACTGTCGATTGTACCACCAATTTTGGTGTCATCTGCAAACGTACCAACCACGCCTCCTAAATTCTCATCCAAATCATTTATATAAAATGTCAAACAAAGTGGAGCCAGCACTGATTCCTATAGAACATCATTGGTCACAGGCTTGCAGTCCTCTAACACCACCTTCCATTTCCTGCCATTAAGCCAATGTTGTATTCAATTGCCAAGGTCTCCCTGAATCCCAATTTATAAATGATCTAATTTAGTCTACCATGCAATACCTTGTCAAATACTTTACTAAAGTCCATGTAGACGACTATTGCTCTGCCCTCAATCTTTCTGGTTATGTCAAAAAACTGTATTAGTATTAGTCATGCACAATTTTGAGTTTTCCTAAACTCCTAGGTTTCTTTCAGTTTCATCCTCAGCTATATTTAATATCTTACAAAGACTCTGCACGATTTCTATTCTTCCTTTTCAGAAGTTTGAATGTGCATTGTCTCTTGTTGGAACCCTCACTGATTTTATTATTATTTTTATTATGTTATTGATTTTGGTTTGGAGCTGTGAACCAAGAGCCGTTAGCTGATAATGACTTGTGGATTTTGAAGCAGTTTGTGATAAAAGGAAAATAACACATCAAACAAGCTTTGTTTACATCAAGAACTAAGGTGACCCTGGCCCATGGCTCCAAGAAAATAGCCAAGGAGTCCATACCTACGTTTGTGAAACAACACATCAGGGAAGCTGTTTAAGTCATCTGGTCAGTCTTTTATTTATTCCTTAATTGTATTTATTCCTTAATTCTCTGTGTGTGAATAGGGCCTGAAAACGAAAGTTTCGCGTTTAAAACAAACATTAATTAGATTACTGTGATGCTTAATTTTCTTTCTGCTAAAGTTAATGTATTGATTAAGTAGCGAGTCTTTTGTTGAAGGTACAAAACTGGTGTCTGGAAATTAATTGTTCAAAAAGTCTGGGATTGTTTATTCAAAAGTCTGCTTAGGAGCCATTGGAGTGAATATCGTGGATCTTCGACTGTTCAATTTTACTGTATTGCAAATTCAGAGCTAGAAAGGCTGATTTGGTCTGTCTTGTAATACTCTGTACTAACTTTTATTTAATTATTCTATCTATTCACACACATTTCCCCTCCCAGTTTTGTATCGTCTACAAATCTGACCACCTTGTCTTAAATTTCTGGATCCAGGTCATTTATGTAAGTCAAAAACTGAAGTCGACACAACACAAGCTCTGAGACACTAAGTACTTTCATCTTGTTCCACATAATTCTGATAATTCTTTTCTTATGCACTTGTAGGCTCAGCAGGTACTTCCCAAGAAATAAAGGACAAAACCTTGTCAACTTATTCCTTGCCTGAATGGCAGACTATTTCAGCCAGGAACCCAACTACTTACATTGTATGCCGTGCCACTGTCCATTTCTGGAGCAAACTAATTACCATTTTGCCTTTTGATTCTCCAATCAGGGAGCATAAATATACTGAAATAAGCAATGAAGAATCTCTACTTTATTGGAACCCTGCAGGACTCCCAATGTCAGTAGAGATTACACTTTATAAACAATGTGAAGGAATACAGAACTGTTTTACCAGTGAAAAACTTGGAAAGACTGCTCCCTACAGATGATGAATGACCGAGTGAGGGCAAAAGAATTCATTTCCTTCAAGATGACAGGAGACCAACAGCCTCATAAAGCAGAAATGGCTATCAGCCAGAGCACGGTCAGTAGTGAAAATGTGGCGCTTGAGTGTAGGAAAAGGTTTAGTTACCTTAGGAGCAATAAGCAATATTTCCTCTAAGCTGTGTTGCTATGTAGATCAAAGTCAGCCTCTAAGTTTTTTGCCCAGGAGCTACTTCTCTCTGTTTAGTTAATCATGAAGCTACATTTCACTGGCAGAGAGAAAATATAAAAATAGGAAAGGAAATTCCGAGTCAGCAATCGTCCAGAACTCAATTCTCTATAATACTTTGTTTTATTTACAGCAGAACCTTCTTGGTATAGTTTGGGCTTAGCAGTCACCAACATACCCCTAGAACTCGACTAAACACTTCAGATGGCAAACAGTCACATCCACCTTGAAGGATGAAAACAGTGATCACTTTTCATACTTCCAACTGTCTGCCTTTTTTTTCCATTACAGGAAAGACTTCAGGGAGAGGTAGATACTTGGGGCTAGAACTGCAGCCATATAAGAGAAAGTCCTAAAGGTAAGTAGGATAGCAAAAGTTTAGGCAGTTGGTAATGAGAGGAGAGGGAGTGACCCAGAGAAACAATGACAGCATTAGATATCACATTATCATTGAGCATTTAATTGTCACTCATGTCAAAACAAGATGTGGGGCAGAATTTGCACAAGGATCATGATTATGAGGCTTTCAAAACCACTAACACACTTCTCAATGAAAGGTGCTTGAATAAGGCCTGAGTAATGATGTGCTACCGCAAAGCAGGCTGCTTCTTCTCCTCCTAGGATGTCAATAAACAATGCACTCAGGAAGACATCTTCAGCTCTCCCTCAAATCCAAAGTACAAAAGTATAAGTTCCCAATCTCCACTCCCCTCTGGCGGAAGTTCCAGTCCCCTCAACAGTGCCGTGTTGTGCAGAGAACAGAGGTCTATTACAATCCTGAAGATCCATTCTGGAGCAAATTGATGAATGCCCCCTGATCAA
The DNA here is from genome assembly GCF_037043375.1 of Chiloscyllium plagiosum. Lineage (NCBI taxonomy): Eukaryota > Metazoa > Chordata > Chondrichthyes > Orectolobiformes > Hemiscylliidae > Chiloscyllium > Chiloscyllium plagiosum. The sequence continues at coordinate 55,546,197 of NW_028270143.1, forward strand.
TCAAAGCAGCAGAGCTCAATCTGACCTTTTTGTTGTGCCAAATCCTATCCCTCTACAACATAATCTTCACTACAGGTCGCACTGAGGTCTTCAAAACATCTTCCAAGTTTGCCAGAAGTCAATTGCTGAAGGTACCTGGTGGAAAACCTATAGAACTTGAGGCACTTGAAATATGAAAGTGTCATGGCAGCACAGACTTTTATTATTCTGTCCCTGTGGTCACATAGCAGTTTCACATTAAGGAGATCCCCTTCTAATTTACAAATACATTTGGCTGCTCTTTTGGTGACTTCATTGCCATTAGATTCTTAGGGGGCTTGACAGGGTAAATGTAGAGAGGTTTTATTCCCCTTGTGGAAGATTCTAGGACCACAGGACATAATCTCAGGAAAAAGGATCACCTTTTTAAAGGCAGGGTTTAGGAGGATTTTTCCTCTGAGGGTGGCGATTATTTTCTTCTTTATTAATTCATGGGATCTAGGTGTTGTTGGCTGAGAGAGCATTTATTGCCCATCCGTAGGTGCCCTTGAAGGGGTGGTGGTGAGCTGCCTTCTTTAATTGTTGTAATCCATTTGTTGTGGGTCCACCATAAAATGCCATTAGGGAGGAAGTTCCAGGATTTTGACCCAGTGACAATAAAGGAATGGGGATGTATTTCCAAGTCAGGATGGTATGTGACTTGGCGGGAATGTGCAGTGTTATGTTCCAATGTATCTGCTGCCTTGTCCTGCGAGATGGTAGTGGTCATCGGTTTGAAAGATCCTATAGAATTTGTTACATCAGAGGGCTATCTAGGCTGAGCTTTTAACACAGATTTTAATCAGTAAGGGAATCAAGAGTTCTGAGGCAATGTTAGGAAAGTGGAGTTGAGGATTATCAAATCAACTATGATCTCATAGTCTAGATTTAAGTCTGCTATACATAGTAATAGTGACCATGATAGCTATCATAAATAGTTGTAAAAACTCATCCAGTTCACAAATATACTTCAAGGAGAGAAATCTGGCATCCTTACCTTGTCTAGCCTACTTGCAAGTAGAGACCCATAGCAACATGGTTGACTTTTAACTGCCTTCTGAAATGTCTTTCAAGACTTACTTTTAAGGATGGATGAACAAATCCTGGCCTTAGCAGTGGCATCCACATCTCAAAAGGATTTCCTTTGTTGTTCAAGTTTTCTAATCTAATTTTTAATTACTTTCCCTTGACTTCAGAGTGAATTTATTTTTCCATTCAATCCAGAAGTTCAACATTAGTCCTAACTTGGCAATACAGCCGCTTAAAAAATTAACTCCTCAGTAAACACCGATTTACTTAGAATGGGATGATTTCAATTAGTTAGTTTACTTGTAAAATTGACATTTTATATTGTGAAAGGGAAGTTTCCATGAATTGGATACATACATTTATTTTATTTAGCAATTGACAGTCAGAGTCCGAGAGATGTAAAGCACAGCAACAGACCCTTCAGTCCAACAATTCTAATAAATCTAGCCCCATTTGCCAGCATTTGGCCCATATCCCTTTAAACCCTACCTATTCATATACCCAATCCAGATGCTCTTTAAATGTTATTGTACCAGCGTCCACCACTAACTCTGGCAGCCTATTCTAGATATGCACCATCCTATGTGTGAAAAAGTTGCCCCTTAGGTCCCTTTAAATCTTTCCCCTCTCATCTTAAACCTATGCCCTCTAGTTTTGGACTCCCCTAACCCTGGGAAAAAGACCTTGGCTATTTACCCTATCCATGCCCCTCATGAATTTATAAACCTCTATAAAGGTCACCCCTTAGCCTATGATGCTCCAGGGAAAATAGCCACAGCCTATTCAGCTTCTCCCCATAGCTCAAATCCTTCAACTCTGCCAACATCTTTGTAAATCTTTTCTGAACCCTTTCAAGTTTCACAATATCCTTCTTGTAGCAGGGACACCAGAATTGTATGCAGTATTCCAAAAGTGGCCTTGCCAATGCCCTGTACAGCCACAGCATGACCTCAGAAAGCCTATGCTCAATGTACTGACCAATAAAAGCTAGCATACCAAACACCTTCTCCACTATCCTGTCTACCTGCAACTCCCCTTTCAAAGAACTACGAACCTGTACTCCAAGGTCTCTTTGTTCAGCAACACTTCCCAGGACCATACCACTAAATGTATAAATCCTGCCCTGATCTATCTTTCCAAAAGGTATGACCTCATGTTTATCTAAACTAAATTCCACCTGCCACTCCTCAGTCCATTGGCCCATCTGATTAAGGTCCCCCTGTATTCTGAGGTAACCTTATTCGCTGTCCACTATACCTCCAATTTTGGTGTCATCTGTAAACTTACTAACCATACTTCCTATGTTCATATCCAAATCATTTATATTACTGACAAAAAGCAGTGGACCCAGCACAGATCCTTGAGGCATATTGCTGGTCAGAGTCTGAAAAGCAACTCTTCACCACCACCTTTGAGCTAGATTTGTATCAAATTGATGGTTCTCCCTGTATTCCATGTAATCTAACCTTGCTAAGCAGACTATCATGCGGAACCTTGTCGAACACCTTATTGAAATCCATATAGATCATGAACACCACTCTGCCCTCATCAATCCTCTTTATTATTTCTTCAAAAAAAAAACTCAAGTTAGTGAGACATGATTTCCCATGCACAAAGCCATATTGACTATCCCTAATCAGTCCTTGTCTTTCCAAATACATATAAATCCTGTACTTCAGGATTCCCTCCAGCAACCTACCCACCACCGATACCAGGCTCACCAGCTGTAGTTCCCTGGCTTTTCTTTTCCATCTTTCTTAAATAGTGGCACCACGTTAGCCTACCTCCAGTCTTCCAGGGGTCACCTGTGGCTATCGATAGCCACAGGTATCTCACCAAGGGGCCCAATAATCACTTTCCTAGCTTCCCACAGACATCTAGGGGTCCTGGGAATTTACCCACCTTCATGCATTTTAAACTGTCCAGCACCACCTCCTCTGTAATATGGAGATTTTTCAAGATGTTATTTATTTCCCCACATTCTATATCTTCCATATCCTTCTCCATAGTAAACACTAATGCAAATATCATATAATATCTCCCCCATCTTCCGCGATTCTACACATAAGCAGCCATGCTGATCTTTAAGGGGCCCTATTCTCTCCCTAGTTACCCTTTGGTCCTTAGCATATTTGTAGAATCCCTTTAGAGTCTCCTTAATCCTATTTGCCAAAGCTAATTTCAGGTGGTTGTACATTATATGTTTATGGACAATGCATTGTTGCAATATAGCAGTAAGGCAACAATCACTAAATGGTACTCAATTTTTAAAAAAATGAATTAAATAAATTATTACAGCGACTTTGACACAAAATCTCAAATTGCTTCTTAATGGCATCAACAAGTCCATTGTCAGACATTCCAATGTACAACTTTGCTCAAAAACAGTGGGAACGAATAAAGTAGACCCTTCAACAAAAAAGTACAATTATTAGAAAATTCTGTTCATATCTAAATTTCATGCATTTAAATCATCTAAAGTGTTTTTCTGTGAAATTTCATAAATAGCAGCTTGATTATGACTTTGTAGCAAAGGTGAGTTTAAAATCAAATATCATTTGCAACATTCTGCAAAGATGTGCTTATGATTAGAGAACCTCATATATGCCAATTTCCTAATGACTCATGCTGCTTAAGTTTTGCACATAACTACCTAATATTCATGGCTGATTTCCAGTTAAAGAAACAACAGTCTTTCATGTTTTATGATTTGGTTCTCCACAAAAACTAAATGACAGGATATTTTTAGCTGGCGTCACTATCATTATTCATGTAAGATGACATATTGACAGCAATGCAGATTAATTATAAATTACACCAAATGATTTTATAAATTAACATTACCTGTCACATAGCAGAAGTTATTTATGATCTTTGAAAACATATGTGCACTCTGATATATTACAGAAAGGATAGCACCAACACCCTCTTTGTAGCTTATTGCTCTGAAGTTGTATGGTATGAAGAAATTCCAATTACACTTCACTATTTCAAATCCAAATTCTCCTTTCAGCACTGCAATCATATATCCTTTTTACCACAGAATCTTAATGATTTATTTTCCATTTTCTCAGTACTGAAATTCAGCACCGACTCACTGTGAAGCAGCAAGAGAACTAAAATACATGAAGGAGTATTTAAAGATACAAGACACAGCTAAAGCTAATAAACAAACAGTTGATCCAGTATGAATGGCGATTGTGACTGGGAGACTGACTGCACCTCTGTTGTTAATCTTTCAAATCTTTGATTTTTAAATTTTCTCTTATTCCCTTTTACAATGGAAGCAATGGAGTGAACAATTTCAATGCCGCATTATGGCATGCATACTTGCAGCATTTCTTTTGTACGGGAGGTTATTTAGTATTTTTACTTGTTTACAATACATTACAAATGCTTCCATGAGCTGGAATTTTTGGGGACATTACTGTTCTTCCCACCTAACTAAAATAGCAGGGGGAGCCCACCTCTAATCCTTGTGGTTATCTCTCAACCAATGTTGGGAACAGCCATTAAAGAAACTAATGCTATCTTGGGAGGAAGCACTACCTTATAAAGTTACAGCCAATTGGATGTTGGGCAGCTTTGTCATCCCAACAACACCAGTCACAATCAGTGGCCACAGACAGAAGACTTCATTTATGAGGAGAGGTTCTGAAAGTTATGACTGCTCTCCAAGGAACAGAAGAGGTTAAAAGTTAATCCAATAAACATTTTAAATAATGAAAGACTTCGATAAATTAGGTAAGTGAAAAAACTATTCCCTCTAGTGATCGGATTAATAACTAGAGGTCATAGATTTAAATATGTTAGGAAATAATCAAGTGGAGAGATAAAGAGAATATTTTCTCTCCATTCAGAGGATTCTTACAAGAAAGAACGTTCCATTGGGAAGCTGGTTCCATAAATCGTTCTTAATAAAGCTACATAAGGAAGGAGAAAATACAGGGATTTGGACAAACGAAGGGGGTAGAGACTAAATGCAAGTGCTCTGTGAATGAGCACGCACAGATATAACAGGGTTAATATCCTTTTTCTACGTCAAAAGATCAGAGATTCTATTTTTTCTGGAATATAAACTTAATTATACTTAATCTTCATTTAATATTTGAGTAACAAATTAAGTTCAATCTTTGTAAATCTGTCCCTCAATTAATGTTTTGTAGCTCTGCGCAAATTTCAAAATATCCTTTGCCTGTTCCCACATGCATCCTCTTTTACTTTCTAAAGTACCTGGAACCATGCTGCTTCAGAATTCATTCCTGTCTTAGCCCAAACATGGACAAAAAACATGAATTTCAGAGGGTAAGTCAAAATGACTGCCTAGAAGACCATCAGGGAAGGGGTGAAGGGAACTTCATACCGGATGATAATACATAGCACAAAGGAACATTGTTCTGTTTTCATTTAAGAAGCCTCATCTCAGCCTAAGGACAATATTCTCAGCCCAAACACCTTTCACTGCCTTAACAGGAGCTTCTCTTCAATATAAAGTCAGAAATGGAATCTTTTGTTGATTGCACAGCGTTTAGTTCTAGAGATTACAGAATCCCTACAGTGTGGAAGCAAGCCATTCGGCCCATCAAGTCCATGCTGACCTACCAAAACCCACCCTATCCCTGTAACCCTGCATTTCTACATGCCGGGACACTATGATCAATTTAGCATGGCCAATCCACCTAATTGGCGCATGTTTGGACTGAGGACACCGGAGCACCCATGCAGACACTGAGAGAATGTGCAAACTCCACACAGACCTTTGCCTGAGGGTGGAAATAAACCTGGATTCCTGGCACTGTGAGGCAGCAGAGCTATCCACTGAGCCACCTTACGTCCCCTATTTTATTTGAAATTTCTCAAGTAATGGAACAGTTTATGGCCGCCTGCAGCAAGACAATGTTCAGCCTTTAGCTGATAGGTGACAAGAAACATATGCACACATATGAGCCCTAGAAACTAGCCTTCTCCAAGAAGACATGTTTAACCACTTTCCACTGACACGACAGTCATTGCTGAATTCTGTACCATCAAGAGATCAACCATATAAATACTATGACTAAAAAAAAGAACAGCCTGAAGATCCTGAGAATTCAACTCTCAAACCCCTGAAGTGTTTCGATAATCTACAAGACACCTGTCAACATTGTGTTGGAATACTCTCTACTTTGCCCAGATGAGCACAGCTCCAGCAACAATCAAACAGCCCTCTGCAACTCAGACCAAAGCAACTTGCAAAGACTACTTCAACAGTGCATTCCTCACGAGTTTCAAACCTAGAAGTACTAGACCAATAGATACATGACAACAAAACTCCTGCAAGTTTGGACAGCGAAGAGGGTTACCTCAGAGTACAACAGGACCTTGACCAGATGGGCCAATGGGCTGAGAAGTGGCTAATGGAGTTTAATTCAGATAACTGCGAGGTGCTGCGTTTTGGGAAAGCAAATCAAAGCAGGACTTATACACTTAATGGTAAGGTCCTAGGGAGTGTTGCTGAACAAAGAGACCTTGGAGTGCAGGTTCATAGCTCCTTGAAAGCGGAGTTGCAGGTAGATAGGATAGTGAGGAAGGCGTTTGGTATGCTTTCCTTTATTGGTCAGAGTATTGAGTACAGGAGTTGGGAGGTCATGTTGCGGCTGTACAGGACATTGATTAGGCCACATTTGGAATATTGCATGCAATTCTGGTCTCCTTCCTATTGGAAAAGATGTTGTGAAACTTGAAAGGGTTGGAGGATTTGAGCTCAGGGAGATGCTGAACAGGCTGGGGTTGTTTTCCCTGGAGCATCGGAGGCTGAGGGGTGACCTTGTAGAGGTTTATAAAATTATGAGGGGCATGGATAGGATAAATAGACAAAGTCTTTTCCCTGGCGTTGGGGAGTCCAGAACTAGAGGGCACAGGCTTAGAGTGAGAGGGGAAAGATATAAAAGAGACCTAAGGGGCACCTTTTTCACACATAGGGTGGTACATGTATGGAATGAGCTGCCAGAGGAAGTGGTGCAACATTTAAGAGGCATTTGGATGGGTAAATGAATAGGAAGGGCTTGGAGGGATATGGGCCAGGTGTTGGCAGGTGGGACTGGATTGGGTTGGGATATCTGGTCGGCATAGACGGGTTGGACCGAAGGGTCTGTTTCCATGCTGTAAAGCTCTATGACTCTATAACAAAGGTGGTTGAGAATAGATCTGCTTAAAGTCTTCAAAATCATGAGAAGTTTGGACACAGTAAATTGGGAGAATATGTTTTGACTTGTGAAAGGAGCAAGAATAAGAGGGCATACCCAAAGCAGTCAATACAGAAAGCAAAAGTGATTGAGGAAATTCTTTTTCATAGAGCAATTATGGTCTGGAATGCCTGAGAAACTAGTGGCGGCAGGTACAATTGAGGCATTCAAAGAGGAACTGGATGGCTACTTGAAAAGAACAGATAAGTTGTGGGGAGAAATCACACTACACGAAATGCTCTTTTGAAGAGTTAACACATCAAACATGATGACTAATGGCCTCCTTTTGCATTGTAATATTTCTGTAATCCCAACCTTTTTCATCTCTGGGTCAAAGTCCTGCAACTCCCTAACCAACAAGAGTGTTTCAACTGATGGACTATAGTGATTCAAAAAGGAACTCAACACTCTTTCTCTAAAGTAATAACTCTTGCCTTGCCAGCAACATCCAGATCCAGTAAATGATCTTTTAAGAAAATTTAGGTCTTGACTCACTAATAGTTGAAGTATTTACTATATTAGTACCAAAGTTAATTGATCTGAACAACCATCTATTACAGGCGTAATTAGTACCAATACTTGCATACATCCATTAGATGCCAGTGGGAAATTATCTACTGAGATTTAAATTAACCTTTGGATTCAAAATAAGTTCCTGTAAGAATTTATTCAACTTTACAGACAAAAGATATTTATACTTCGGAGTCACTGCTAGAAAGAACAGAAAGTGAAGTAATTCATACAGAACAAAGCATTTTAGACAAATGAACCATTACTTGGCAGTAGCTCAACCATGTCATCAATTCATTGTTTCCAAAGCAATCTCATTTCTTTTTCAAGATCAACATCAAGAAATAACAGCTCGAAACCCTTCGAAAGAAAACATGATTTTGTAAGACAACTCTTCTGGTATGATCTGTTATTTTTCCCTGACTTGAAGAACATAAACAAGAAACACTGTATCCTGTCATTTCCCAACAGATTTTATTTCTGGCACCTGGTGGTTTTATTTATAATTTTGAGGATCTGCTTTTTTTTTAAAAAACTTCACTGATAACACTTTAGTAAAGAGTTAAGGAGTATATGCTGAAACAAAATATAGCAGCAAACAAAAGATTTGTTTGTTTTTGCAATTCAGGAATAAATGACTCCTACCTCTAAATTAGTAAGTGTCATTTCTCTGAAAACATAGGCAATGCTATATTCTTCTGAGTGACATGTGACATGAAAGCTGCCATATCTGCATACTTCTGGAGGATCTGGCCAGTACTGATGGCATTTCACCTGTGAAATAAAAGCAAACAACAAACAAAGGTTATCTAACTGAACAAGAGTGAAGTAGTTTATAAAAAAATTCAGAATCAAAAAATAATAAATTGAACTGATGCAATAATATCAACCAAATTATATAGTTAAAGATATTTGAAAATATTAAAAGTAAACATTTTACAGTAAATAAAACACTATAACCTAATGGTTATAGGTACTCATTTACAGGTCAACTACAGATTACACAATACATTTCTTGCCAGTTATTAATCTATTTATTTGGTCACTGTTTCAAATGCATGAGAATGCATTGTGTGATTAAGAGGAGTGATTTATATATATTAAATATTTATTTTAGAGCTTGAACTAGCAGCATGAATGTTTTGGACTGTGTATGAAAAATTTTAATAACTGTCAGCTTTTTTGGAGTCATGATTTTCAAACTGTTTATATCAGAAATCAGAAGACTAGAGCCCTCCTGCACTGATAATGGGGATTTCTTTGTATTGTGAATATTTCACAGTTGGACAGGGTAAACATCAATAGGTGTTCTGGCCTATTGTCTGTAAACCCATTGTCTGCCGAGCCCCTTCATCTCTGGATTTTATCTCCGCCTATCCACTCATCTCTCCCATCCTACTGCATCCCAACAGCCCCAGGTTCCCCTTCAGCAAAAATACCAGATTTTTCTAGCAGCTTTCAGATCTGATGGAGAGTCACTGGACTTGAAGCATTAACTCTGCTTTCTCCCCCAGGATGCTGCCAGACCTGCTGCGTTTTGTTAGCAATTCCGTATTTATATCAAACGGTATTAGCTTGCTTTTAGTTTAGAAGAATCAAGATTTTTTCTTGCTTAGGAAAAACCCATCATTTGGAGGGTTCTTGTTTTGAGCTTGTAGACGATCAGGCTTGGGTTACACAGAACATAGAACAATACATTGCAGAATAGGCCCTTCGGCCCTCAATGTTGCACCAACCTGTGAACTATTTTCAGCTAGTCCCCCTACACTATCCCATCATCATCCATGTGCTTATCCAAGGATTGTTTAATTCTCTCTAATGTGGCTGAGTTAACTACATTGGCAGGCAAGGTATTCCATGCCCTTATCCATCTCTGAGTAAAGAAACTGCCTCTGACATCTGTCTTAAATCTATCACCCCTCAATTTGTAGTTATGCCCCCTCGTACAAGCTGACGTCATCATCCTAGGAAAAAGACTTACACTGTTACCCTATCTAATCCTCTAATTATCTTGTATGTCTCTATCAAATCCCCTCTTAGCTTTCTTCTTTCCAATGAGAACAGACCCAAGTCTCTCAGCCTTTCCTCATAAGACCTTCCCTCCAGAAATGCTATAAATAATCAGAGAGAAACAGATTTAACACTTCAGGCTGTGATCTTTCTTTGAAACTGGGAAAAGCTAGAAATGCAATATATCTTTTAAGGAGGTGAAATGGGAAAGGGTGGGGGTAAAAAAAGGAAAGGACTGGGAGATATGAAACAAGAAATGAGTTGATGGGACACAGCCAAAGAAAGCAGTAAGAGGAGAACCCAGAAGAAAAAGTGAAGCTTGCAAATGAAACGTACTGATCTGACTCAATATATTTCAAAATGGAACTCCAGTATAAGCACTGCATAATTTGGGAGAAAAGAAAGAAAATGAGACACCGGAGGAGTTCCAAATAGCCAAATAATGAACAGCTGTCGTCAAAGTATAGACTAGAAAAATAACATTAATGCCAACATATACAATGAAAAGGAAATAGAATGAGGGAGTGATTACAATCTCTAAGTTTAAAACACAACATTGAGTTCCAGATGGCTGCCAAGTGCTTCGTCAAAACTGTAATTGGCTCAAACACAAAGATGGCCATCAAAATGACTGCCTGTACTTGCAGAAATGATCTTAGCAATACTAATTACTGGCAACAGAGATCCCTCAGCCAGATGTATCAACGCATATGTAGTGTGTAAATACTCCACGATCTGTGCAGATGTAGATGGCCTTCTGAGGCTAAATTTCTTCATGTCCAGGGGAGATTGAGACTGAGAATCCGAGGGAGGGGCACTAAAGTCATTCCAGCCATTGAACAGTGTAGCCGCGCAGCACCTCATAATGGATGAATGACAACTAGTGGATCTGGGTTGAATTTGGACTTGAGGGGAGGCCTGCCAGATCTAGAAATAACAGCCACTGCTTCGCTGAATGTTTGAGGGATGGCTCAAGAGACTATCCTTCCAGTTAGAAAGCAGCTATATGTGTCACTTCCGGGTGGAGCTTCTGCACTTGCACACTTCTTGCACCACCTAGAGGTACATTCCAGCAACACATTTGAAATGTGTTGTATTCACACAATAATTGGTCTTTCAATTACAAAGAATCAGATAAAATATACAACATGTAGAAGTAATGCAATAGTTTATGTCCTTTTGGGGAAATCAAAAGCTACTTTTTACATATGTTAATTGACTCTTAAAAATGAGGATTTGATTTCTGTTTAAAAAAAATGGGTTCTAGGAGGGATCATGAGACCTGGTTGCTTGGGAGATGAACAATATAAAAGAAAGGGTCTGTAAGTTATTTATAGGTATTGCAGGCTCCTGGAGCTAATTGTTGGTTTGAGCAGAGTAATTTGAGAGTTCAGAATAAGCTGGAATAATGGAAATATTTTGTTTAGCATAATTCAGAAGTTTGGGTGTTGACGGAAATAGTTAAGATGACTTTGGTGATTAATTTCTACTGGTAGTGAGTTGCATGATATAGCCAAGCCAAGAACAGAGAGATACAATACACCATAATTGAAGAATGTTTCCAGCAGGGAAGGTCTAATCAGAGATTACTATGCTTAAGATACTAGAAGTGCTGAATTTGAACATGGAGTTTGCAACCTTTGGGTAGTTGGAAGAGATTTAAGGAGACAACTTTGCTGGGAATAAATGGAAGGCCTGGAAATCTTAGCACATACATGAATCCGTGTCACAGTATGCATAAAAAGCGCTTAATCTTCCAAGTTTTATAAATATCTCACTGTGCTTTTGATTGCAAGTCTAATGGTGAAGGAGTAAAGTGGAGTTAAGATATTTGATTTGGGCAATGATGTTTATTTTATTACTTTTAATGTAACTGACTATTTACAATAGAATGCAATTTCTATAGTTCTAATTTCTGTGCAGTAAAATTCTTTTATTTAGACCGGGAGCTTCATGGCTTCATTCTTTTAGTAAACACCTGTGTTTGTGGCTTCTAAAATGAAAGTAATTTCAAAACCAGGTTACCACTCTATGGCAAGTTCATAACAGGCGATACTGCTAAATTGCTCCGTATCAGTGCTTACGCTCCACAAGAACTTTCTCCAAGCACTCTTACTCTAACCTTATCAGAATAATCTCCTTTTAGCTTCCTTCTCATGTTCATCCACTACCTTTTTAAAAGTATTGAGGCTAATCACCTCAACTAGTCTCTGTGGCAGTACATGCTATATTCTAATCACTCTCTGGGTGAAACAGGTCCACCCTTTATTGGTTTTCTTGTGACTATCTCATACTTGTAGTTTTCATCTCTGTTAACATGGGATCATCACGATTATAAATTATTGATTATACAAATGAGGCCTGTTCTCTCTAGAATTTAGAAGGCTAAAGGTTGATCTGATCAAAGCCTTCAAGATAGTTACAGGAAAAGACCAGTATATCTGTCTATAGAAACTCTACTGAAGTTACAAAAATCAGAGACTTTGGATTGTTCCAATAAATGTATGGTTTAACTCCTGACAAGCTACTAAACTGACCCACAACTCCCAGACCTGCTCCGCCTAATGGGAACCTGGCAGGCCCCCAGGGCCAACATCTTCAATCCAGCCCACCCTCTAACCACTGCCAGTGGACCCAACCCCTGAATCCCAACACCTCTACCACCATTCCCAATCCCTTTTCCCCCTCTGCTGTTAGTGCCAACCCGGATGCCCAAACCACTCATCCACACGCTGCTGCTGTCCCTCCAACCCACCCCAGTTCGACCTGAGTGCCCATGCACACCTCCCTATCTCCCCCTCCAACTGCCAGATCCCAATACCTATCTTACCCACTATCTGCCGGATCTGATTTCTCCGGCCTATCCTGATCTACCCTAGACACCTAGCTGGCCCCTTGCGACCTTTCACCCTACCCCACTAACCAGCTGGCAACCTACCTCATTAACTCATACCTTACCCCAGTTGGTACCCTAGCATTATACTTGCTAGGTACACCCCCCCAGCTGGCACCCAACACACTGGGCACAATACTTACCTGGTCCATATCCCCTACCCACTTGGCACCCAATGCTCCCAACACTCTAAAATCCCATGTACCCTACAGACTTACCCTTTGACAGCAGCTGTCAGGACTTATAAAGTTCAGAATACAACAGCTGACTGTTGTGAAAAGGGACTTTCCACTGACAGTTTGATGCTGTGAGGGAACTGTCAGAATGGAAGCATGGCTCTGCATTTCTGAGAGCGCCTCAAGCAGATTTTCCTCCCAGAAATGCAGAGTTCCCTCATTTCATAAAAAAGGCAACACTAGAAAATCTGGCCCAGTAATTTCAGTGCTTTGTGAATCCATATTCACAGCTTTTTCTGCTCCTCTACCCCATTTAGATTTTGGAGGGGAATGCAAAATAACATGCATCTGCTGGCCATATTAATACAGCCATTTAAAATAATGTTCTATTTCACAGTATGATAAACCTTTCATTTCTGAATAAATCCAAATAATGCTAACATTTTAGATTTCAAATGAGACAGAAAATGGAAACAAAGTCATCTTCCTGGGCACGTAATGTGGAGCTATACAACTACCAGAATCAAACTTCCAACTCTAAATGAAAATCAGAGGATATATTCCTTATGAAAATGATTGAATAACCAATAACATCATGTCTCTAATTCAGCAACCCCACCTGTTTCTCATCTAGGAACAACTTTCCAGGAGTCAATCTCTTAAATCAACATAATACCAAATAATAATTATAATAACTTCCATGTGCTTTGATTGCATCTATCCCACAATCTACAATTAAATTTTAACTCAGAAAATTAAATTATATACAAAAATACACGAACAACAAACTAGATATTTGTGACAAATTTGTACCTCAGGACACTTTATCACAATCAAGTTACTGTAAAAATACATAAATACAAGCAGTGTCAAATTCAGTCATTATTTCCATAACGAGATCTTGCTCATCCTTCATTGTCAATGAGTCAGAACTTGTCTTAGATCATCATCTAGACACTTTTAGTGAAATGCAAAGAAAATTTGCCACTATATTCTACCTTTCTAAAAATATAACAATCTGCTGAGAGTTCCTTGCGTTCAGCAGATATATGAATATGCTTTTAGACCAAAGCTTTAGTGAGAAATAAATACTTAAAACATATTTTACTGTTGAAAGAAGACATTTTGACAAAGCTTTTTGTTTAACACTCATCAGAACAAATACAAGAATGTCAAGCTTCAAACAGTCTCAATTTCTAGCACTGAAGAAATGTGAATTTTGATTGATGACAAAGCAACTCCAATTGCTTTCTTTGTAATATTACCTCGACCAATGTAAAACAAAAAGCTCCCTAACCTTGTGGCAAATTTAAAAAAGGTGCATGCTTGAACATATTCTTTGTCTGCAGTAAAAGGGACTTTACATATCAACATTTTTAGGGACATTGTGGCGGGGGTGGGGGTGAGCTAAGAGCCTTTGGGGGCACTGGAGAGACTGACTGAGGTTTATTGTGTCAAAAATGTAAAACTGTAGAATACATTCTAAATCTGATACATAAAAACTTGTTACCATTTTTGCTCCTTCTTAGAAAGGCGGAACATTTCATTAGACAATTTAAATTGGGCTCCCACAGCACAGTTGGAAACCTATTTTACATTCAGTGGTTGTCAGTCCTGTTACCCAATAAACTTGGCAGCTCAATAGAGACTTGAGAGCTTATGGTTACAGGTGAACCAGGTGACACCAGAGTGTCACTCCCAGCCCCTCAAGGAAAACTTCGGCTGACAGTAGCCTTACCTTGTTGCTACATTGAGCAAAGCAGCATTGTTGAACTCTGATCCAGAGCCTCATGCGCACAAATTGTTAATATCCACTATGTCACCCAAAGATAATTAAAGCAAGGGATATAGGGTATAACCTTAAGAGTGTGGCAGTACATTAGGCTGAGAGATTGTGAAAATAGTAAAAGAGAGAACTAAATTCTGTTTCTGAATGCGCATAGCATTCATAACAAAATGCATGAATTGACAGCTCCAACAGAGGAGCAAGTGAGAGGATCCCAAGTCACTAAGAGGAGCAGGTGACAGCTGGATCCCAAAACAAGTAGTGAGCAGAACCTAGAGGTAAAGTGTGAGACAAGCAGTCACAACACCAAGAGGAGTGGGTGAGGGGAGGACCCAAGGCTGTCCAGTCTGGTCTGTGGATCCAGATGGGATTGACCTTGTTCTGAAAAAATCAACTGCAGAACCTCCCAGCTATATGCCCTACAAAAATTTTATAAATGTCAAGATTATTATACAGAGAAACCTTGATTATCCGAAGCATGCAAGCAGAGAGTATTTCATTTGGTTAATCAAACGCCGGATAACATAGTCAGCCACACATCAGGACCTTGCGATCTTGTTCGGATAATCAAATGCTAAATAATCAATGCCGGAAAGCATAGTCAGCCATGCATCAGACCTTGTGATCTTGTTCGGATAAGCTGAAATTCGGTTAATCGAATACTGGGTAATTGAGGTTCCTGTATATTGTTTTGAGGTAGAGTGGAACATCGTATATTGATAGAAAATTATTTCAATAGCATTTCTTGTAATTCTCAATTGAATTGTTGTGCCTTCAGGCTGCAAACATTAGGAGTATCACAGTTGTATCATGGCACTGAGGGTGGAACATGCTTTATGGACTAATTGAATTTTGTTGCACTTTAATTTTCTAGTCTTTCAAAATGTCTTGCACTGTACTTGCACAAATTTTATTGATAAAGCATTTTTTGGAAACAAAGTCAAGAGTAATATCACAGAAAAAGCAGGTGGTCGATGAATATTTAACTCACTTATCATTAAAATGCAAGTACGTTTAGTTATAATATTTTATTAGAATAAAGCTCTTTAGGTTGGCTGATGAGGATATCCTAACTAGGGAATTTCAATGGGGTGAGTAGAACATTTATTGACACAGCAATAAGCAAAGAAGTCTAGAGAAATTAATTAAAATGTGATATGCAAATTAATTAATTAATTACTATAAAGATGACACGGCAAGAGATGCTGGTATAATCCAGGACAAACACATCTACCATAGGTGTCTACAGCTGGAAGAACTTCAGCTCAGTCATTAAGCTGAAGGTAAATCAGGAAAGAGAACATTTATGTAAATACTGCTCCAAGAGGCTGTCAGACCTCTTAGCAGAGTGTCTAATAATATGGCCCTCAGCCAGGGTCAAGAGGAAGTGACTCCAAGTGAGGTCAATGTGGATGGAGAAGACAGAATTGGCAGAGTGTCAGTACTTGCAGTTATCTGTCAGGCGTGAGGTACTTACAGCCTGTACTAAAAAAAAGTGGGTTCTGATAGATAATGAACTGACTATGGTACCATTGTACAGGAAGCCATCTGTATTCATTCTTGAGAAGAACAAAGTAGGTATAGGAATTAGGGACAAAAAAATGTGATAAGCTTAAACAAATCAGTGTTGAGAGGGATGAGTTATTAGCAGTTTTAGTTGGTTTACAGCTGGATAAATCCCCAAGCCGAGACAAGATGTATCCCAGGTTGCTGTGGGAGACATGGGAGGAGATTGGAGGATCTTCCATTAATCTTTAAATCCTCACCTGCTACAACAAAGGAACCAGAGGAGTGGAAGATAGCTAATGTGGTACCATTATTTGAAGAATGGTACAGATAAACAATGGTACAGATAAACCAGGGAACTAAAGAGCAGTGAACCAAAATCAGTGGTAGGAAAACTATGAAAACAATTCTGAGGGACAGAATTGATCTCCTCAAGGATAGTCATCTTGGGGATGATGACAGTTATGGGGAGAAAACAGGAACAGGGTATGAGTTGGATGCTGAAAAAGTGTTGCTGGAAAAGCGCAGCAGGTCAGGCAGCATCCAAGGAGCAGGAGAATCGACGTTTCGGGCATGAGCCCTTCTTCAGGAATTAATCCTATGAGTTGGATGGTCAACTATGACTTTCTCCTCTTATGTTTCTACGTAGATTGGGCAAACAGTATTTGTAAAGGCAGAAAATGAGTTCATTGAGTGCTCCCAGGACTGTTTCTTAGAGCCATGTAAAACCAACCAAGGGACAAGCTATTTTTAACCTGGTAAGGAGCAATGAGACAGGATTAATCAATTAACTCATGATAAAGGAGCCTCAGTGATCAAACTCAGTAGAACTTCTCATTCAGTTTGACAGGGAGACATTTGGTTCTAAGGCTTATATAAGTAAGGTTGCTATCTTGATATGAAGGCATAACTAGGTAAAGTGAACTGGGAAATTAAGTTAAAAGTAGAAACTGCAGAAATGCAAGGGCTCATATTAGTGAGATATTTAATATCTCACAGCAAACATTTATCCAATGAGAAAGACCAAAAAGGATGGATCGTCTAGGCTAAGAAAATTAAAGGTATCATTGAACTGAAAGGAACACTGCACAATTTTGCACAGGTTAGTAGGTGGCCATAAGACTTGGACAGATTTTATGGACCAGCAAAGAATAACTAAAAAATTCACTTACACTGGAAACAACAAGAGATGAAAGGGACATGGGAATTTAAAACAATCACATCACCATGAAAAAGCTGCTGGGCTAATTATTAGTCCTAGGTCTGACAAGTTTCTTGAAGCAGATGGCATACACCCTAAACTCTTCAAAGAAGTGGTTACAGAGACAGCAGAGAATTTGTTATAATCTTCCTAAATTCTTTACATTCTGGAAGAGTCCCAGCAAATTGGAAATACCTAATATAACATGATTATTCAAGGAAGGAAGGAGACAGAAATCCAGAAACTCTTTCAGTTAGCACAGCATCTGTCATAAGAATTTGCTAGAAACTATTATCGAGGAAGTTATAACAGGATACTTAGAAATTCGTAATACAATCAGGCAGATTTTTGAAAAGGAAATAGTGTTTAAGTCATTTATTAGCGTTCTTTGAGGAAGTAACACGAAAGGTGCAAGGAATGAGAACCTGAGAAGATGGTGTGTTTTGATTTACAAATATGCCACAGCCATTACTACACAATACGATCTTAATTTGTATAAAAGGTAACATATTAACACAGATAAAGAATTGGTTAGCTAACAAGCAGCACAGAGTTTCTCAGGCTAGCAACTGGATTGTCACAGGGACTACTGCTTTGGCTCCAACCTTATATAATCACCATCAACATTTTAGATACATGACAGTGTATGGAAGTTAAATTTGCCAATGATACCAAGGTAAATAGTTAACAAGGGGAGATAGGGAGTGTGCAAAGGGATATAGACAGGATAAACCCGTGAATAAAAATTTGATCGATGGAAAATGGCAACTTCTCCATTTTGGCAGGAAGAATAGAAAAGCAGTATGCTATTTAAATATGGAAAAATTATTGAGATCAGTGTTATAGAGATCTGGGTATCCTGGTACACGAATCACAAAAGATTTGCAATAGCAGCAAGTAATTACAAAGGCAAATAGAATATTGATGCTTACCGCAAGAATGTTGTATGAAAGTAGGAAAAGTTTACTGTAGCATTACAGGACCTTAGTGAGATCATATCTGGACTGTTCTGTACCACTGTGGTCTTCTTATTTTAGAAAGGACAAAGCTGCATTATAAACAGCTCAAAGGAGGTTCACTTGACACATTTATAGGATGAAGGACACATCCTGCGACGAAAGGTCAAACAGGTTAGACCTTTACCCATTGGAGTTTTAAAAAATGAGGCATGATCTTACTGAAGCAGACAAGACAGGATTTGCCAGGGTGGATTTTGAGAGATCTTTTCCAATTTAGGACAGACTTGAACTGGGGAATACTGTTTAAAACTGGACCTCTGATTAAAAGGAGGAATGTTGTCTCTCCAAGGGTAATTACTCTGTAGAATCTAATTGACCAGAAAACATTGGAGGCTGGCTCATTGGATTTACTCAAGAGGGACAGTTTTTTTTTTGAAAGATAAGGGAGTCAAGGCTTATGAAAGGCAGACTGAAACATAGAACACAAAACAACCAGATCAGCTATGATCTTGCTGAATGATAGAGCAGGCTGGAAGGATCAAATACCTGCTCATGCTCCTAACTGTTACATTCCTATGTAAATAACTCTATATGACCATTAGAGAGTTGTGGCTGTCAGATGATGAAAACTGGGAGCTGAATATTTAAGGGTATGTGACATTTTATAATTACAGGGAACTAAGAAAAGGTGGACAGGCAGCTCTTTTAATTAAAGATATCATGTAATGCATATGTTGGTATGGCCAACCATAGAACTCCTATAGAATAGTAGTTAAAACAAATAGCTTGATTTTAAACATTAACAAAATCACTCTACTGCTGTTAGAGGAGTAACTACATAAGTAGATTGATGACAATAAAACTATGTGGTTTCCTTCCAATACATGATATATAAATAAATAGTTAATATGTAATGTGTAATACTGAGGCAAAGAGAAAAGTTTAAATTAACAAAGTAAATCAGAATTAAGAATACAATATATTTTATGTTTTCAAAATCTTGGATATGTTCATGAGTAAAGATAAAATGAAACTTTAACAGAATTCACTCAGGAGAGGCCAGATGTAGGGACAAAATTTAGCAAGATTGTCTTTGAGGTTCTTGAGCAGGCTGATATAGGGAGTGAGGAAGTATTGGTGGGTATGAAAGTGGACAAATTCCCAGTTCCAGGCAAGTTGTACCTCAGACTGCTGTGAGAGGCAAGGAAGGAAATTGCAAGGCGCCCTGACCGAATTTTTAATTCCCCTCTGGTCACCGGACTGGAGCACAGCTAATGTGGCTCCTCTTTTTAAGGAAGAGTGGTAAGGTATGCTAGGGAATTACAGACCAGTGAGTTTCACATCAGTGATAGGAAAATTATTGGAGAAAATTCTGAAGGAAAGGATTAATCTCGATTTAGAGAAGCAAACTTTGATAATCAGCAAGGATTTGTCTGACGGAGGTCAACCCTAACTGATTTGGTTGAATGTTTTGAACAGTTAACCAAATGCGTAGATGAAGGTAGTGCAGTTGATGCAGCTAACTTGGATTGCAGCAAGGTCCCACACGGGAAACTGAAAGTAGGTAAATATGTGGGATCCAGGATAACTTGGCAATTTGGACCCAAAACTGGCGAAGTGGCAGGAGAAAGAGGGTGGTCATAGAAGGCTGTTGTGTGACTGAAGGCCAGTGTCCAATGGAGTACTGCAGGGATAGTTGCTGGGTCCCTCATTGTTCATGGTATATACAATATAAACAACATAGGTAAAAGTGTAGAGGGGGGAGTATGATAAGTTTGTGGATGGCACAAAGACTGGCTGAGTGGCTGACAGTGAAGGTGGTCTAAGATTACAGAAACCTATAAATGGATTGGGCAGATAGAATTGAACCATAAATATGAGCTGATGCACTTTGGAAGATGTAACAAGGGAACACTCATGAATGGCAGGACACTAGAAATCTCAGAGGAAGAGGTATCTCAGAGCGTCTATCCACATATCCCTGAAAATGTCAGGTAAAGTTAATATGATAGTTAATAAGGCAAACAAAACACTTGTGTTATTAGTCGAGGTATAAATTATAAGAGCAGGGAGGTTAGGTTGGACTCCACAGAACTTTAGTTAGACCACAGCCGGAGTATTGGGTGCTGTTCAGGTCACTATAGGAACGATGTGATTGCGCAGGAGGAGGTGCAGAGGAGATTCATGAGAATGTTACCTGGGATGGAACACTTTAGCCGTTAAGACAGATTGGTTAAGCTCAGGTTGTTTTTTTTTGAAGCACAGAGATTAAGGGGAGACCTGATAGAGATGTACAAGATTATGAGGGGCAATTGTTCCCCTTAGTTGAAGGATTAATAATAAGGGGACATAACTGGAAGGAGAAAAGCAGAAGATTTGAAGAAAACAGTATTCACAAAGAGGATGGTGGGAGTCTAGAATGCACTCCTTGGGAGAATGGTTGAGGTGGTTAACTTCACAACCTTTAAAATAGGTATTTGAATGAGCACTTGAAATGCCACAACATTCAAAGTTTTGGACCAAGTGCTGGAATTTGAGATGAGTGTCGATTTAGGATAGTTTGGCAGTACAGATCTGATGGGCCAAAGGGCCTTTTTTGTACTGTATGATTGCATATTTGAGTGCAAACAATTTGAAGAATTTTTTTTTGTATCTTTAAGAGTTGACCGCAACAATGCAGTAGCATGTTCTGGCCACTAAGTGGTAGGAGTTTCTCAGCTACTATTTCTATTTTGTTTCTTTCGTTTTCAGGAAAGTGTTTCAATTTCTCACTTTATTTGAAATATTTAACTGTTTACATATTAGACTTAGATTATAGGTTATTCTAAGTTTTATGTGCTCCATTCATTAGAGTTCAGAGTTTGGAAAAAGAATGTTCTGACATTTCCCTTTCTGCTGCCCATGCTCTCTGCTATGTTTCACCGAACAAATTTCTCCACTTCCCAGCATATGGAATAATATATTCACAGCATGTCCCAGGACTTTGTTGCGAGAGATGACAACATTTACAACAAAAACCAAGGCTCTCTTGTGTGAGGGCTCAGGTCTGATAATCTCAAACTTGATTGAATTTATTTGAAGAGGTGACCAAGAAGATAAATAAAGGCAGAGTGGTAGATCACGTGGGATCCAGGGAGAGCTAGCCAATTGGATACAAAACTGGCTTGATGGTAGGGTGGTGGTAGAGGGTTGTTATTCAGACTGGAAGCCCATGACCAGAGGTGAACTGCAAGGATCGATGTTGTTCATCATTTATATAAATGATTTTGATGAGAACATAGCAGGTATTGTTAGTAAGTTTGCACATGACACCAAAATTGGCGATATAGTGGATAGTGAAGAAACTTATTTAAGATTACAACGGGAACTTGATCAACTTGGCCAGTGAGCCAGTGAACAACAGGTTGAGTTTAATTCAGATAAATGAGAGGTGTTGTATTTTGCTAAGTCAAACCAGGGCAGGACATGTACAGTAGGGTCCTCGTTTGTGCTGTCAAAACTGAGAGCGCTAGGGGTACAGGTACATAGTTCCTCGAAAGTGTCGTCACAGGTAGACAGGGTGGTGAAGGCAGTGTTTGGCATGCTTTTGCCTTCAAAGTGAGATGGAGTACAGAAGTTAGGGTGTCATGTTACAGATGTACAAGACATTAGTAAGGCCACAGTTGGAGTACTGTGTACAGTTCTGGTCAGCCTATTAGATGAAGGTTGTTATTAAACTGGAAGGGTGCAAGAAGGAAGGACTTACAAGGATGTTACTGAGACTGGAGAATTTGAGTTGTAAAAAGAGGCGAGATAGGCTGGGACTTCTTTCCCTGGAGCATAGGTGGCTGAGGGCTGACCTTACAAAGATTTATAAAATCAAGACGGGCATAGGTAAGGTGAATAGTCAAGGTCTTTTCCCCAGGTAGCAGAGTTCAAAACTTGAGGGTACAGATGAAGGTGAGATGGGAAAGATTTAAAAACGACCTGAGGGGCAACATTTCTTTTTTTTTAAAAAAAAGAGGGTGATGCATATATGGAATGAGTTGCCAGAGGAAGTAGTCAAGGTGAGTACAATTACAACAGTTAAAAGACAGCTGGACAGATACATGGAAAGGAAAGGTCTACAGGGATATGGGCCAAATGGGACTGTTTCAGCTTACAAGACCAGGTCAGCATGGATGAGTTGGGGACTCTAATTTCCTTGTGGAATAGGATTTCTACATGCACAGATGTGAACAACTGCTTTAAGAAAGGAGACTTCTTTGAAAATAAGTATTAATTTCTGTAGGGACTTTAAGTGTAAAGTTTGGGGAATAGCTTAAAGTTATTTGATCAAACGGAAGCGGCACGGTGGCACAATGGTTAGCACTGCTGCCTCACAGCGCCAGAGACCTGGGTTCAATTCCTGCCTCAGGTGATTGACTGTGTGGAGTTTGCACATTCTCCCCGTGTCTGCGTGGGTTTCCTCCGGGTGCTCCAGTTTCCTCCCAAAGTCCAAAAATGTGCAGGTTAGGTGAATTGGCCATGCTAAATTGCCCATAGTGTTAGGTGATGGGGTAAATGTAGGGGAATGGGTCTGGGTGGGTTGCACTTGTTGGGCCGAAGGGCTGGTTTCCACACTGTAAGTAATCTAATCTAAGCAATTTGGCTGCTGGTATAGGTGCTCTGTTGAGGAAGTCAATGGTGGCCTCTCTTATTGGAAGGTAGAGAGACTGCAGTTGATGCCAACTGGATGCTTAGGCCTGAAATGACAATATGGTGCAAAACTGACGGAAGAGTGTGTGTTAGATGAGCTAGAACCATAAGTCATGTAAGCATGCAAGCAAGTATTTTTAAGTAGCAATAACTTGCAGAGTTACTTAACAGGGTCATGCTCAGTTTTCACCCAGCAGCAACATAGTAATTACAGATCTCAATATTTATGATTTTTCTGGATTTTGATGCTGGAATAATCTGATTTTACAGTGCATGAGATAGCAGGCTAAGTCTGATTTATGCATTAAAATGGCAAATAAGTTCTATTTGCTTAAATTATGAAAGGAAAAATATCAGAAATAGGACTAGGTAATACAGTTCCTCAAGTTTTCCCCACCATTTACTACGATGCTAGCTGATCCTCTGGTTCAATCTATTTTCCTACTATGCAGGACTTTCCATGTCCTTTTCCTTGATTCCTCAAGATGATTAAAAAAATGTCAATCTGAATCTTAAATATTCTCAGTAATGGAGCAGCCACAATCCTTTTGGGGTGGGTTGGGGAGCAGATAATTCCAAAGATTTAGAGCCTTGAGGGCAGATCTTCCTTCTTCTCAGTCCAGTGTGATAGACACTTTATTCAGAGATTATGTTTCTCTGTTTCAGACCTCCAGGCCAAAGGGAAAAAAGGATCCTCAGTCAGAGGAAACAAGCAAACTCCTTTCATCCTTTTAACACTTTTCATTCTTGCAAGTTTCAATGTGATCATCTCTTAAGCTTTACATTTCCAGAGAGGTTATGACAAAATTACTCAGCAACTCCTTGTATGGCAACCCATTCATCCCAAGTATCTATTTAGTGAACCTATATTGTATCACCTCCAATGCAAGTGTATCTTTCACCAATATATAGGGACCAATACACTGCACATGACACTGCAATTGCGGTCATAGAGTCAGAGATGTACAGCATGGAAACAGACCCTTCGGTCCAACCCGTCCATGCCGACCAGATATCCCAACCCAATCTAGTCCCACCTGCCAGCACCCGGCCCATATCCCTCCAAACCCTTCCTATTCATATACCCATCCAAATGCCTCTTAAATGTTGCAATTCTACCAGCCTCCACCACTTCCTCTGGCAGCTCATTCCATACACTTACCACCCTCTGCGTGAAAATGTTGCCCTTAGGTCTCTTTTATATCTTTCCCCTCTCACCTTAGACCTATGCCCTTTAGTTCTGGACTCCCCGATCCCAGGGAAAAGACTTTGCCTATTTACCCTATCTATGCCCCTCATAATTTTGTAAACCTCTATAAGGTCACCCCTCAGCCTCCGACACTCCAGGGAAAACAGTCCCAGCCTGTTCAGCCTCTCCCGATAGCTCAAATCCTCCAACCCTGGCAACATCCTTGGAAATCTTTTCTGAACCCTTTCAAGTTTCACCACATCTTTCCAACAGGAAGGAGACCAGAACTGCATGCAATATTCCAACAGTGGCCTAACCAATGTCTTGTACAGCCGCAACATGACCTCCCAACTCCTGTACTCAATACTCTGACCAATGAAGGAAAGCATTCCAAATGCCTTCTTCACTATCCTATCTACCTGCAACTCCACTTTCAAGGAGCTATGAACCTGCACTCCAAGGTCCCCTTGTTCAGCAACACTCCCTAGGACCTTACCATTAAGTGTATAAGTCCTGCTAAGATTTGCTTTCCCAAAATACAGCACAAAGCCATGTTGACTATCCCTAATCAGTCCTTGCCTTTCCAAATACATGTACATCCTGTCTCTCAGGATTCCCTCCAACAACTTGCCCACCACTAAGGTCAGGCTGACCAGTCAATAATTCCCTGGCTTGTCTTTACCGCCCTTAAACAGTGGCGTCACGTTTGCCAACCTCCAATCTTCCGGCACCTCACCTGTGACTATCGATGATACAAATATCTCAGCAAGAGGCCCAGCAATCACTTCTCTAGCTTCCCACAGAGTTCTCGGGTACACCTGATCAGGTCCTGGGGACTTATCCACCTTTACCCATTTCAAGACATCCAGCACTTCCTCCTCTGGACATTTTGCAAGATGTCATCATCTATTTCCCTACAGTCTATATCTTCCATTTCCTGTTCCACAGTAAATACTCTTGCAAAGTATTCATTTAGTATCACCCCCATTTTCTGCGGCTCCACACAAAGGCCGCCTTGCTGATCTTTGAGGGGCCCTATTCTCTCCCTAGTTACCCTTTTGTACTTAATATATTTGTAAAAACCCTTTGGATTCTCCTTAATTCTATTTGCCAAAGCTATCTCATCCTCCTGATTTCCCTCTTAAGTATACTCCAACTTTCTTTATACTCTAAGGATTCACTCGATCTATCCTGTCTGTACCTGACATATGCTTCCTTCTCTTTCTTAACCAAACCCTCAATTTCTTTAGTCATCCAGCATTCCCTATACCTACCAGCCTTCCCTTTCACCCTGACAGGAATATACTTTCTCTGGATTCTTGTTATCTCATTTCTGAAGGCTTCCCATTTTCCAGCCGTCCCTTTACCTGCGAACATCTGTCTCCAATCAGCTTTCGAAAGTTCTTGCCTAATACCGTCAAAATTGGCCTTTCTCCAATTTAGAACTTCAACTTTCAGATCTGGTCTATCTTTTTCCATCACTATTTTAAAACTAATAGAATTATGGTCACTGGCCCCAAAGTGCTCCCCCACTGACATCTCAGTCACCTGCCCTGCCTTATTTCCCAAGAGTAGGTCAGGTTTTGCACCTTCTCTAGTAGGTACATCCACATACTGAATCAGAAAATTGTCTTGTGCGCACTTAACAAATTCCTCTCCATCGAAACCTTTAATACTATGGCAGTCCCAGTCGATGTTTGGAAAGTTAAAATCCCCTACCATAACTACCCTATTATTCTTACAGATAGCTGAGATCTCCTTGCAAGTTTGTTTCTCAATTTCCCTCTGACTATTGGGGGTTCTATAATACAATCCCAATAAGGTGATCATCCCTTTCTTATTTCTCAATTCCACCCAAATAACTTCCCTGGATGTATTTCCAGGAATATCCTCCCTCAGCACAGCTGTAATGCTGTCCCTTATCAAAAATGCATCTCCCCTTCCTCTCTTGCCTCCCTTTCTATCCTTCCTGTAGCATTTGTATCCTGGAACAATAAGCTGCCAGTCCTGCCCATCCCTGAGCCATGTTTCTGTAATTGCTATGATATGGTCTTGCATAATTGTAGCAAGACTTTCTTATTCTTGAACTAAAGTGCCTTAACATTTACTTCTTCATTTGCCTGTTGCATCTGTACATTAACACTGAATGGAGGACCTTAAGACAGTCAAGTCAGCAGTATGTGGAGGATTTAGAGACCCGAACAGAACTGAAGAAATTAATGGTGATTTCAATATTTATCTTATTTTTTCGTGGTAATGTGTTTTGGGTTCTAAGATTAATGCCAGAACAGAAAGTGGTTGTCATAAAGTTCATTAGTTTATTGAATAATTAATTACATGAATATTAATATATTTCCATTAATTATGGTTTTGAGAAACTGGAAAACTGTACTGAAGAGAGATTTATCAAGTGATTTCAGGGAAATAAGTTAAAAAGGTCAAAGCAATGGTGGTTTACCCAATATCTAACCGAGTTTGAGGAAAGTGTGTTCTGCAAAGCTTTTAAGAAAAAAGTAAGAGATAGATCTATGGCCTAACTATTGGACAGAAGGTCTTAAGGGGAAAAAAAAAGTTTGAATCTGTGCTGAAGGTTGCCGAGCAACAGTCACTGAACGAAGGTTTTTCTTTCACTATACACTTGGACGTGGCAGCTGTGGTGAAGCATGGAATGAGATAATGTGATTCTCTCTGTTATTCAGAGAAGAACCCAGAAAGCAAAACCAGCTAAAAAGCTCTATGTCTGAACTCGCTTGAGAAACTGATAAAGTTTCAATCATCAGGAGTTTGTTCCATCTGAATCTGAAATCTGGTCTGAAGATCTTCAGTCATTCTGCAACTATCAACAATTATGTCTTGTCTACAGGAAATCAAAGACACCATGGAGGCAACCAACTCTATCTTCTGAAATTGAACCACTGATCCACAGGAGTGTTGTTTCTTTTTTGCTTATTTCTCAAATCGCTGACATTTCTGCGGAGTTGTGGTGTCTGGACTGTGTACAAGTGCGTATGTTGGTTTAAAGGGATATACTTTAAGTCTGCATTGTAGCTTAGACAGTAACATGGTTGGCACTTAGTCATACAGCTGTACTCATTCATGCTGACCAGATAATCTAATCTAGTCCCATTTGCCACAACCTGGCTCATATCCCTTTAAACCCTTCCTATTCATATACCCAATCAGATACCTTTTAAATGTTGTAACGGTACCAGCTTCAACCGCTTCCTCTGGCAACTCATTCCAGACACGCATCACTCTTTGCGCGAAAAGTTGGCCCTTCGATCCCTTTTAAATATTTCTCCTCTCACCCTAAACCTCTGCCCTCTAGTTCTGGACTCTCCTACTTCAGGGAAAAGACCTTGGCTATTCACCCTATCCATGCCCCTCATGATTTTATAAACTTCTATAAGGTCACCTCTCAGCCTTCAACTCTCCAGGAAAAACAGCCCCAGCCTATTTAGCCTCTTCCTATAGCACAAACCTTCCAGCCCTGGCAACATCCTTGAATATTAATATATTTCCATTAATTATGGTTTTGAGAAACTGGAAAACTGGACTGAAGAGGGATTTATCAAGTGATTTCAGGGAAACAAGTTTTTTCTGAACTCTTTCAAGTTTCACAACATCTTTTCTAAGCCAGGGAGACCAGAACTGCACACAGCATTCAAAAACAGGTCAAACCAATGTCCTATACTGCCACAACATGACCTCCTAACTCCTGTATTCAATGCACTGAACAATAAAGGCCTTCTTCACTATCCTATCTGCCTGCATCTCCACTTTCAAGGAACTATGAACCTGCACTCCAAGGTCTCTTTGTTCAACACCACTTTCCAGGACCTTAGCATTAAGTGTATAAGTCCTGCCCTGATTTGCCTTTCCAAAATGCAGCACCTCTCATTTATCTCAATTGAATTCTATCTTCCAACCCTTGGCCTATTGGTGGATCTGATCGAGGTCTCATTGTACGGAGGCAACCTTCTTTGATGTCCACTACACCTGCAGTTTTGGTGTCATCTGCAAAACTTACTAACCATACCTATATTCACATCCAAATTATTTATATAAATGATGAAAAGCAGTGAACGCAGCATCCATCATTGTGGTACACTGCTGGTCACAGGTCTCCAGTCTGAAAAATAACCCTTCACCACCATCTTCTGCCTTCTACCTGTAGCCAGTTCTGTATCCAATTGGCTAATTTTCCCTGTATTCCACGAAATCTAGTCAACCATGGGGAACTTTGTCGAATGCCTTATAAAGTCCATATAGATCACATCCACTGCTCTGCCCTCAACAAACCTCTTTATTACTTCTTCAAAAAAAAACTCAATCAAGTTAGTGAGACACGATTTCCCATGCACAAAGCCATGTGAACCATCCCTAACCACCCATGTGAACCAGTCCTTGCCTTTCCAAACACATGTAAATCGTATCCCTCAAAATCCCATTTAACGACTTACTCACCACTGAAGTAGGGCTCCCTGGTCTATAGTTTCCTGACTTTTCTTCACCACCTTTCTTAAATAATGGCACCACGTTAGCCAACCTCCAGTCTTCCAGCACTTCACCTGTGACTATTGATGATACAAATATCTCAAAAAGGGGCCCAACAATCACTTCGCTAGCTTCCCACAGACATCTAGGTACATTTGACCAGATCCTAGGGATTTAACCATTTTCACGCGTTTTAAGCCATCCAACACTACCTCCTCTATAATATGGACATTTTGAGATGTCGCTACTTATTTCTCCATGTTCTCCATCTTCCATACCCTCTCCACAGTAAACACTGATGGAAAATACTCGTTTAGTCTCTCCCCCATTGCCTGCAGTTCCACACATAGTGGCCTTGCTGATCTTAAGGGGCCCTATTCTCTCCCTTGTTACTCTTTGGTTCTTAATGTTTTTATAAAATCCCTTTGAATTCTCTTTAACCCTATTTGCCAAAGCTATCTCATGTCATCTTTTTACCTTTCTGATTTCCCTTGAGTATACAGTACTCCTACTGCCTTTATATTCTTCAAGGGATTCACTCGATCTCTGCTGTCTATACTTGCCATATGTTTCTTTCTTATTCTTAACCAAAACCTCAATTTCTCTAGTCATCCAGCATTCTCTACACCCATCAGCTTTGCTCTTCACTCTAATGGGTGCATACTGTCTCTTGTTATCTCATTTTTGAAGATTTCCCATTTTTCAGCTGTCCCTTTACCTGCGAACATCCGCTTGCAATATACATTTGAAAGTTCTTGTCTAATACCGTCAAAATTGGCCATCCTCCAATTTAAAATTTCAACATTTAACCCGGTCTATCCTTTTCCATCAGTATTTTAAAAGTAATACAATTATGGTCACTGGCCCCAATGTGCTCCCCCACTGCCACCTCAGTCACCTGCCATGCCATATTTCCCCAAGAGTAGGTAAAATTTTGCCTCCTCTCTAGTAGGTACATCCACATACTGAATCAGAACTATTCTTAATAAACAAATTATTTTTGAGTTTATTGAAGGAAGTCTGGGGAAGCCTTTTTTTTCCTCCCCCAAATACAGTCAGTTCTGACATAATGCGATAGTTCTGTTTTTGTACGATCTCGCACTATATGAAAATCGCGCAAGATCCACGCCATTTAAACTAATGGGGCCGGAATCACTTAATGCCAATACAAGAAAGGGAAGTCTGCCTTCTAGAAATAATGGCCCGAATTCTTCAATCGTGTTAAGGCCAATTCACATTGAAGAAACATGCTTTATAGTGGAACCAACTGTGCTAATAATAAAAATAAATTAACCATTCTGGAGATTAAATAAAGCATTGACACTTTCAGTATGACTCATGAAGTAGCAGGTCTTGCTTGATTACCAGTGCACTCCTCAGTTAGAGTTGGAACATGATTAATTAAGACACAATAAAAGATGCAGACCAAGTGATATCATGCGATTGTAGAATATAGGCTATCTCCTGGCTGCCGGTGTGATCCGGGATAAACATGTCTGCAGCAAGTGCGGCTGAACTACAGACATTTCAACACATCAGGAAGGAGAAACATTACATGAACACATTATCTATATCAGTAAAAAAGGAGGTTCCACTGTGTCAATGAGAGGAGCTAGGCACCAAATCAAGAAGCAGAATCTCAAAGTTAATAACCTCTGGATTATTAGCTAACTCACATGCAAATTGCCAAAGGGCAAATAAAATTTGAGAAATAAGTGTGTAGCTCAAAGACCAGTGCAGCAGAAGTGAATAATGCTGGAATCAATTTTGTTTTTACTGAGTCATATAACCAAGGACGTATAAACTAAACAAATTGGAGCCACAAAGGATTACATTTGGGAATATGTGGTAAATCAAAGAATAGAGATCAGGCAAGAGCGAAAAATATTAATCTGGGAAATGACAAACAGACTGAGACAAGTGTAGGACAAGTAGGGAGATTAATGTTTCATGATTAGTTTTGTTTACTTATATGGCCCAATCAAGCTGGTGTGCCTTTGTTTGAGTCTGTTTTTTGCATCTTACTTATGTGCAAGATGAAAAGCATCAACTTATCTCCTCATAGAAATGCTTAAAATCGTTATATTGTTATATTATCCAGCTCAACTATTATCATGTGACTATCTCTTGTCTCACTTGATAAAGAAATGTACTAGGGAATTTTGAACAGTAACACACTAATGATTTCATTACAGGACAGAGGTTCTGGGATCCTTGTTTAGTTCATTTCTATTTCACCGAGCCACATTATAAAAAATTTGTAACCTTAAAATTTGCACAAGCAAATTCACATCCTCTCAACCTAGAGTCAGAGAGATGTACAGCATGGAACCAGACATTTAGATCCAACTTGTCCATGCTAACCAGGTATCCTAAATTAATCTATTCCCATTTGCTAGCACTTGGCTCATCTCCCTTCCTATTCATATACCCATCCAGATGCCTTTTAAATACTGTAATTGTACCAGCCTCCACCACGTTCTCTGGCAGCTCATTCCACACACACCACCACCCTCTGCATGAAAATGTTGCCTCTTAGGTCACTTTTACATTTTTCCCCTCTCATCCTAAACCTATGCCCTCTAGTTCTGGACTCCCCACCCCAGGAAAAAGACCTTGTCTATTTACCCTATCCATGCTCCTCATGATTTTATAAACTTCTATAAGGTCACCACTCAGCCTCTGATGCTCCAGGGAAAACAATCCCAGCCTATTCAACCTCTCCCTGTAGCTCAAATCCTCCAACTCTGGCAACATCCTTGTAAATCTTTTCTGAACCATTTCAAGTTTCACAACATCCTTCCTATAGGAGGCAGACCAGAATTGCGCCAAAAGTGGCCTAACCAAAGTCGTGTGCAGCCGCAACATGACCTCCCAACTCCTCTACTCGATGCTCTGACAATAAAGGAAAGCATACTTGTTAAAGCTTTATCAAAAACCTGGTGATATCAACAAAGCAGGGCTATGAGTCTACTGTGGGGAAAAAAAAAGGAGCAGGAAGAAAATAGCAATTATATTCTACATTAACTCTAGTTTATTTTAGTGTTTTATAAAAAGAGTAATCATACTTTCCTAAATGTACTTTTGTACGAAAGTTATATAATAACGTGCATAAGATCTCACGACACCTTTTATACACCATTATGCACTGTTACTTTATAAACATTCTGAATAACTTTGAAGCAGTGTCTACTTTGTAATTTGTCTGCATTAGGACTTGTGATCTCCATTGTGTGTGCAAATAGGTTTAATATTACAAACAACCTTTTCACTATGTCCTTTGTTTTAAAAGAAAGATAACTCATTTCCCAGCTCCATAAATAGACAGAGAACCATAACCTAACAAGTAGCTTCCAGCAACAAGCAGTCCCTGATAGAGGTTTGACTTAATGAGGATTTTGCCAATCTAGAACTAGGGGTCATAGTTCAAAAAATAAGTGGGTGCTCATTGTAGACAGAGATGAGGAAACATTTTTTTCTCCGAGAAGACTGACTGCCTTTGGAACTCCCTTCCTAATAAGGTAGTGGATGTGGGATCTTTGAGTATTTTTAATGCAGCCGTAGATAGATTCTTGGTTACCAAGGGGATGAAAAATTATCAGTGATATGCAGAATGTAGAGTTGAGGTTAAAATCAGATTAGCCGTGATCTTACTAAGTGGAAGAGCAGGTTCGAAGGCTGAGTGGTCTAATCTTGTGATTAAGCAAAATAGAGACGATGAGTTCAAAGTATCGACCATCTCTCAATCCTAAACAAATTGGCAAGAAAAATATCATAGATATCCTTATATATTATCAAGGAGTCAAAAGAACAGAAACTAACAATGAGAAGGTTGATCCTTGGAGTAACTGGCTTCACCATAGTTCAACTGGATCATAGGGCTGTGCTCTCATTAGTGAGAGATGACTGGTGGTAGTTTAACCTTAGAACATAGAAAAGTACAGCACAGAACAGGCCCTTTGGCCCACGATGTTGTGCTGAGGTTTAATCCAAATGTAAAACATAGTAACTTAACCTACGCACCCCTCAACTCACTGCTATCCATGTGCATGTCCAGCAGTTACTTAAATGTCCCCAATGATTCTGCTTCCACCACCACAGCTGGCAACGCATTCCATGCATTCACAAATCTCTGCGTAAAGAACTTACCTCTGACATCTCCTTTATATCTTCCTCCTAATACCTTCAAACTATAACTTCTTGTACCAGTCAACTCTACCCTAGGGGAAAAGTCTCTGGCTATTGACTCTATCTATTCCTCTCATCATTTTGTACACCTTGATCAGGTCTCCTCTCTTCCTCCTTCTCTCCAGAGAGGAAAGTCCGAGCTTATTCAACCTTTCTTCATAAGGCAAGCTCTGCAGTCCAGGCAGCATCCTGGTAAACCTTATTTGCATCTTCTCCACAGCCTCTGTATCTTTCCTATAGTAGGGCAACCAGAACTGGACACAGTATTCCAAATGTGATCTCACCAGGGACTTGTACAGCTGCAGCAAAACCTTGTGGCTCTTAAACTCGATATCCCTGTTAATGAAAGTCAAAACACCATATGCTTTCTTAACAACCCTATCCACTTGGGTGGCAACTTTGAGGGATCTATGCACTTGCACACCCAGATCCCTCTGTTCTTCCACACTGCCAAGAATCCTGTCTTTAATCCTATATTCAGCATTCGAGTTAGACTTTCCAAAATGTATCACTTCACATTCATCCAGGTTGAACTCCATCTGCCATTTCTCAGTCCAGCTGTGCATCCTGTCTATGTCACGCTGCAGCCTGCAGTAGCCCTCGATACTATCAACGACACCTCCAACTTTTGTGTCATCTGCAAATTTATTAACCCACCCCTCACCCTCCTCATCCAAGTCAGTTATAAAAACTACAAAGAGCAGAGGCTCAAGAACAGAACCCTACGGGACCCACTCAACACTCCTCCATGCAGAATACTTTCCATCTACAACCACTCTCTGCCTTCTGTCAGCCAGCCAATTCTGAATCCAGATCTCCCTGTATCCCATACTTCCTGACTTTATGAATGAGCCTACTGTGGGGAACCCTATCAAATGCCTTGCTGAAGTCCATATACACCACATCCACTGCTCGACCGTCATCGACCTGTCTTGACACCTCCTCAAAGAACTCAATAAGATTTGTGAGCATGACCTGCCCCTCACAAGGCCATGCTGACTGCCTTTAATCACACAATGCTTTGCCAAATAGTCATAAATACTATCCCCCAGAATTCTTTTCAAAACTTTGCTGACCACAGACGTAAGACTGACTGTAATTGCCAGGGATTTCCCTATTAACCTTCTTGAAAAGAGGAACTTTCGCCTCCTTCCAATCCTCCGGTATGACTCCCGTGGAGAGTGAGGAGGCAAATATCCTCGCCAGCGGCTTAGCAACCTCCTTTCTTGCTTCCCGGTGCAGCCTAGAATAAATCTGGTCTGGCCCTGGGGAATTATCAATCTTAATATTTTCCAAAACTTCCATCACATCATCTTCATCAAATTTGATCTGGTCAAGACTGTATCCCAGCTCCTCCAAGTTTTCAATAACAACAAGTTCCCTTTCCTTGGTGAAAACCGAAGCAAAAAACTCATTTAGGGCTTCCCCTATCTGTTCAGACTCCACGCACAAGTTCCCTCCATTATCCCTGAACAGCCCTACCTTCTCCCTAATCATTCACTTATTCCTCATGTACGAGTAAAATACCTTTGGGTTCTCCTTAATCCTCCTTGCAAAGGCTTTTACGTGCCCCCTCCTGGCTCTCCTCAGTCCATTTCTGAGCTCCTTTCTAGCAAGCCTGTAATCCTCTAACACTGTGCTAGATCCTTGCTTCCTCCACCTTACGTAAGCTGCCTTCTTCCTTTTGACGAGAAGTTCCTCTGTTCTCGTCATCCAAGGTTCCTTAATCTTACTCCTTCTTACCTGTCTCAGAGGAACAAATTTGTGCATCATGCGCAACAACTACTCCTTAAATAGTCTCCACATGTCTGCTGTGCCTTTTCTGTGGAATAATTGCTTCCGGTCTGTACTTCCCAACTCCTCTCTGATAGCTTCATAATTTCCTTTTCCCCAATTAAATATCTTCCCTCGGTAACTGCTCCTTTCACTCTCCAAGGCTATGCTAAATGTAAGGCAGTTGTGATCACTTTCAAAGTGCTCTCCCACCGCGAGATCTGACACCTGTCCTGGCTCGTTGCCAAGCACCAAATCCAAAATGGCATCTCCCCTCGTCGGTCTGTCTACATACTGTGTAAGAAAACCTTCCTGGACACACCTGACAAAAATGGCTCCATCCAAACCATCTGCACTTTGGAGGTTCCAGTCGATATTGGGAAAGTTGAAATCATCCATAACAACAACCCTGCTACTTTTGCACTTTTCCAGAATCTGCCCGACTATGAGATCTTCAATCTCTCTACTGCTATTGGGTGGTCTGTAGAAAACCCTAATATGGTGGCTATTCCCTTGCTGTTCCTAACTTCCATCCATTCTGACTCAGTAGACAAACCTTCCTCAACAACCTTCATTTCTGTAGCTGTGATGCACTCTCTGATTCGCAATGCTACACCCCCACCTCTTTTTCCGCCCTCCCTGTTCTTTTAAAGCATTCTAAACCCTGGAACATCAAGCAACCATTCCTGCCCGTGAAACCCACATCTCCGTTATGGCCACAACATCGTAGCCCCAAGTACCGATCCATGCTCTAAGTTCGTCACTCTTATTTCGGACACTCCTTGCGTTAAAGCAGACACACTTTAACCGATCCCTTTGTTTCATTGCGTGAGGAATCTTCCCAATAGATTTACTACATTCTGTCACTGTCCCGTCTGCAACTGACCCCCTCTCAGACATGTGGCTCTGATTCCTACACCCCTGCCAAACTAGTTTAAACCCTTCTGAATCACACGAGCAAATCTCCCACCCAAGACATTTGTGCCCCTCCAGTTCAGGTGCAAACCGTCCTTCTTGTACAGGTCTCACCTTCCCCAGAAGGTATCCCAATGGTCTAGGTATCTGAAGCCCTCCCTCCTGCACCAGCCACGCAGCCATGTGTTAAGCTGCATTCACTGACTGTTCCTCATCTCACTGTCTCGTGGCACCAGTAGCCTACTCATCCTGCTCTTCAGCTTCCAACCTAACTCTCTGTAGTCACTTTTCAGATCCTCAATCCCTTTCCTGGCTATATCATTGGTGCCAATATGTACCACGATTTCTGGCTGCTCATCCTCCCCCTTCAGAATCTTGTAAACCCGATTGGCGACATCCCGGACCCTGGCATTAGGGAGGCAACATACTTTCCAGGAGTCCCGCTCCTGACCACAAAATCTCCTGTCAATCTGTCTAACTATTGAGTCCCCTACCACTAGCGCTTTTCTATTTTCTCCCCTTATCTTCTGAGCCACAGTGCCAAGCTCAGTGCCAGAGACATGACAACTATGGCTGTCCCCAGCAGCAGTATCCAAAACAGTATACTTATTGCTGAGGGGAACAGCCACAGAGGATCCTGCTCTGACCGTCGGCTCCCTTTCCTCCCTCTGACAGTAACCCGGCTGTCCTTATCATGTGTCTGGGGAGTGACCACCTCTCTGTACATCCTTTCAATTTCCCCCTCAGCCTCCCAGATGACCTGTAGTTCATCCAGCTCCAGCTCCCTAACTCTGTTTTTGAGGAGCTGGAGTTGGGTGCACTTCCTGCAGATGTAGTCGACAGAGACATGTGAAGTGTCTCTCACCTACCACATTCTGCAGGAGGAACATGCAACTGCCCTAACATCCATATTCCACTACTCTGAAAGCCCGCACAGAACTAAACAAAGGAAGAAAAGAAGGAAAAGAAAGAGAAACCTGAAAACTTACCTAGTTTACAGACTCTTAGTAAGGTTAGAGGTGGTAGGTGGGAGGGAGGCCCTACGGTGTAGGGTCTCGGGTTTAGATCTGACCCACTTAAAACCTTCCCAGAAGTCCTTTGCTCCTCCCTCACACCTCTCGGCAAATGGAGGCCCTGACACCTGAAGTAAGTGTTTTAAACGCTTTTACTTACCTTCCCAGCAGTCTTTTGCTCCTCTCTCACACCAGTCCTCAAGTGAGGGAATAAATTGAGGATGTTGGTAACCTCATGTGGTGTGAGAATTGAACTCACGCTGTTCTGATTTGCAGAACCCAACGCAAGACTACTTGCATGCCAAGCAGCATACGGAGCATGCAGTAAGAAACTGCACAACCAACAGCACAGTCCAAAGCTCTGTTGTTGGGCCACATCCAGTGACAAATGGTGGAGGGAAATTAAAGAACTCACTGGAGAAGGTGGCTTCACAAATATCGGAGTTCCGAAGAAGGGTCACTGAACTTAAAATATTAACTCTGCTTTCTTTCCACATGTGCTGCCAAATCTAGAATTTCTACAATTTCTGAACTTGTTTCAGATTTCTAGCATCTGCAGCTGTTTGTTTTATCCACAAACATCTCCATCTTCAACAAAGGGTAGCCTAGCACATCAGCACAAGTCAAGACTGAAGCATTTGCAAGAATCTCAGCCAGAAGTGATGAACAGATGATCCATTTCAACATCCTCCAGTGTGTTCAGCCGCACAGATAATTGTCTTCAACCAATTCTATTCACTTCACACAATATCAACAAATAAATGAAAGCACAGAATTCAACTTTGACAACACTATATATTGAAGTTTTGTGCTCCAGAACTAGCTGCACACGTATCCAAGCCATTCCAGTACACTCACAACATGGAGATCTGCTCAGCAACATGCAAACTTGCCAGGCATATCCTGTGCACAAAAACCAGGATCAACCCAAACCAGTCAATGAGTCTCAGTCTATTCCCCATCATCTGCAAAGTGATGGAAAGTTAGTCGATAGTGTTGTGAAATGGTGTTTACTCAACCAGAACTTGCATACTAATGCCCAAAATGGGTTCCACCAGGCCCACTCAGCATCTGATCTCATTACAATCTTGGTTCAAACCTGGACAAAACAGGTGAACTCAAGAGGACAAGTGAAACTAACTGCCCATGACATTTGGTGGCATTTGACCAGTGTGATGTCAAGGAACCCTAGAAAAACAGGAGTTGATGGGAATCAGAAGGATTGGAGTCAGACCAAACACAAATAAAGATGGTTTTGCTTGTTGCAGGTCAATCATCTTAGCTATCAGTACAGGAGTTCCTCAGGGTGGTGTGTAGGCCCAGATATTTTAACTGCTTTAATGACTTTCTTTCCTGGTAGGGTCAAATGTAAAGATGATTATTGACTATCGCATTTCACCATTTCTAACCCCTCAGATTCTGAAGCAGTCCATGCCCAAATGCAACAAGACTTGACAACATTCGGTATGAGCTGATAAATGGCAAGTAACATTTATGCCACACAAACACCAAGCAATGATTTTCAACAAAAGAGAATCAATCTATAACACTCAATGACATGAATTCCCCTCTATCAACTTCTTGGGCATTGCCATTGACCAGAAACTGAACTGGACTGGTCACATAAATACAGCAGCTACAAGGGAAGGTCAGAGGCTGATATTCTAGCAGGAAGTAACTGATCTCCTGATTCTTCAAAATCTAGAAGCACATGTTAGGTTGTGATGGATTATTCATCACTTGCTTGTGTCGTCATGACTCCAACAACACAAGAAATTTCACACTATCTGAGACAAAGGACTGCAATTCACTGGCATGCCTCCCAGTATCTTAAACATTCATTCCTTTCACTGCCCAGGGACATTGGCAGTGCATCACATCTAGAAGGTGTGCTGCAGAACTCAGCAAGCCTCTTGCCAGCACCTTCCAAACTTGCAGACTCTACAACTTAGGACAAGGGGAGCAGTGACAGGAAACACCACTCTCTGTACATTTCCCTTCAAGCCACACAGCATCCTGACTTGCAATTGTAATATCTTCCTTCACTGTTACAGAATCAAAATCCTGAAACCCTTTCTCTGCAGCCTGTGTGTGCTGACATTAGATGGACTGCAGTGGTTCAAGAAGCTGGCTCAGCACCACTGTCATAAGTGTAGTTAAGAATGCAAAACAAATGCTGTCTATGCCAGCAACATACTGACTAGACTGCTAGCATGTAGATCAGACTCATGCTGATAGCACAGGATTCAATTCCTGATTGAGACGAAATAATCTTGGGGCCTGTGTCCTCACTCGAATGTAGATTTGTTACTCCCTAACAAACCTCCTGAATAAATCATTAGATTTACGGTTGAGCAAAATCACTATGATCCCATTAATAAATGTCTTCAGTAACTTTGTCAGATGAATGTCAGCATTCTAGATTAATTAAATTATTCAATCTCAAGATTCCAAATGCAACAATGTCCAAATACTTACCCGTCCCCTTTCTGTAAGGGTAGTTAACATGACAATTAAAGATGAACTTTGCTCCCAAACTGTTTGCCAAAAGTGTTGACAGGTATGTGGAAGTGGACCTTGGGATGCAATGTACTTATTTTGGATAGTGGTACCACAGATTTCCATCTGTAAAAGGAGCAAAATTCAAACATTTCAGTGATGCAGGTTATGTTAGTACAAATAACAACACATTAACCCCAGTGGCGGCTTCGGGGAGAAACCCCCAGTGTAGACACCTCCATCTTGGGAAGAAGCCCCCAGTATAGACTCCCCCACCTCGGGATGAAGCCCCCAGTGTAGACTCCCCCACCTCGGGGTGAAGCCCCCCAGAGTGGACCCCCTGCCGCGGGGTGAAGCCCCCCAGAGTGGACCCCCCACCTCGGAGTGAAACTCCCAGTGTAGACCCCTCCACCTTGGGGTGAAACTCCCACTGTAGACTCCCCTGCCTCGGGGTGAAGCCCCCAGTGTAGACTCCCCCATCTCGGGGTGAAG
Source organism: Chiloscyllium plagiosum (assembly GCF_037043375.1). Lineage (NCBI taxonomy): Eukaryota > Metazoa > Chordata > Chondrichthyes > Orectolobiformes > Hemiscylliidae > Chiloscyllium > Chiloscyllium plagiosum. The sequence continues at coordinate 55,585,752 of NW_028270143.1, forward strand.
CCCCCAGTGTAGACTCCCCCACCTCGGAGTGAAACCCCCAGTGTAGACTCCCCCACCTCGGAGTGAAACCCCCAGTGTAGACTCCCCCACCTCGGAGTGAAGTTCCCAGCATGGACCCCCCCGCCTTGGGGTGAACCCCCCCAGTGTAGACTCCCCCACCTCGGAGTGAACCCCCCAGTGTAGACTCCCCCACCTCGGGGTGAACCCCCCAGTGTAGACTCCCCCACCTCGGAGTGAACCCCCCAGTGTAGACTCCCCCACCTCGGAGTGAACCCCCCCAGTGTAGACTCCCCCACCTCGGAGTGAACCCCCCCAGTGTAGACTCCCCCACCTCGGAGTGAACCCCCCCAGTGTAGACTCCCCCACCTCGGAGTGAACCCCCCCAGTGTAGACTCCCCCACCTCGGAGTGAACCCCCCCAGTGTAGACTCCCCCACCTCGGAGTGAACCCCCCCAGTGTAGACTCCCCCACCTCGGAGTGAACCCCCCCAGTGTAGACTCCCCCACCTCGGAGTGAACCCCCCCAGTGTAGACTCCCCCACCTCGGAGTGAAACCCCCAGTGTAGACTCCCCCACCTCGGAGTGAAACCCCCAGTGTAGACTCCCCCACCTCGGAGTGAACCTCCCCAGTGTAGACTCCCCCACCTCGGAGTGAAACCCCTAGTGTAGACTCCCCCACCTCGGAGTGAAGTTCCCAGCATGGACCCCCCCGCCTTGGGGTGAAGCCCCCTGTGTAGACTCCCCCACCTCAGGGTGAAGCCCTCTGTGTAGACTCCCCCCACCTCGGGATGAAGCCCCCAGTGTAGACTCCCCCACCTCAGGGTGAAGCCCCCCGTGTAGACTCCCCCACCTCAGGGTGAAGCCCTCTGTGTAGACTCCCCCCACCTCGGGATGAAGCCCCCAGTGTAGACTCCCCCACCTCATGGTGTAGCCCCCCGTGTAGACTCCCCCACCTCAGGGTGAAGCCCTCTGTGTAGACTCCCCCCACCTCGGAGTGAACCCCCCAGTGTAGACTCCCCCACCTCAGGGTGAAGCCCCCCGTGTAGACTCCCCCACCTCAGGGTGAAGCCCCCCGTGTAGACTCCCCCACCTCAGAGTGAAGTCCCCTGTGTAGACTCCCCCACCTCGGGGTGAGCCCCCAGCACGGGCCCCCCGCCTCGGGGTGAAGCCCCCAGCACAGGCCCCCCCCCACCTCGGAGTGAAGCCCCCAGTGTAGACTCCCCCGCCTCGAGGTGAAGACCCCAGCACGGACCCCCTGCCTCGGGGTGAAGCCCCCAGCACGGGCCCTCCGCCTTGGGGTGAAGCCCCCAGTGTGGATCCATCTGCTTTGGTTTGCTCTCTTTGCCTGTTTTAGGACTGTAACGCGACACATATAACTTAATATATTTATTTTTCTAATTTATATCTGTATCAATGCACCTTTGTACATAGTATGGCGTCAGAAATGATGACTTTGTATACTCTTCACTGTACTCCTGTAGTTCAGTCCATGTGAAAATAAAGTCTATATCTAATATTTCCTACTCAAATATACATATACACCTTGACACATTTGAAATTTCAAAAAAAATTTAATTTCAAAAACAATTCAATTTTAAAAAATGCCTTTCCAGAGATCGACCTTTCGAATCAAGTGATGAAGGTGTAATACAGTCAAGAGTTATACAGCATGGAATCAGACCGTAGACCGAATGGTCCGCATCATGTTCCCAAACTAATACCACCTGCCTATGTTTGGTCCACATCTCTCCAAACCTTTCCTATTCAAGTACCTATCCAAATGCCTTTTAAATATTGTAACTATACTGTATCCACCATTTCCTCTGGCGGTTTTTTCCACACATGAATCACTCTGTCTTAAGAAAAAGTTGCACCTCAAGTCCTTTTGAAATCTTTCTCCTCTCACCTAATAAATATGCCTCCTAGTTTTGAACTCCCCCACCCAAAAGAAAAGACCCTTGTCATTCACCTTATCTACGCCTCTCAAGCTTTTATAACTCAAACCATCCATTCCTGGTAAATCTTTTCTGAATGGTCTCCAGTTTAATAATATCTTTGTGATAACAGGGTGACCACAACTGCAAATATTACTCCAGAAGACGTAGTACCGATATACCATACTAATCATAACAAGAAATTAATGACAAAATCTAATCATTTCCACTAGGTTTAGAAATATCTAAAATATTCTCTTCTGGTTATCCTTACAGATGTACTAGTAAAACTTTTTTAGTGCATAATTTGGGGAAGGATTTTGAATATTGTGATGAAAGGTGTGTGATTTAATATAATTTATTTTAAAGTCTGAATTTTAGTTACTGGCATCTGGGTTTTGGTCAGTGAATCAGGACCCTGCTGTTGTCAGAATTAAGTACAGACCTCTCACATTAGAATTAATCTTTCTCTGCACTTTCTCTACAGTTGTAATACTATATTTTGATTTCTGTTTATTACTTACATAAGGTATGATTTGTTTAGACAGCATGCAATACAATACTGAATGCAATATTATATCAGGGTACGTGACAATAATAAATCAAAAGAGTTTAATAATCAACTTATACATATTTCTGAAGCCATGGTGTGTTTTTTTGTATAGAAAGCATCTTTTTATTTTTCTGCAGTTTTGATTGTAAACTGAATTGGGCACAGAACTGTTTTCAAACTAAGGATCATGGAAGGAATTGCTGCACATTTTAAAAGAAAGTTACTGAAAGGTGGAGCCAATTTGTAAACAGGCCGACACCAGTGAAGTGTACAAAGTGAGTTCGGTCTGCAATAAATTACTGATGAGTTTCTAAAGATGTGACCAGTTCTGAATGATGAAGGCCATCAGCCCGACAATTATCTGATTGACACCTGGATAGCTGGAAAGCTTGTGGAGATATAGGATACTGGCAGAAACCTTCAGACTGCTGCAATGGGCAGATGGGGTATCTTTTGCTCCAGTAAAATATCTATAGCCTGAAGAAAGCCAGTTTATTTTCCCTCACCTGTTGTTGCAAGCAGTTTCCTTTAATAATTAAAAGCCTTTCATAACTAATAATTAAAAAAAACCTTTGAGTTAGCGTATCAATTGCTTCTGCCTCTTGCATAGAAGAGCAAAGTACCTGAAGAGACTAAAGTCTTGTTTACCTGTTGACTGGGGTCACCGAGCTGTTTCACTAGTAATATTTCCCTTCACCCAAAATATCAATGTTTTTTGCCTGTCTGTATGTGCTTGCAGGGGGTTTTCAGGACAGAGATTAGAATTTTAACTCGTAGAGTTATTTGTTGATAATCATAGATGCTTACCTGTAGAATCAATTTATTTTTGATAAATAGCAGTTCTTAAGCACCGAAATGTGATTTTTTTGTTTAGCCTGGGACTATCCGACAGGTAAATTGCAGATTCTGCATACTTACATAATGATTCTGGGAATAACAGGGCTTGATTTTCAGCTTCATCCCAGTGAAGCATGGCATTTAACAAAAAAAATGAGATAGCTCTTAGAGGTTCATGTTTATATTGGGAGAATTTTCATGAGCAAACAAAAGTAAACTGCTGTGCATTTGCCTCTCAGTTTAGAAGATGAGAGACTTTTTTTTAAAAATTAAGGAAGACACCAATAGCTTGAAGAAAATTATTTTTTTGGTTGGGCAGTTTTACAGAAATCTTGGCTGAAGTTGGATGTGTAAAACAACTGCTCCTGATTAGAGGAGGTGGAACTGTTAAGAAATAGGTTACCTCAGTGTCAGCACTGCAGCTTGAAACGTCCAGACCAGAAGTATTTGGTAAAACCCTAAAGGGGTCATATGAAGCTTGAGAAAGTCTCAACTCATTGGATGAAGGCTTTAGGAGGCTCTCAGATTCTCCAGTCTGTGTATTGAAGCCACAGTTAAACTAAGCTCTATAGATATGAAAGAGACGAGAATTTCCACTGGCATGAGTGGTGTAAAAGGAGTGCTATTGGGATAAACTGAATTTTTTTTTTAAGCACCGGTTTCAAAATCTTTAGTTTTGTGTCATATATAAATACAGGTAGCTTAACCTACTCTATGGTATTTTCATTTCTTTTGCCTAAAAAGAATTTGGTTTATGAATAAAACCTTTTTGCAACAATGCGTCTTTGTGTTTTAGTGAAAGACCAACTTACCTAAACCGATAAACAAAATAAAATCTATCAAGCCAGATTTCAGTCTGGCATCTGGCTTGTCCAGTAACAACATCAGCTGGGTTCATTACAGCATAAATATATGAGCTATGTGCTTAAATTCTGTTTGTTGATATCTTAAGTAAATTATAGGTGTTTCCATTTTTGTATAAAATAGTGGCATTATCCTCCATAATTCAGGTTCATGTATCATAAGCTTCCTACAAAAGCACTAATTTAATTGGAAGAATCTGTTCTGAAGAAGGGTTACAAAACCTGAATGGTTAACTCTGTTTTTTCTCCACGGATGTTGTTAGGAGAGCTGAGTTACTCCAACAATTTCTGTTTGCGTTTTGGATTTCCAGCATTCAGAGTTCTTTGATTTTTTTTTGATTTGTGTTATTTATTATAATAATAAATTATTCTTGTCTATTCATATGCATACTTATCTGACCTGTATTTATGTGGGATTTTTCAAGAATCAACCTTACTGACTCAGCTGGATGGTTTGTCAAGAGCACTATTTCTCGGCTACCATTGCTCTCAAGGGGTTATAAATTCATGCAGCATAGAGTTTTCCTGACTTATATATCTCAACAAAATTAAACAATACATTTACAACAACAGCAGCAGCAGGAACAGCCAAAGATGACAGTTTTAGCCTGATCTGTATTCAACAGGATCACAGCTGACAACAATAATCCACAACATTAACAAGAGGTAAGTTTGTTCGTAAGCAGTCAAACTATTTGCTGTCATTCGATGGTTCAAAGATAATCCAAAATAATTGACTTGGCAAATTGAAATGAATCTCCATTTGCAGAATCCTTGATTATGAAGTACAGTTAAAATCCATTCACAGAGACAAAAGCCAAACCACAATTGCATTTTCTTTCACCATATCAGAACTTTAATACTTACATTGACGTAACTGCCATTAATATAATCTTCTGATCCATCTAATACAACTCTAGTAACATCATCTGTACAAAAGTGAAGAAAAATGAAATTTAAGATTTCCAAAAGTTATTCTTAAACATTGTTCTTTGTTATTTCATTATAAGCATGAAAAGCAGGTTCAGGGTTGATCGTTTTTAGTTCACTAACAAATAAAGCAATTACTTAATGAACAAATGCATATCAACATAAATTAGCCAAGAAACAACTGCATAACACTCACATGGCAACACATCTTTGTATCTGTTTTTGTCCATATTTTGTGGCATCTTTGCATGTATGACAGCCAATCCAGGTTTTTTCCTGTAAAGTTGCTTGAAAATGAAGATTAAAAAATATTAGTTCTAACTGGAGAGTTTTCACATTTATTTGTGTTATCGTTCCAATGTAAAGCTTGCCAATATCGTTGTTACATTTTCCTTCTCTGTCACTTCAGACTTTTTAACCTCTCAGTACAGGAAGTAGTGGCATTCCCCTGTCTCACTTTCTTTCAAGAGGAAGAAAAGGATGAGAAGAAGCAATACAAGGAAGCCTTGCTCACAGTTTCCTCAAACTTCTTTCTTCTTATTATAAGTCTTAATCTTGAAATTTCTGTCAGCATCTATCACCCTGTATGATCTGTTTTGTCCACGTTGTTCATACAAACATTGAACTCTTTTTCCCTTACCATGTTGCTGATTTGCCTACCTCAAAGTATAGGGCGAAGTGAGGACTGCAGATGCTGGAAACCAGAGTTTAGATTAGAGTGGTGCTGGAAAAGCACAGCAGGTCAGGCAGCATCTGAGAAGCAGGAAAATCGACGTTTCGGGCAAAAGCCCTTCATCAGGACCATCCAGCACCACTCTGGTCTAAACTATACTTTGAGGTATTTAAACGAAGTGTGGTAAACCTTCCACACAGTATTAAGCTCCTGTCCCAATATAAATTAACCCAATAAAATTGATAACTAATAAATAAGAGGAAAGAGCTCTTGCACAACTGTAGTAGTACACCAAAGGTGTGGTAGATCATGTCCAAACAGATATTGAGTGATAATTGAGCCATGGATGAACAATGTCAGTTTCAGAATTCAATAAGAAACTTGATTATTGTATGTTTTATGGGACAAAACATATTTTGAGAAATAAAACATTTTGGGGTGTGCATCATTTTAAACTGGGATTCTTTGGAAGCAAATTCTTTGATCAGAAATAACAAGTAAATTGAAGACAAGCTTATAATTTGATCTATTACTTGATTCAGTAGTAATTACACACAAGAGTAAAACTATTTATTAGATTAGATTACTTAGTGTGGAAACAGGCCGTTCGGCCCAACAAGTCCACACTGACCCTCCGAAGAGCTACCCACCCAGACCCATTCCCCTACATTTACCCCTTCACCTAACATTACGGGCAATTTAGTAAGGCCAATTCACCTATGAAGGGAAAACAAAACTCATTGGATAAGGAGAAGTTAAGTTATTAAGGAGGGCCAAGTCAGCTAAACACTACTTGCATGAGGTTGCATATTAACTTTTATTTAACCAGAGAATGTGGTATTGTGCACGTTATCTACACTGACATCATACTAGCATTCCAAGGAAGCAAATGGTCAGACACTCTCGCGTTTGATTTGACCATATTCATCAGGAAGATAGAAGTCAGAATCCAGGATGTTGCTTATTGGTGGCCATCAGATGATAAGCATATGACACTGGAGTTGTTGATAGCATTTTGTATCTACGTTCCATAATCACTAACAATCTTCACTTGATGCTAAAATGAGCAAACCCATTACAAAAACTAACGTGTCTAAGATGAGCATGAGTGTGCAGATTAATAACAGATTAATGAAGAATATTAAGGTACAAAGCCTGCATTCTCTGCGCACTCATTCAAAGGAGCAAGAGTGGTAAACAAAATAAAATGCTGATCAACTTCCACTTTCGCTGTCTTAGCTTTCGCATCTCTTCGTAGGACAAAGTCACAAACTCAGTTGGATAACTCCGCCAGCATACACTCATTACCATTCCAATGATGTCAGTGCTGGCTTGGCTACCTTCAGGTGGGCATCATTATCTGCTGACTGTCCATACTTACGCTGATGGTCCAGATCTCTGAAGGTTGGCTGACTCTTTACAAGGGTACACTGTGATGGGGAGGGGGTTGGACAGGAAGCTTAGCTGGTTGGAAAGAGGGATTGGAGAAAACAGACTAGTGATTCCTGCAAGCATTGGGAACAACCTGCATTTATATCTCTCTCTCAGCCTCTAGATCTTACAGCAAAGGAACTTGCACACAGATTTTGAATGGAATTAAATTTATACCCCATGATGAAAGTTTACTTTTGTATTAAAGGCATAAAACCATAATGACTCAACTTCAATGCACTGTTGAAGGTCACTAGTCCAATTAGCTTAGAAGACTTTCATACCTTACAATTCTTCAGCCATATTTTAAAAAAAACTAATTTATGAATCACTCCTCCTAGCAACATGACTTAGTGAAATTCAAATTTAGCAGCCAATCCATTATAAATAGCTACAGAGAATAATAGTGAAGTTTTATAATCCTAGAGAATACTGTCCCATTAGCGAGATGACTCATGGTGGGTTTACCCTGAGGATCACCACACCTCAGTTGAGAAGACAGAACCCTCATGGTGACCTTCGTTGGTACAGGAATTGAACATGCTGTTGGAGATGCTCTGCATTTCAAATCAGCTGTCCAGCTACCTAAATTAATCAATACCCAATCAATGCAGGAAATAAGAACACAAGAACAAGGAGGAGTTGGTAATTCAGCACCTTGAGCCTGCTCTGCCATTCAATACAATCATGCCTGGTCTCAATTCAGTCTCAACTCCACTTTCTTGCCTGTTCTCCAGAACCCTTCAACCTATTACAATTTAGAAATCTATAAACATTAAATAAGATGGGTGTACTGACACAAGTGGTTAAAGGAAGAAGGCATCACCACCTTCTAAAGGAATGTTAGGATGTATAATAAATGCTGGCCTAGCTATCAAATGCCAACATACCATGAATGAAAAAAATCCAATTATTTTGCAGTCAAACAGGTGAATAAACTTACATCAAACTGATTAAGTATAGCTCCGCTTTCAAGTCCTTTTCGAAGCTGAATCATGGATTCTTCTAATGAATCACCATATTCAGGATATGAGGAATGAATGGAATTGTCTGGAAAACACTGGAAGTCTATTTCCTCTTCCACCTTGTCCTCTTTATGACTGCTTGTAACTTGAAAATTAGAAATTTTTCAAACAAAGGTTTATTATTAACAATTTTTTTAATCAAACTGACTATGTAACTTATAATTCATAATGTGAGAACTTTATCTTATCTTGTAAGTTAAGCAAGGCAGAGGTGCTCTAAGCGCAAGGTGAACGTGTGTTAGAGTGAGCAAGCAACCTGGAGATGCATTCTGGTCCAGTCTGAGAACTGGATACCTGTCGCTGTGCACAAAGTGTCTTTACAACTGCATTGAAATGAAATGTGCTGGTGCATTCCACAATGCAGCATTAAAGTGCAGAAGTGCACTGTGCAGTGAGGCTGATACTTTGCGGATGCCAATGTCTGAACATAAGTGAGTGTGATGGTTCTGTGTGGAGCATACATTAAGATGATGTTGCCAGTGTCCATGATGGAGGTCCAGAAGAGCAAGTGGCAAGCTGCAATTATCAGGCACCCATTTAAACTTCCATGTTGGGGAATTCTTAGTATGTACTTTCTATCCACTGGGTGAGAGAATGTGAACCTGTGCATTGATGGGGCGAGAATAGATAGCAATCAGGGTAATAATGAGCAATAATTCCAATTAATAAGGTTCTTGCTGCTCACGAGCAAGATGCCTAGGATTTAGTTGCAGATGTGACCTTTTAGTCTTGATGTTTATGTGGGCTTCCCTGGACATATCACCTATTTTCCCAAATTTCTCACAATTGCCCAGGTCATTCAGAGGCTGGAAAGATTTTCTTCAAGGTGATTAATAATAGTGAGCTGAAGATAAACATTATCATACCACAAGTACTTAGCATCTGGAATGCACTCTACAAGCTTGGTGAAGGCAATTATGTCTTTCAAACCCGAACTGGATAACTATCTGATTAGATGATATTTGAAGGAGTTGTGGGAAATTCCAGGGTCCGCAAGTTATTTCATTAAATTATTATATATTTTTAAACCCTTTCAGCAGACTTATAGAGAAAAAAACAGGGAAATTTGACTTGCTCTTACAGACAGCTGACCGAGACATAACAAACTGAATCACGTCTTTCTGTGCTGTAAGCATTCTTTAATGCTCTGATTCTAAGTATTGTGGGTCACTATCAGCCACAGCTGAATACCCTCTGGGATCAGCCCCTCTATCTCAATCCTAACTTACTAATCAGCTCAATATGGAAGTTAATCAATTTCTTATTCTCTCAATTGTGAGTTTTATTAGCCACGTTCAAACAAATCACAAACTAGAAACCGGCTGGGGACTGTTGATTATGCCGTAGTTCACCAGTTGGCTTAGGGCACATTTCAACTGAGAGATGGTGAATGTGCAGACAGTGTCTGAATTCGTCCCAAGTAGTCAGTAAGGAACCGTTTCTCTACTGGGGGTTTATTACAGATGATTAGGATGCAATCTCAACATATTTTTACAATAATCCCACACAGCTTTCTGAGAATATAGAAAGTTTTATCAGAAACAATGACTGATGTAGAAGTCAACTGCTTTTGAAATGTGGCTGGTTATTTGAAAAAACAGCAAATGTAAGGGGAAGGGAAAGAGCAGGCAGCTAGGTAAGAAAAAGAGGAAAGGCAAAAGTAAAAGAGCCACTTGTCAAATAGGGATTGTGAAGCGTGTGTAGCAAGTTGGCATTGCTGTGAAGCCGACTGCAAGGACTGAGCAGTGAATCGGTGTCTCCATGAAGCGGAGAGGAGAGTAATGAATTTGGGGAGATGGTGCTGGTTGGGTGCATCTTTAAATAGCCCTAAGTTAAAAAGCATGTGGAATAGGGTCAGGTGAGTACTTCTGCTTCTTTTACTAATTAAAATGATGCAGTCCATTCACTTAAATAAAATAAGTTAGGGGACTTTGGACAGAAAAGTATGTGTTTGGAATAGAAAAGGGTCCTTAGCATAACTAGTATCCTTTAAAGAGAGTAACTAATGAGCTTAATCTAAAGAAAGACTACCAGGAAATCTCACAGATGTGATATGCTCCTTTTCTAGTATGTGGGAGGTCATGGACACTTGGTGACCACTAATGCAGGAAGTGTGTCCAACTGGCTAAATGCAATTTGCAGGCAGAATTGCAGATGAACTCTCAGTGGCACATCTATGATGATGAGATTAGTGTGGACATCACATTCAGTGAGGTGGCACCTTGCAGGTGAAGACTGAAAAGGCAGAAAGAAGATTAACTACCAGAGTAGAGGAAGGCAGATAGAGCAGGAGACCCCTGTGGCTTCCCTCACTTTAACAGATATACTACTCTGGATACTGTTAGGATGAGATGACTTCCCAGGGGATTCCAATGGAAGTAGGGTCCATGGCACCAGGGTGGCACTGCTGTACAAGACTGCAGGAAGAGAAGTAGTAGGGCTACATTAATGGGGAATTCATCAACAGGGGAACAATGTTTCGGCAGTTGCAGGAGTCTCCAGGATTATATGTTGCCCCCTGGTGGCAGGGTCCAGGATATCTCAGAGATTGCAGAGCATTCTGTAGGGGGAGAACAAACAGCCTGTGGTTGTGGTACATATTATACCAATGACAGAGTCAAAGATGTACAGCACGGAATCAGATCCTTTGGAACAACTCGTCCATGCCAAACACATATCGTAAATTAATCCAGTCCCAATTGCCAGCACTTGGCCCATATCCCTCTAAACCCTTCCTATTTAGATACCCATCCAGATACCTTTTAAATGCTGTAACTGTACCAGCCTCCACCAGTTCCTCTGGCAGCTCATTCCATACACGCATACTCTGCATGAAATAATTGTCCCTTAGGTCTCTTTTAAATCTTTCCCCTCTTACCTTAAACCCATGCCCTCTAGTCTGACTCCTCCACCAGAGGGAAATGTCCTTGTCTATTTACCCAATCTATTCTCCTCATGATTTTATAAACCTCTAGAAGATCACCCCTCAGCCTCTGACACTCCAGAGAAAGCAACTACAGCCTATTCAGCCTCTCCCTCTAGCTCAAATCCTTCAACCTTGGCAACATCCTTGTAAATCTTTTCTGAACCCTTTCAGGTTTCACAACATTGTTCCGATTGGAGAGAAACCAGAATTGCACACAATATTCCAAAAGTGTCCAATCAATGCCCTGCACAACTGCAACATGATCTTCCAACTCCTATATTCAATGCTCTGACCAATGAAGGAATGCATACCAAATGCCATCTTCATTATCCTATCTACCTATTACTCTACTTTCAAAGAACTTTTAACCTGCACCCCAAGGTCTTTGTTCTGCAACACTACCCAAGACCTTACCGTTAAGTCCCACCTTGATTTGCCTTTCCAAAATGAGGCATCTCACAATTATCTAAATTAAACTTCATCTGCGACTCATCGGCCCATTGGCCCATCTGATCAAGATCACACTGTACTTGGAGGTAACCTTCTTCACTGTACACTACATTTCCAATTTTTATTAAAGAGATGACATGCTACAAGCCGAGTAAAGAAAGTTAATACGTAAATTACATGTAGGACATCTAAGGCAAAAATCACCAGTGCCATGTGTCAGTGAGCATAGAAATATCAGGTGAATATATAGCTGATCAAAGTGTGTGTTTGGGGAGGGGGTATACTGATTCTTGAGACATGGGGACGAGTCCTGGAAGAAGATGGGACCAGTACAAACAGGGCAATAAAACATTGGAGAAGTGGGACATTCAGCCTGAGGTTTCTCTGCAATTCAATGAGATAGTGACTAATCTGATAATCCTTAACTTCACTTTCCTGTCTTTCCCTGTAATGCTTGATTCCTTATTGATTAAAAGTCTGTCCATCTTAGAACAGACTTCTTGAATATACTTAATGACCCAGACTCGACCGCACTCAAACGTATTCCACAGATTCACTAACCCCAGAATAAATTCCTTCTCATCTCAGTCTTTAATATGCAATTACTTATTCTGAGATTATGCCCTCTGATCCCTAGACTCTCCCACAAGGAGAAACAACCTTTCTGCATCTATGCTGTTAAGTCAATTAAGAATGTTATATGTTTCAATAAGGTTGTTTCTCATTTTCTGTAATCAGAGTACAGGCCCAACCTACACAACCTCTCCTCATAAGACAGTCTCTCCAAACCCTGGTAAAGGCCTAATAAACTTCCTCTGCACTGCCTCCAGTGTCAGTATAGCTTCTCTCAAATAAGGGGTTAAACTTATCCACAGTATATTCCAGTGATGGTCTGATTACTGTCTTGTATAGTTTAGCAAAGCTTTCCTTCCACTTATATTCTATTCCCACTGAAGGAGCGGCGCTCTGAGAGCTTGTGATTTCAAATAAACCTGTTGGACTTTAAGCTGGTGTCATGTGACTTCTGACTTTGAAGTCAAGACCATTGAATTTGCCTTCTCTATACCCTGCTGATCTTGGATGGTAGGTTTCTTTGATTCATAGAAGAGTACTCTCAATTCCTTCTGTACTGTTGCTTTCTTTATTTCGTCTGTTCAGGGCTGGGACCAATGTCCTTGTTGTGGGAGGGAGTTATGCAGTTTGCTAGTGCTGTTGGGGAGTATTTAAATGAGGATAGTAGGGGGTGGGAACCTGAGCAGGGCGACTTCGAAGGGGAAACAGGGATAGAAACAAAAGACAGGTCATTAAGCAAAATTGGACGGTAGAAATAAACAAGGGCAAAAAACAAACGGGGTCCTAGTGCATAAGAAAAATTAGAATGACCAACAAATCTAAAGATATTGTATCATAACAAACTCAGCATTTGAGGTAAGGTAAATGAATTAATAGTGCAAGATGATATACATGGTTACAACTGATATACATGTCATAATATGATAATAATTGCAATTACAGAGACATAGCTGCAAGGTGACAAAGGGTGGGAACTGAACGTCTAGGGGTATTCCAATATTTAGGAATGATAAACAAACAGGATAAGGGATAGTACTGGGAGCAAAGGTTTAAATCAACACAATAGTGAGGAAAGATATTGGCTTGGAAAATCGTGATGTTGAACGGGAAGAGATGAGCAACACCGAGCAGAACATATCGGTGGGTTGTCTATAGCCCCCAAACAGCAGTAAAGATGTAAAGGAAGGAATTAAAAAGGAGAATAGAGATGCACATAATAACTTCTGAGTACAAGAGTAATCATGGGTGACTTTAATCTTCATATGAATTAGACAAATGGAACAGCAGCAATGCTGAGGATTAGGGTTTCAGACCAACTTCTAAAGATCAATACAATATGGTAAGAGCAAGAGAGCAGGCTACCCTTGACTAAGTATTGTGAAATGAGAAACAATTAATTATTATGTGGGGTCCTTTGGGAAAGAGTGACCATAAAATGATAGAAGTGCTCATTAAGATAGAGTGTGAAGCAACTGAATCCAAACCTAAGGTCCTGAATCTACATAAAAAGAACTATGATGGTATGAGGTGCAAATTAGCAATGATGGATTGGGGAACCTTACTAAAAAAGTGCAGTCAACAGATTAAGGTTGATATTTAAATAACATGAAAGCATGAATTGCAGCAATTAAGAAATAGTTCAACCAAAGCTACAGAAGAAATGAGACGACGACGTACAAAATTGCCAGAAAAAGTAGCAAGCCTGATGACAGGTAGCAATTTGGAATTCATTAAAAGAGGACCAAAAAAGGTTAAAATGGGGAAGAGAGAGTATGAGAGCAAAAACTGTGAACATAAAAAACTTACTGTAAAAAGCTTCAATAAATATTTAACAAGAAAAATATTTGAAGTATAGATCCTTTACAGTCTTAAGTAGGATAAATTATAAATGAACAAAAAATGGCAGAAGAATTGAACACATTTTGGTTCTGTCTTCACAAAAGAGGACATAAATAACTTCTCAGAAATGCTAGGGAACCATTGGGTTAGTGAGGTGGAGTAACTGAAGAAAACCAGTATTAGGAAAAATAAAGTGCTAAAGAAATTAATGAGGTTAAAGGCTGAAAAATCCTCAGCCTGATAACCTACACTCCAGATTAGAAAAGGAAGTGTGCTTGTTAATATTGCATCATTGGTCATCTTCTAAAATTCTACAGACTCTGGAGGAGTTGCTATAGATTGGAGGATGGCGAATGTAACCTCATTATTTTTAAAAAAAAAGGGGAGAATAATCAGAAGTTATAAATCAGTTACCTTAACAGAGGTGGGGGAAAATGGTAATTTTTTAAATAAAACACATGATAACTGAACACCTGGAAAGTATTAACAGGATTAGTTAAAGTTAGCATGAGTTTTTGAAAGGAAAATCATGCTCAACTAATTTTCTGAAGTGTTTAGAGGATGTAATTAGAATAGATAAGGGAGAACCAGTGATATATTTATTTGGATTTCAAAGTGAATTTTGATAAGATCCCACATAAGAGGCTCGTGAGCAAAAGTAAAGCACATTTGACTGGGAGAAATAAGTGGCATGGATTTAAAATTAGATGACAGAGAATAAGAAATAGAAAGTAGGAATAAATAGGTCTTTTCCAGACAACAGGACATGACTAGTGGAGTACTGCAGGCCCCAGTTGTCCACTGATATCTAAAATAACTTGGATGAGAGAACCAAATGTTATATTCCAAATTTTTTGATGGCACAAAACTAACTGGGTTGCAAAAAGGATGCAAGGAGATCTAGATAATTTGAGTGAACATACAACATGCAGCACAGGAACAGGCCGTTCAGCCCACCATGTCTGTTTCAACCATGATGCCATTCCTAACTAATCCAAACTGAGTGCACATGGTCTATACCCCTCTGTTCCCTGCCTATTCATGGGTCTGTCAAAATGTCACTTAGACATTGCTATCATATCTGCTTCTACCACCTCCCCTCGCAGCGTGTTCCATGTACCTACCACCTTCTGTGAAAACAAAAACTTGCCTTTGCATCTCCTTTAAACAATCCCCCCCTCACTTTAAACCTATACCACCTGCTATCTGATATTTTCACCCTGGGAAAAGGCCCACAACTATCCACGCTATCCATGCCTCTCAATGTTATATAACTCTATCAGGTCACCTTGAGTGTTTACCCACCCAATGAGTGACTATTTTGAAGTGTTAAAAGTTTCCCTATATGTGCTGGGCCACAGTGAGCATTGGGGAAAATATGAACACTATTTGACAGGGTAGTAAGATGGGATGTAGCTATGTTGCAAGGCTTTGTACCAAGCAGTGAAAGATGAAAGACTATGCATTTGTATGTATACGAAGTAGCAGGCTTATCACCTCTGTGCCCTGAAAAGCAATGCTTTGTGGTTACTGTCTCTTTAGGTGCATGGTGAAGGGCAACTCCAGAATGTCAAGTGGGTATATAGCATGGATTCAAAAATGACATTGGTGTCAGGGATCCCAGGATGTCCTGGCAGTGCTAAAAATTTCTGGCTTGAGATGAGCAGGACACCAAAGGGCAAAGGCCACGGCACATGGGTGTTAATGAATGGGAGGATATTGTGAAAAACTCATCAGGCCTTGCAGGGAAAAATCCAGCATTTAACTCTCCAAAACGGCAAATTCTGGTAAGATTCAGTCTGTCTCTCTTTAATCTCTGACACAGGAAGTGAAGGTTTGAAGCCTTTACTCAGCAGTATTAACACACAATCTTAAATGCTATATAAAAAAATTATATTCATACTTTCTACCTAGGTAAATATTTATGATGCCATACCTAATGGTCAAATATTAAATTACCATTTTAATGAACCTATTATGACGGATCAAGGAAATACTAGACAATTCTACATAAACAGGCAACACAATACAATAAATAGAGTGAACCCATGACACAATTCCTAATGAGTGGTTCATGTGGTCATTGGTAGAAGTTAGCACATCATATCACAAAGCTGCAGCAGGACAATGTAAAGAGAAATTAGAAAAAGAAATTCTCAAAAATAGACTGGCACACACTTTTTTTTATAAAATGAGTTGCTGTTCTGCATTATTAACAAAAGAATCATTAGTGTAGGAAATGTAAGGCACATCGATTTTTCAGTTTCATATTGTATGTCAACTGGAATAGAATTAACATTTATAATAGTTGATCAAATCTAACAATTACTAGTTACCTTTTCTTTTAACCAACAGCACAAGTTCTCTGGAGTGTGATTCTCTGCTTGCTTTTATGAACATTACAACTTGGTCATGAGTATGTTCAGAGATGTCTCTGCCATTAATCAACAATATCTGATCTCCTTCATTCAGTTTTGGCACACACACGTCAGCCTACACAACAAATGTAAATAAAAGTGTAAGATTTTGGAACGAAAGCAAAGAAATACTAAGTACATGAAATGTCAACTACATTTATTATTTGATGTGACAGCATTCTGGTTCCATTTTGAGTTATATGCTATGTTTTTATACTATAAATATTTACATGTTGTTCAACAAAAATCTACTCTCAATGTTCAAGTCCTAACAAGCCCAACTCAGGATTCAGACAGACATTTGTTCCAAACTTCCTCTCTATTCAGCTAAGAATTCAAAATTTTGAATTTGTATTGAGAGTGAATAATTAAGTATTCTGTATTAACTTAGAAAAGAGGAATTATTTGTATTTCCACACATCTCAACTCTGAGCAAATTAATTGCATTCCTATGTCCTGAATGATTGCAAGGCCTATCTTTAGATTATTTGTCCTGTCTCATTCCCAAAATAAGAATCCAAAACCATAAATATCACACTGTCTCTTTACCTTCTCATCTCCTTATCAACATGTTTAATTTCTCCCTTTTGCACAATATTCTTTCCTCCATTTCTGTTTCTTCTACACCATCACTGGAGTTATCATGAGATCTGATCTTACTGGAATTGTGTATAATTTAAACAGATGTACCATTTATGCAATCACCTGATTGTGACGGTCTGAACCAGTTTGTGGTGCTTTGGGATGAAGGCCTTAACAATATAATATACTGAAGGAAGCATGCATTCATACAATTCAGCTCTGCAGGCCTTTGCATGTCACAATGGTGACATACTCATTTACTTTCCTATTATTGGTACCAAACTGTTTCTAATATTATTTAGATGTTTTTAAGGTTCACAAAATAGTACGCACTTAAATTGTACCGATGCATGACCACTGCTTTTGCTTCTTATGGATATTTACACTTGACATTCCTGGAACCTCTTATAATTGAAAGTACACTGTACCATCATCCCTTCATGCTTAGTCTCTTACTGAACCCCTTTTTGATTCGCTCCCTTTGACTGCATTTGAGGATGTTGTGCTTTTGTCCTTATCGAAAGGAGTTGAAAGTGCTGGCTATTGGATAACTCCACTGGATAACCTAAGATTGATCTCCTATACCTAAGATTATTCATATCTTACCCAATAGTGTCATTACTGCTCCCTTAACCCCAAGAAATATTTTAGAAACTCATGTCTTTATGTCTAGGAAAATCAGACCAATGATTTCTAACTTACCTTTTCCAAATTTACATTTATTATCAGCAATAATTTCACTTCTCTAATTCCATCTAGTTACTATTAATGTCTAAGAGCTATATATTTTCACATAACTTCTACTTCTAACAAGAACAGATTAATAATGTGTTTTTGAGAACCCACTCTCTTCCCTTCAGCAATGCTCACTTTGGAGAAGGTTGAGTTGCAGGTCTGGTCTTTCTACTGTAAAGACAGGCACGTGCAGATTAAGAATGTAGGGAGAATAATATGGATCTTCAAGAGTTAGAATTGAAACACAAAAACACAGGCTTTTCATCACACAAGGATAATGTGAGAGATGATGTCAATTGCAACAGAAAAGCCAATAAGTTGCTAGAGCCTACATCAATAGACGTCATACAAAGATATGGCTCAGCAAAAGCAATAATGGACAGTAACTCTGTAGCACAAATATGCATGAGGTCTTTCATTTGTTTGGCAATCTACTTGAACAACTGAGCAATCATAAAACAGCACAGAAGTGTTGCACCTGCTGGGAAACTGACAGCATAGACAATGAGATTAGAATTGAGTATTTTTACTTAGTTCAAGACCCAATGGCACGAGCAGTTATGGAAAAGTAATTTACATAGTTATTAATTAAATCTTATACATGTGAATGTTAAACTCAAGGCTGATGTATGCGTCTTTGTATGGTCATTAAAATTAACGCTTTACCCATAATATATGAAATGAACTAGTGAACATATTACAGTTTCTAGACTTTTAAACTGCTAAAACGATGAAGAAGGAACTATTCTATGTTTTGGTGAATTGTAGTGAGAGTCAAGAACAGTAGTTGTTTGAATTCACTTTGATTTGTTGAGATTCTAATGAAAGTAGGAGCAATAAAGCTGCTCATCCAATATCTGACCAATAAATAAATTGAGCAGTCACTTTTTTATTCAGAATGGTATTTGATACTATTAAATTGTTAATGTCATGTGCTAAAAATTCCCTTAAGCAACTGATTGGAGATGGACCTTTTATTTAAAGTAAGCTAAAGGAATGACTACAAACAGAAACTGCTGGAAATACTGTACAACAGTTAACATCTGTGAAAAGAAAGAGAGTGTTTAATGGCAAAATTCAATCCCTACCTTTCCTGCCCCCTCCCGCTAGGAGATGCAGGGCTAAGAAGGCTTGCGGTGAAGAATCTTTCCAACTCTCTCTAGTTAACTGAGGCAGGGAGGGTTGAAAATGGCCTGTCTAGCCTTGATACCAACTGGGTCAGAATCATTTTTGGCTCAGAAATTAGGCATTTGGCCCACTTGGTCCATGCTGGTGCCCTGCAGACCAATCTAGTCAGCCCACTCTCCCTGCTCAGTCCAAGTAACCCTCTAAGTTTTTTTTACTTCTAAATGTCATCACCCATATACTGTACAGCCACAACATGATGTCCCAACCCCTATAACTCAATGTACCGACCAATGAAGGTAAGCACGCCAAATGCCTTCTTCACCACCCTGTCTCCCTGCAACTCCATTTTGAAGGAACTATGCAATGGCACTCTTAGGTTTTTGTTCAGCAACACTCCCCAGGGCTGTACCATTCCTTAGGTTCTGATGTGAATCATGTCCAAATGCAACATGACCAAACAACATATCCAAATGCAAATCCAGGCTTGGGCTGAAAAGTGATGTGAGATTAACACCACACAAATGCCAAATAAAATTATCATCTTCAATAACCAGACAAATCACCTATTGTCATTTGATATTTAATGGCGATACTACAGCTGAATCCCCCACTATCAACTGGGGTTTACTGTTGACCAGAAACTGAAATTGAATAGCCTAGTAAATGTTGCTACAAGAGCAGTTCAGAAGCTTGGAATACTTCAGTGAGTAACTCACCTCCTGGTACCCCAAAGACTGAGCTCCATCTACAAGCAACAGGTCAACGTGATAGAATACTCTCCCGTTGCCTCAGGAGGCTTGACACTATCTAGTACAATGCAATCCAATTGCCTGGTATTGCATTCGCAAACATTCACACCCTCTTCCTCAGAGGCTCAGTATCAGATATGCACGAAAAATATTTAGTGTGACAATACTGTGGCTTTAAGAGGTGTACTTGGTCCTTTTTTTTTTTAAATGGAGAAAGGTTGAGACAGAGATGCCAAGCCATCTCCCTTAAAGCCAATAAACAGCTTACGAAGTGTTGGGTGTTTTTTCAAAATTGGAACAATAGAAGTGGCCCGAGTGGGTGGGGTCATGCTCCCACAGAACCTGGATTTTTAGTTATACTTTTTTAGTACCAGTTGCTGCTGGGGTCTTGAAGCTGGATGAGGAAGCTATTTTTCCTCTCTCTGTTTCAGCTAAAAGCTGAGGGGTTCTTTTCCTACTGCTAGAATTACATGTCAGAAAATATATATTACTGAATCTGCCCTTGCCAAGGTGTTAATGGGATGTTACTATGTTGCAACAGTTACTGTTTATCTGTAAAAATGATTACAGTTAAAATTATTATTCTCCTTTCCAATTTCTTCTTTCTTTTGTTGTATTTTACTTATAGTGTAAAAGTTGCTTTGCTTCAAGATTGGTAGTTTGACCGATCAAATGGCATCTGAAACACAATGCCTGGCACTAGCCTTTAAAATAAAAGGAAAGGTTAATGTATCATCTTAATATATTTTGAGGGGGTCTGGTCTGGTCCGTAACCTTCCAAACTCACAATCAATAACATCTAGAAGGAAAAGAACAGCAGGTGTCTGGAAAACATCATATTCTCCTTGAAGCCATTTACCATCATGATTTGGAAATATATTGTTTGCCTTCAATATCACTGGGTCAAAATCCCATATCTCTCTCCCTAATAGCATTGAGAGTTTTCCTTTCGCACATGGACAGCAACAGTTTAAGGCAGCAGCTCACCACCACCTTCTCAAAGGCAACTAGGAATGGGCAATAAATGCTGGCTCAGTGAGAGAAGACCATTTGCCCTGAACAAATAAAAGTAATTTTGAACAATAGAGGCTGGAACACAAATTCTTGTAGGACACCATTAAACATAGCCAGCCAATTAGTGTACCTGCCCATCACCTTTACACTTAGGTCTCCTGCCATTCAGCCATTTTTTTTAACCAGTTCAATAATTTGCCTCCAATTCAATGAAATTCAGCTTTAGCTGAACATTCCCAGTATCCTGATACTTTATCTATTGCCTTCCAGAACTTCAAATAAACAATATTCATAGCCAATCCCCTGCTTTAAGTACACTTTCAAAAACGTCAATCAAGTGAATTAACCATCAATTACCATTTACAAATCCAGTCTCTGTCAAATGAGGTGAAAAATTTAAAGGTGTTCAGTCACTTTATCCTTATATGTAGACTCTGAATTTTCTAAGTACTCCATTATTCCCTGATTACCCTCCTCCTCCTTCCTTAAGTAGTTGTGACATACTCAATATTAAATTTCCTGAATCAGGAGTACTTTGGAAGCTTATAGTTAGCACACCCGCTACCCCAGCCACATTTGCTTACTCTATGCTACTCTATCCCCACCCCCACCCTCCTCGAGCTTATCTCTCCATGCTTCAGGCTCTCTGCCTTTATTCCTGATGAAGGGCTTTTGCTCGAAACGTCGATTTTGCCTGTCCTCGGATGCTGCCTGAATTGCTGTGCTCTTCCAGCACCACTGATCCAGAATCTGGTTTCCAGCATCTGCAGTCATTGCTTTTACATCCCCAATACCCCTGCATCTCACCCATTTCCTTTAAAACCCAAGAATGGAAGCCATTTCATTCTAGAACATCACTCTCTGGCACTGTTCTTTTTTCACTGCTCTCATTTGTTTACATTAATTTTGGTCTTTTATTCAACATTGGTTTCCTCAATTACCTGGCATGCTGATGTCTTTCTCCATAAATACTAGAGCAAAGTACTTATTCGGAATGTCTGCCATTCCACTATTTTCATTGACAATATCAGTTGTCTATTTTCACAAGGCCAATACTGCTCCAAACCAAACGTACGCAATTGTAATTCTTTTCTCCCCTCTGTTGAGCTTAATATTCCTTGCCAGCATCCCTTTAGTAGTTCTTAATCTTGTGCTTTATTTTGCAGTTTCATTTTAGTCTAAAAATGTATGTTGTCTCTCAAGTGTGGTTTCTTAACTCTGTTGGCTAATGATTACCTTTTTGAATGTAGTATTTTTGCTCCTTAGGGGAGGTGATGGCCTAGTGGTATTACCAGTGGACTATTAATCCGGGTTCAAGTTCCAACAGGGCAGATGGTGGAATCAATAAAAGTCTGGAATTAAGAGTCTAATGATGACCATGAAACTATTGTCAGTTGTCAGAAATACCCATCTGGTTCACTAATGTCCTTTACAAAAGGAAATCTCGTATTCTGACCTGGTCTGGCCTACATGCGACTCCAGACTTACAACAATGTGGTTGACTCCTAACTGCCCACTGAGTAATTAAAGTTGGGCAATAAATGTTGGCCTAGCCAATGACACCCTCATCCCGTGAATGAATTTTTTCAATTTACTCTAAAAGTTTCTGTCTCATTTCATTGAAATCAGGCCTACCTGTATCTAAAATCTGAGCAATTGTTCTATGTTTCCTCATTTCAAACACTGTATTAAACGTAATCATGTTATGACTGATATTAGGTAAATGATCATGCACCATTAGCTATCCTAAATACAGCTTGTGAGTCATTACTAAATCTAATATAGCATATGTTGTTGTTAGCTCCAAGGCATATTGCTGCAGAGAAGTATTCCACACAAGCTTAAAAAAAATTACCTTTCTAAAAGATTCGAGCACACCTATTTCAAATCCATTTTAAACTTAAAATTACACTGCCTTTACCACATGCTTGTCTATTCTTTGCCTTTACACAACCTACCATGTCAGGAAGGCTGCACACAACTCCCATTAGTCTTAAATGCTTTCTTACTTCCTCATTTCACCCAAACATCTACACACACTATTTTCCTTTCACTACATACAGACGCTTTTAATATTTTATTTGTACCTTGCTGATTTTTCTCTCCTGCTTTAATTACTTTACAACTTTCATTTTCTCCTTATCCATAGTGGCTAAAGCACAACTTTTGATTATTATTTTACTCTTTTCCTGTTCATTTGTTCGGGGAGAAAGTGAGGACTGCAGATGTTGGAGATCAGAGCTGAAAATGTGTTGCTAGAAAAGCGCAGCAGGTCAGGCAGCATCCAAGGAGCAGGAGAATCGACGTTTCGGGCATGAGCCCTTCTTCAGGAATCATTTGTTCATCAACTAAGATCTGTGCTACCTTTTTATTTGACTGTCACTTCTCCACAAATCATCCCATTACAAGTTTAAAGGGCAAAAAGGAGGATCCGTCATGTACCTCTCTCTAGATGAGAGTTTGGAACCTTCTTCCGAAAGTATTGTGTGTACCTACACAAGAACTGCAACAATTCCACCACCTTCTCACGCAATTAGGGATGGACATTAAATACTAGCCTAGCCAGTGATATTCACATCCCAAAAATAAAAACATTTTTAAAAAATCTTACCAGTCCTACTCCTCCCCATCTATCATTTTCCTATTGTTAGTGTATAACATAATACATTTAGTTCCAGTCCTGATCACCTTACAGTCATAGGTGCTTGAAATTTATTCAATCTGTTTCTTACATTCAATTCATTTGTGCAAACAAAACTTGTTTGAGCTACGCTCCATAACCTTTCCTCCTGAATTTTAATCTCAGATTTCTTAGTGTTGGTTCACTTACTTTATATCTTTTAGTTTTCCTTTTACCCATGATGCCAGAAACACAATTTTTATGGTTATTTTACCCTCTTGCCTTTTTTTAAAAAGCTATGATGAAAGCTACCTTTTCTATCTGATGTCTGCCCCAGAATGATTTGCTGTTAGTACAAGTGCTGGTGTAGGATTTTGATTTTGAATTCTGTGAAGTGACAAAGGAAAGCTATCATACAGCTATCGTAATCATGGCTGGGTCCAAAACATGAATAATTTTGGTTGGAATTCACAGAGTAAACTAGATTCAGAGGCAGCTGGTAAAGGTGCGTGGGGTGAAGTACAGCTAGGAGACTGAGTTCTTGGGCATGATCAAACATGACAAATGAAACAGAAAGCAACATAAATGAAGAAAGTGAAAGAGACAAATAGAAATCCTTCTGGAGAGGAGAACAGAAATTAAGGTGAATCGAGCTCGGTAACCATAATATAAGGATCATTTACTAGATTGAGAGACTTCTTCAATATGAATAAAGACTTAAGGAGTATAAGTGACGGAAGGGCATCTTGCAGAAGAGGAGATCTGAGACCACTGTAGTAGTTCTATTATGGTCAAAGTCTTATTCCATAGAATTATTTTTTCATGAGTGAGTTAAAGGAATTAGAAAGTAAGCAAGTATAATTAGAGAGAAGCACAGCAGAAGGAAATCCAGCAACTCCAAAATTATATTGCTCACCAATGAAGAACAGCAGATTGTTAAGAACTATTTAAAATCTCTATGGCAAAGATTCTCTCAAAACAATGGAAAGGAAGTGTAAAGCTGGTCAGAAAGTTACAAGGGTAAAAATGGCAGATGTAATGTCTTAGCAGTGAGACATTTATTGCGAATTTCAATTACTTCCCTAGTGGTCCTTTCTGCATGCACTGTGTGCTACTGTTCTTAAGTGAGAGGCCAATAAATTGTGCAAGAGATCAAGAATTTTACACCATCTCTTTCATTGAAAATTGAGACTCTGAAGCAGATACATACAAAAAAGTTCATTTAGTGCAGGTACTGAGTAAGTTTTACTCACTGGTGATCCTGGGCTTACTCTTGACACAATGAGGGGCATTTTCTGGTCAACTCCACCCTGCAAGTAGACAGTGGAGTGGGAAGAAGAAAGATGCTTTAGGATTATACACACAAAGAAAGATGTTAGAGTTTACAAAATCTGTTGTTCATAGATTTTCTATACTTAGACTTTGTTACCCATTACACTTGCATAGATTCTTGTTACTCTTAAATATATTTTCATTTCAATAAATCCTGGTAGCTTCAATATAAAGGCAATTGGGTGGAGTAGCTCAGCAAAACTTTAGTTGAATTAATAACAGTTGGTTCTGCTATAATGGGGTAGTTCTATTCTTGTGCAATCTTGTGTTATAGGAAAATTGTACAATAGCAGTGCCATTTAAACTAAAGGGACGAAAGGTTATAACCAATATATGTTAAAAGATTGCACTTTAGAAACAGTGTTGCCAATTGCATTACAATGAATTCACATTAACGAAACATTCATTATAGCATAACAACCTGTACACCAAATGAGACTGAAGATTAATGACTGTATGTAGAGAAATTTATTTATCTTGACATTTGATGGACTCTGCAAAATCAAAACTCTCAAGGTTTAGCGTATTATGAAAAATATTTAATTAGATTTGAGAAACACAGATGAACAATAAAGTAGTTTAGCATGTGTCGTTCACTTCATCTCATCTTCATCCAAACTGGCCTGTCATATATTCTGAGACTGTGACCACTTGATCTGGACTCTCGCTCAGCCACAGGAAACATCATCCTGGCTTCCAGTATTGAAACATAATTTACAAAAGAATTAAAGTAGAAAAAAATCCAAATTCCCCTGTTCATGTGTAAACCCCCAAAAGTTAAAATGACTAGTCAGAGAATCAGACATAGTGCAAGTTTGCTTCTCATATTTAGAAAACGAAATATAATAAATCTTCAATTT
Organism: Chiloscyllium plagiosum; assembly: GCF_037043375.1. Classification (NCBI taxonomy): domain Eukaryota; kingdom Metazoa; phylum Chordata; class Chondrichthyes; order Orectolobiformes; family Hemiscylliidae; genus Chiloscyllium; species Chiloscyllium plagiosum. Next base: position 55,611,222 of record NW_028270143.1, read on the forward strand.
CAACCTTGACTTGTGACTGCCATTTCATTCTGAGAGCTGGACTGTTGGTTTGTATTATACTCTTTGTTACTACCATCCTTGGCTTCCTCCATTGCCATAACAAACCAAACTGCAAATTGGAGGAACAACACCTCACCTTCCGCCTAGGCAGCCTACAGTCCTGAGGACTCAACGTAGAGTTCTCCAATTTCAAATAACCTCCCTTCCCAATCCCTCCCCCTCCCTGCCAACTACCGGATTCAATTCTCCCACTGACCAACTCGGTTGTACCCTCTGCCTGTCTTCACCTATCCCCACTTCACCACCCTGCCTCCACCATCCCCTTTATCTGCAGCTCCCACCACCCCCACCCCCAGTCCTGAAGAAAGGTTACACCTGAAACATCAACTTCTCCACCTCCTGATGCATCCTAGCTTGCTGTGTTCTTCCAGCTTCCTGCCCCTCTACCTTAGATTCCAGCATTTGCAGTTTTTTGTCTCTGTACAGGAAAGCGTGGCAAGGAAGGTTAAATTTATCACATTTACCTTTAAGTTGAAACCAAACTTTCCTTCTTCATCAGGTATCATGTGAACGCAAAGAAAGCCATTATCACTGTTTACCAGATCAGTCTGAAGATAAGAACAAGTGAACTTTACTATGCAGGACTGAATCAAAGGATACCATTAGAGTGAGCTCCCCAAACTGAGAGGTAGGATACCAAGTGTTGTCATAAGTTGAAATTTTTGTGTCATGAGCTTTGAGTCAGCAATGACTTCCAAGTGAGAGTAAGTTTGGGAAGTACTGTACTGGAGTCACTCAATTTATGGTCAATGTAATTATTCAGATTATACTTTGCAATGTTATAGTTGAAACAGAAAATCAAGCATCAACTTATGTACTTATTTCACCATTTATAAAGTGGGGTCACACTGGACAGGTGAGAGAGAACTATTACAGTTCTACTCATCATGTTTAACCCTAACATGAATTTTTATATGAAACATGAATATAAACATGCATCTCAATTATACATAGTCCACAGTAATAACATGTAGCATACCTATGATAATACTGAACCAATTAAAACAGACTTTTGGACAGCTGAACAGATTCAAATTGATTACCTGCCCTGAGTCAAGACATTCTAAATTCACCTTTAGAAAGTAAACCTTTTCAGTCTCTTCCCTTTTCTCTGGTTCCCTCAACTACACCAGAAATATTGGAGAAGGCTTCTGAAGGGGGCCTCAGACAACATACACCATCAGCCTAAGTTTTGAATTGTCTTAAAATTCCAACAATATTGAGTGCAGAAAACTTTGTGATTTTTTTTTAGTGTTTTGGCTCATAACTTGAAATTAAGAATTTGCTTGTGGGATTGAATTCTAGGCTGCTTTAATGTTCAACGTTACTTTTGCATCAACCCACAATACTAATATTACAACATAGCTGTTTACTTGACTTAGCATCAATTAAAATTAATTATACAAAGTTTTACTTTGTGTATAAGGAGCTTCCAGAATTTTTGTTATTTTGCCAGTGGTGACTGGTTTTAACCACCATTTCTCCTAATGTCAAGACATAGCTTAATAAAAAACCCAAAAGAACTGTGGATGCCATAAATCAGCATCTGTGGAGAGCATTATAGCACACGAGTTTTGATCTAAACAGCAGGACTTCAACATACCTGTGTTCTGAAGGGTCAAGTGAAATTTATTTTTAGCTATCCTAAGTTACTAAAGATGAACAGTATTGTTTTTGAGGCTAGAGGTCATGAGTCCAGTTGCAGAATTGCAATGTTTCTATTCTTCACAAATATTATAATACCATTTTTGCCCACTGGCTGATTAGAACCAATACTTTATTGTCATAGCTAACAAGTACAATATCAGCATCAAGCAAGATAAGCATATTTGGTAACTCTGTGCTTTCAGAGAATGGACTTTTGAGTATGAATACATGTAGAATAGGAAAGTTAGAGGAGTATTAGCTTAATTACTGCTTCACATATAATGTATCTAATACAAATAGAACAACTTTAAGATGTAACAGAAAATAATTTAGTCATTTACTTTTTCATTTTCAGTGGAGTTAATACTCAGTACATAATTAGTTGCAATGTGTCTAAACATTAAATTCAGAAGATAGCACATCTAATTTGATTTGTGGGATGCATACTTCAGCAAAAACTTTCATAAGAACCTTTTCTCAATATGCAAACCTATTTACTGCCCGTAGTACGGCAGTACAGACTGACGGCACTCATTTATTAATTTTAAATTTTAAGTGGGTGACTCCTTGCCAGTCACAGATTCATTTAGTTAGGTGGCATATATTATGATAAGAACAATAGCTAAGAAAGTGTTCGCTTTTTTGTGGCATTTGCTTTAACAAAATCCTTTTGGATATTTACTTACTTTGAGATTATGTATTTAAATACTAAAGATCCCATGATAATTACCAGCACACTGTAGCAATTAAACTCCAGGGGTTTAATTCATATGAAACATTACAGACAGTGATACAAGAGCAGCCATTATCATGGAATACCAACTAAAGTATTACCATTCTTAGCACTTCTCAAACATTTTAATTATAGCCTTCATATCTGTATCATCCATCTGCTCACTTCATGCCTTTGTAAACCCAGAAGAGATGAGAATTAAATTAATTACAAAATACCTTCAGGCAACAAAAACAGCAAATTCTGGCAATCTAGGAAGGAACAAAAGTGAGAATTCGCAAACTTGTAATTTAACTTGAATTATGCTATTAATTTTCCAAATAGAGTTAAATGAAACTCAAAAGTCCTGGAATAGTATGTGTGAAGACAATTTTTAGGTTGTACTGGGAAGCTTTCCAAACCCCTTTTGGGAAATTATTACTTGCTCAGATCGCTATAATCAATAAATTGCAAGCAGAGTAGTTGTTAAGAGTCAACTTCAAACCCAGATTTTTTGAGACTGAGAAATTCAAATGAAAGCTTTTATGACAGTAATACAGTACACAAGACGCCAAAATAAAATCTGGTGGGCAAATGTTATTTTGAAATATGATTTTCAATATTTTATTTTGTTTAAAATTTATTTTAGATACTAGAATATTAGCTGTGGAAAAATATAGGCCAAATGTTTTGTTTAATAAAAGCTGGTTCACTTGTGCTTTCTTTAATTTGTAGTTTTTCAGAACTTTCAATTTGTCACTTTTGACTTTAAGGCAGTGGGTAGAGTCTACTCTTTGCAGATGCAAAAATACCATGTCTAATCATGCCCTACAGAAGTGACCAAAGCAACATTTTAAATAAAGAAGTTGGTAGATTTTGAACTAACTAGATTGAAGAATGAATTACTCATATTGCTGCTAGGGTCTGGATTTTCACATAAACTTCAAATACTTTGTAAACTGACATAATGATAAAAATCACACAACACCAGGTTATAGTCCAACAGGTTTAATTGGAAGCACACTCCGAAGCTAGTGTGCTTCCAATTAAACCTGTTGGACTATTTTAGATTACTTACAGTGTGGAAACAGGCCCTTCGGCCCAACAAGTTCACACCGACCCACCAAAGTGCAACCCACTCAGACCCATTCCCCTACATTTACCGCTTCACCTAACACTACGGGCAATTTAGCATGGCCAATTCACCAAACCTGCACATTTTTGGACTGTGGGAGGAAACCGGAGCACCCGGAGGAAACCCAAGCAGGCACGGGGAGAATGTGCAAACTCCACACAGTCAGTCGCCTGAGGCGGGAATTGAACCCGGGTCTCTGGCGCTGTGAGGCAGCAGTGCCATCGTGCCGCCCATGACTATAACCTGGTGTTGTGTGATTTTTAACTTTGTACACCCCAGTCCAACTCCAAATCATGATATAGAATAGATTACATTCGATTTCAAAAAGAAAGCTGCATTCAGTTTTGCAAACCTTGTCATCACAGTAGTATTGGCAGGGATTTGTTTCATCCATATTTGTTCTTGGTGTTTTAAAGCCATAGGTCTCAAGAAACTGCAAGTCAACACCGTCCAGTGGGTGAGAAACAGACACGGATAGGTGATCATCACATGGTACAACAGTTTCTACACCATTCACTGAGTGTATGAATGATCGTCGTTGTCTTTTGATGCAGTGCGAGAACTGTTGTTGCATTTCGTCCTCTGCAACTATCCTGAAAATAAGTTAAATTGTATTGAGATTCCTGGGATAGACAGTATTTAACTGAAAGGGAACCAGAAGAAAATAAGCCTAAAGCTCAACGTTTCACTTCAATTCCTTATTGTCACACACATTATGATTCTGAGAACTTGCCAGATCAAGGTTTTTTTAAATTAACTCATGGAATTTGGATGTCTGCAGCTGGGCCAGTATTTACTGCCCATGCCAAGTCATCCAGAGGGCAGTTAAGAGTCAACCACATTTCTGTTGGTCTGGAGTCACATGTAGGCCAGACCAGGTCAGGATGATAGATTTCCTTCACTGAACGATATTAGTGAACTGCATGGCTTTATCTATTAGAATCAAAGATGTACAGCACGGAAATAGACCCTTCAGTCCAACTCGTCTATGCCGACCAGATATCCCATCCCAATCTCGTCCCACCTGCCAGCACCAACCCATATCCCTCTAAACCCTTCTTTATTCATATAGCCATCCAGATGCTTCTTAAATGTTGCAATTGTACTAGCCTCCACCACTTCCTCTGGCAGGCCATTCCACACACGCATCACCTTCCGCGTGAAAAGATTGCCCCTTAGGTGTCATTTATATCTTTCTCCTCTCACTCTAAACCTATGCCCTTTAGTTCTGGACTCCGCCATTCCAGGGAAAATACCTTGACTATTTATCCTATCCATGCCCCTCATTATTTTGTAAATCCCCACAAGGTCACTCCTCAGCCTCCAATGCTCCAGGAAAACAGCCCCAGTCTATTCAACCTCTCCCTATAGCTCAAATCCTCCAACCCTGGCAACATCCTTGTAATTTTTTTCTGAACCTTTTCAAATTTCACTACATCCTTCCAATAGGAACGAGACCAGAATTCCACACAAAATTCCAAAAGTGGCCTAACCAACATCCTGTACAGCCGCAACATGATCCCCCAACTCCCATAGTCAATACTCTGACCAATAAAGGAAAGCATACCAAACGCCTTCTTCATTATCCTGTCCACCTGTGACTCTACTTTCAAGGAGCTATAAACCTGCACTCCAAGGTCTCTTTGTTCAGCAACACACCCTAGGACCTTACCATTAAGTGTATATGTCCTGCTAAGATTTGCTTTTCCAAAATGCAGCACCTCGCATTTATCTAAATTAAACTCCATCTGCCACTCCTCAGCCCATTGGCCCATCTTATCAAGATCCCGTTGTAATCTGAGGTAACCTTCTTCACTGTCCACTACACCTCCAATTTTGGTGTCATCTGCAAACTTACTAACTATACCTCGTATGCTCAAATCCAAATCATTTATATAAATGACGAAAAGTAGTGGACCCAGTACCGATCCTTGAGGTACTCCACTAGTCAGAGGCCTCCAGTCTGAAAAACAACCCTCCACCACCTTTGAGCCAGTTCTGTATCCAAATGGCTAGTTCTTCTCTGTATTCCATGAGATGTAACCTTGCTAACCAGTCTCCCATGGGGAACCTTGTCGAACATCTTACTGAGGTCCATATAGTTCACATCTACCACTCTGCCCTCATCAATCCTCTGTTACTTCTTCAAAAAACTCAATTAAATTCCTGAGACATGATTTCCCAAACACAAAGCTATGTTGACTATCCCTAATCAATCCTTGCCTTTCCAAATACGTGTAAATCCTGTCCTCAGGATTCCCTCCAACAAATTGCTCAGAGATCTATAGTTCCCTGGCTTGTCCTCACACCTTTCTTAAACAGTGGCACCACGTTAGCTGACCTCCAATCTTCCAGCACCTCACCTGTGACTAGCGATGACACAAATATTTCAGCAGGGAGTACAGCAATCACTTCCCTAACTTCCCACAGAGTTCTAGGGTACACCTGATCAGGTCCTGGAGATTTATCTATTTTTATGCATTTCAAGACATCCAACACTTCCTCCTCGGTAACATGGACATTTTTCAAGAAATCACCATCTATTTCCCTACATTCTATATCTTCCATGTCCTTTTCCACAGTAAACACTGATACAAAATATTCGGTTAGTATCTCCCCCATCTCCTGCGGCTCCACACAAAAGTCGCCTTGCTGATCTTTGAGGGGCCCTATTCTCTCCTAAGTTACCCTTTTTCCCTTAATGTATTTGCAAAAACCCTTTGGATTCTCCTTAATTTTATTTGCCTTGGTAATGGTTTCATGGTCATCATGAGACCCTTAAATCCAGATTCTTAATTGAATTAAAATTCCACAATCTGCCATGGCATGATTTCCACTCAGGTACCCAGAACATTAGCTGAGTTTCTGGATGGAAAGTCTACCGAAAACACTACTAGACCATCGCCTTTCCCCTGTTAGGACATACAGCAGTTAAAACTGCTTTCTCTACCCTTCAGCTTGAGAATGTTTGCATTGTGAATTGATAACAAATATGGCAGGAAGAAATATTGGATTGAGAAAGAGAAGAAACAAGGAAAAATGAAGACTTCAAAAAATCTTATTGAGGATTTACTACAAAGAGGGAGGAGATGTAAACATTTAACTTATTTCCTATTTGGGCCAAAAAGGTGAACTTGGATGGTAGTAACTATGATCAAATTGCCTAAACATTTACTACATTCTATCACATATAACAACTTGTGGTGAGTTATTGGCATCGAATGTTCAAATTCACAATTTCTAAAAAATGGAGCCTAAGGACAAGATTGCATGCGTATCATGCAAATAGTGGAGCTTCACAAAAATCAACTAGTTTTGGAGATTCAAAATTCATCATGTATTTCTTAAAGCACTGATCTTGTTAGCCAATTTATACATCAGTGATTGTGCATGTGATTATTTATCCACGATATCTAGTCCACTGTAGCTTAGTGATTTATAAGAATAGTACTTTTTCTGCAAGATAAAGGAACAAATAGTGAACTTACTTTGCTAATTGTTGTTCTTCTAACCTGCAAAAGAATAATTTGAAAGTCACTTAACTATATTGATAGGCATGTTTTGTGGGGATACAAATTTATTCTCATTGTGTTTGTGACAGCAAGGACATACTGTGCTTGTCACAACCACAAACAATTCTGCTTGGAAGCAGGTAGCTTATGATTTTAATCCACATTTTGCAAATGGTTTTAATTTAACATTCACCGATGCTTTACTTTTTCTAATACCACATAATTTACATTTGTTCAAAAGTTTTTCCCTTGAAAATGGCATAAGTCAAACCTTTTATAAGCAAACAATTCAACACAAAATTATTTTCAGCATATGATCATGTGTCACAAGGAAGTAACTAATAGGAAAGGATTACAAAGGCATTCAGAAACTGAATTGCAATCAACTGATTATTGACAAGCTTCTTAACCCTTTCAGAGGAAATTCTGTATTTTAATTTAGAGCAATAAGTAAAATGTAGTGAAACATTCACATTTATTCCAAAATATTTTCACTACCCAGTGTTTTAGCCAATGAAATTAAAAGATGCAAAAGATCCCATTATTCACGGTCATTCGGATTGGACAAACATCTCTGATTTGAGCAAAGGTGGAAATGGATACCAAATGTGGAGAACAGGCATTATAGGATGGTTATTGAATGATAGGTGGGGACCAATGACAAAAAGAACATGTGAAAAGGAATTTGTGTGTTTAGAAAAGAGAGGGAGAGAGGTATTACAGATTGTGGGACAACATGGGCATGGTCATGGTCATTGAAAGAGCAGCCAATCCAATAATCAAGCAAAGATGAGAAGGGAAAAGATAGAGACTTGTTTCAATTAATGTGGGAAGAAACGTCAGCTATGCACAGCAGCATGCTGAGGTTCCTACCCGGTTTAACTTGCCATGACAGAAGGAAAGGTTGACATGGTTAGCAAAAGAGGCATGCAGGAACTGATGCTACACAAAACAAAACAGCTTCAGTTTGGTGTATATTATGATTGAATATTGCTGAAAATGTCAGATTTTGTCAAAGCTTTTCATCTTGGAAGTAAAGAGAAAATAATATTTATACTGAATGAGGGGACAAATATGATTGGTTGGCAAGTAGATTCTAATTGGTGGAGATGCCTATCTGGGTGGACAGTATGCCATTGTAAATAACTATGATAGCATGGCAAGAGCTGTACAATATCCTAACTTATTTGCGGCCAGTAAAATTACTATTTGCCACAATTAATTCTAAAGTCCACCTAAGGTTATAAGAGTGCTCTCTAGTAAGGTTATATTCTTGGAAAATTGAAGCATTTTTTTCAAATCATGGTTTTCGAAGACTGTTGGTGGTTGAAAATGGTGGCTTCATCTAAATTGTTTCCAATTTTCAGCATTGCAGTTTAAGGGCTGTTGAGTGTCCAAGCCCCTGTCCTATAATGCCAATCTGACTCTACAAAGGGGAAAGAACATTCCTGTCCCCGACAATTTTCATGAAGTTTGGCCAGATTTCAGAGGACTCATGGTCAACAGAACATCAGCAGTGTTGTGAATAACAATTTAGATAGGGGAATCTTTAATAGATGAGGGAGAACCAGTGGATGTGATGCATTTGGATTTTTCAAAAGTTTTGATAAAGAAAGGAATTGTGCAGAAATCTAAGCATGTGGAATTGGTAGTAGTACAATGCATGGACTGAGATCTGTTTAACAAACAGGAAAGAGATTAGGAAAGAATGGGCCTTTTCCAGAGCAGATGATGACGACAAGTGGGTTACCTCAGGTTTCAGTGCTTTGGCCTACCTACTCAAGATCTATATATGAATGATTTGGGTGAGGAAATCAAATATAATTTGTTGATGACATGAAACTTAGAGCAATTTTATTACCTGTGAATCCTGAGAAAAACAGAAGTCATATCAAGCAAATTGCCATTGTTCAGTCACACAGAACCTTAAGGACACACACTTGCAAAGTTAAAAGAGAATAGTGTGGCACTGGAAAAGCACAGCAGGTCAACCAGCATCCAAGGAGCAGAAGAGTCAATGTTTTGGGCATAAGCCCTTCATCATTACTTTTAGACTGATCTCCAGCATCTGCAGTCCTCACTTTCTCCTAAAAGAGAATAGTGCTCAACATAAAAGAAAGATAAAAAGGATAAAAATTTGGAGTGTCCTCGAGATGCAAGATTTTAACTTAAGACCACAAATAGTTAGCTGATTGTGGGACTGTTAGCAGTAGTGAACAGTTTTACCTTTTAAGTTATCGGTTTCCTGATGCTCCCGCCCCCCCCAATCAATATTGTCACAGGATCCACTGTATCAGGTAAACAAACTTCTGAGCGTGTGGCATTTCAGAAATCTGTTTCAGTTCAACACTCTAACATCGACAGGTTTGTTTCTGCCACAAAGACAGCTTCTTGAAATAGCAGCATGTTTGTATATTCCTCTACAGAGTTTATTGCATCCATGCTTGATAATTGTAAGTGATATTTCTCCTCCACCATATGAGGATTCGCATGTTACAAATCAGATGGATGAGCACCTTTTCACACCCTATGGCAGGCAGGGGACAGGGGTGTTGACTGCTTTCATTGTCTTTATGTAAAATATTAATTTCTGTTTAGACTGTATTTTGCACGATACACATTGGTTTCACAAAGATTGGTCAACTTGTTTTAGTCAAATGATGCAGTGTCCATTCAAAGTCATGTTTTTAGTTCCTTTTAAAACTATTTCAATTCAACAAAGTCTGATGCATTAAATTGGATAATGGAATTCAAAGACCTTACTCCATACTACCATCGGGGAGAAGGTACAAAAGCCTGAACACATGCACCAGACGGTTTTGAAACAGTTTCTACCCTACTGTTGTTAGAATACTGAATGGACTCACAAACTCTTAGCATTCGCCTGTACCTGTGTGTTTTTTTTTGTTTCTGCTGCTGTTTACCTACTATTTACTTATCTATGCTTTTTAACTACGTGATTTGCCTGTATTGCTCGCAAGACAAAGGTTTTCACTGTGCCTCAGCACATGTGACAATAAATTCAATTCAATATTTTAGATCATCATGAAAGAATCCAAAAGCATAAAGGAGGAATGTGCAGGTTCTATTTCAAGAAATTCACTACTCTCAATGATAGAGCTCCATTCTTCAAACTCCCTCGAAAAAGGTGATTCAGAACAAATTCTCTCCATCTCTTAATTCAAACAAGGCCAGTTAACTTCAGGAGTACCTATTCTTCAGAAGTGTGCTCCACTACAGAACAGAAGATCATACGAAGGAGCTTGATGTTGCTATCAGCTTCTGCAAGTCAAAGCATCTTTACCGAGAGTGATTTCAAAGCAAGAACGGTTGCAGATCATGATGCATGGCCCATTAATCAAGGCCTAGGAAGACAAATGAGAACTTAGTGAGACTATTTGAGTTTGCTATTACCATAATCTCTGGTTTCTGAACTGGAAGATCTACAATTAGCCTGATCTCAGCCTGACGGCTGCAAGAGAAATGTTGTGAACAAGGGAAATTACTTTGTTTTACTTTCATTATCCTCACTAAACATTCAACCATATGAACAAAGTAGTTTATTTAAGTTGCTTGAGAAAGCAGGCTGCCTGCTGAAGCTGCTCCAGGTGATCTCCACGTTTTCCATGACAACAATGGAGTAAACACCAGCCATGACAAGGCAATATTAGAATCCTTCTGGATCTGCAACAGGGTCAAATGGGATTGTGTTCTGGCACTAACAGCCTTTGGTACATTATTCTCTTTGTTGCTGTCATGAGTCTTCATCTATAGATGGTGTCTATTTGCATACCTGAACTAACATAAAACTTGAACTTTGCTCATCTGAGATCGAAGATTAAAGGTGTACAAAGTCAAAAGGTTGTTCTGTGCTGATGGTGCAAAGGAACAACGGATGATACAAAGGAACATCTATTGTGGCAAATGGACAGATACACTCACCCTATAAAGAGGCTGAAAAATGCCATGATCAATGATGTTGCCATACTGCTATCCATTAACATTAAGAATGTGATGGTGGCGATTGCTCATGTTGAAATTATCTAGGCTCCACAATCACCAGTACACTGTCACTTGATGTTCAGTGCAACATATGTATCACAAACAAAAGGAAACATTGCTAGAGGAACACAGATCTGGCAGCATCTATGCAGAGAAAGCATAGGTAATATTTTGGGTCCAGTGACCCTACTTCAAAACTCATGCATCGCAAAAGCTGCAGGTGTTACGACAATCTGTGAAAGCGTAGACCAGTACAACCTGACCGAGGGCATTAAACAGAACCACAATGGCAGCATTCTGAGCGTGCTCCTCTGCAGTGGTGAGTCTTCGAAAACATATGCCAAGCAGGAGAAAAATCTGGACAGTTCCAAACCTTTACTGTTTTAAATGTATCCTTGCCAACTCTTGGCAACTCAAGTTCAGGAGCGTGCTAATTACATCAGCATATTCTCATTGCCTAGCCAACAATGTCTGCACTGGCTAATTGCACGAATGTAGGCCACATATCCAAACAGCTTCAGTACGGTGAATTTCCCCAGGTCACAAATTCCTGCATGTTCATACTTCTCCTACAAAAACACCTGCATGTGAAATCTGAAGATGGCAGAAACTAACACTGACAACTGGGAGACAATCACAAATAGTTGTGACCTCTGGAAAGTGACTCTTTGAAAGGCCAGTAAATTGTGCACCTTCTCATCCCATCTTTCTTGTCTGCAGCAAAAGCTGCAGAGGCTGCTATGCCTGATTGTTGCTGCAGCACACTGGACAACACTTAACAGAAAGTTACCAAATCACAAAACACTCTCCTACAAGACAAAATGCTGACACCATGAATTTATTTCATTGAAACAGACAATATTTTGAAGAGGCCCAATTGGGTAGACATAAGATGTTGTTCCCCTTTCTGAGCAAGCTAGAACACAGGGAATAACCCCACAATAAGAGGCTGATCATTTAGGACAGAGATCAGAAGAAATGTCTTCAAAGGATTGTGAATCTTTAGAATCATTTACTCCAAAGGCTTGTGGATACTCCATCACTGAAGATATTTTAGGCTCTGATAGACAGATATTTATTCCCTCAGGGAATCAAGGGGTATATGTAGTGGGTGGAAAAGCAAAGTGAAATTTGAGCCATGTTCTGTGATACCTATTAAATGGCAGAGCGGACCTGATGAGGGTCTGGTCCAAGCAAATATTTCTGTGATTACCACTATTTTAGTAGAGAGCTGCAGCCTTTTAAAAGTGCTGCTATTTTGCCATTTTTCTGCTCCCTAACCAAGAATATGACAGACTAAGCTCATATTATTCAAATTGGGAGGAAGGATCGTCATCAGGAAATTTAGTGAGATCACTTCCCTACTGTCACTACACTACCACGGATTTACTTCCTTTTTGCACAGGTGAACATTAGACCAACTGGTGGTGTTGGAAAATTTGGTAGTACAACTGGTGGCGATAATTTGGTTTAGGGAGTCTTTTAAATAGATTTTATCCTCTTCAAAGTTATGAGTTAATTGAGAAAACCTACTTAATGGCTGTAAGGCCGAGCATTCACTTCATCACAGTTTAGAAGCATTTTTAAATAGGATTCTATCGTTGACAGGCAAGAGCTACTGTGAAGAAGCTAGAATTCTGTGAAGACAGAGGATTGGCTATTCTTTCTAATTGAAGCAAACCAATAAAAATGAAAGAATGACATAAGTTATATATGCAGCTGAATGTGTTAAATTAGCTTTCAATGATTCCTAGGTTTTCTTGCCAGGGATGACAGCATTGAAATATAGATATAACAGATTCATTCTCCCAAACAAAATTTTGGGAGAGTACCAAGTTAAGTGAGCTATCAACTATCAGGAAAATGGTGGATTTTAGTACAAAAATGGATTTAATTGGGAGGCAATAGCCTAATGGTATTATCGCTGGACTGTTAATTCAGAGACCCAGATAACATTTTTGGGACCCAGATTCAAATCCCACCATGGTAGATGGTGGAATTTGAATTTAATAAATATCTGGAATTAAGAATCTAATGATGACCATGAATCCCTTGTCAATTGTCAGAAACACTCATGCTTCACTAATGTCGTAAAGTTATAAAGATGTACAGCACGAAAACAGACCCTTTGGTCCAACTCATTCACGCCAATTAGAAATCCTAACCTAATCTAGTCCCATTTGCCAGAATTTGGCCCATATCCCTTTAAACCCTTTCTATTCATATACCCATCCAGATGCCTTTTAAATGTTGTCATTATATCAGCCTTAGTCATTTCATCTGGCAGTTCATTCCATACATGCACCACCCTCTGCATGAAAACATTGCCCCTTAGGTCTCTTTTAAATTTTTCCCCTCTCATCCTAAACCTATCTCCTCCAGTTCAGGACCCCACCCCAGGGAAAAGACCTTGTCAATTTACCCCATCCTTTGTCACCCCTCAGCCTCCGATGTTTCAGGGAAAACAGCCCCAGCCTATTCAGCCTCTCCCTGTAGCTCAAATCCTCCACCCAGCAACATCTTTTCTGAACCCTTTCAAGTTTCACATCCTTCTGATAGGAAGGAGACCAGAATTGCATGCAACATTCCAACAGTGGTCTAATCAATGTCCTGTACAGCTGCAACATGACCTCCCAACTCCTATATTCAATTCTCTGTCCAATAAAGGAAAGCATACAAAACACCTTCTTCATTATCCTAGTTACCTGCAACTCCACTTTCAAGGAACTATGAACCTGCACTCCAAGGTCACGTCCTTTAGGGAAGGAAACTGCCGCCCTTACCCATTCTAGCCTACATGAGACTCTTGAGTCACAACAATATGGTTGATTCTTAACTGCCCTCTGGGCTATTAGGGATGGGCAATAAATGCTATCTAGCTAGTGATGCCCTCACCTAGTGAACAAATAAAAAATATTAATAAAGGACTCAAAGCTATATAAAAACTGAAAGAAACGTGAATACTGTAAATCAGAAATAAAAACAGAAATTGCTGGGAAAGCTCAGTAGGTCTGGTAGCACCTGTGGAGAGAAATCAGAATTAACGTTTCAGGTCCAGTCTGACCTAGTTATTTTTAAACCTTTCAGAAAAGTTAGCAAACCCACAGTGTCATTTTAGAATCCAAACTCTAAGAATAATGTTTTGAAATCTTTCATGACAACAGTCAACATCATTCCTAGCTACCACCAGTTCTGAGCAAGGGTCACTGGTTTCAAAACATTAACTCGAATATCTCTCCACAGATACTGCCAGACCTGTACTTTACCAGCAATGTTTTTTTTAAAACTCAAAATTATATGACTGGAAGAAGCCAAAATGATCTTAATGAAGGGGAAACCATATTTGAGGTTTTTGTAGTTAACGATCAGGGGAAGTAAGGGGGAAATAAATGGATGTTGACACAGGATTCAGCAAAGGTAATTCCATCAAACGTCGAGGAGAACTGGTTAGAGCCTCTTTTCTATTAGACCAGGCTTGAATGTTGTTTAGGTTTTGTTGCACATTGACTGCTTCAGCATCTGAGGACTTGCAAATGGCCCTGAACATTGAGCAACCATCAGCAAATATCAACACTCTGACCTAGTGATAAAGGGAAGCTATTGACGAATAGCTGAAGGTGTTTGAGCCTTGGACATTATCCTAGAGAACTACTGCACTATTGCCCTGCAATTGAGATAATTGATCACCAAAGACTATAATAAAACCTATTTGTGCCAGGTACAACTCCAAATGGTGGAAAATTAGATTTGCATTGAGTCACATTTTGCTCCTTCATGCCGCATACAGTCAAATGCTGCCACACACACATCACTGGATGGCACAGAGCAGACGATGCTGTCATGGACTGGTGGAGCTTGAGAAGGTCTCTGGTTTCAATTTATTTGGGATTTGGTGTACAAATTAGTGCAGTTTGAACCAAAAGTGATTTGCATCTCATTAGTCAGGAAACATAAATAATAAGGTAAAAACAAGGACTGCAGATGCTGGAAACCAGATTCTAGATTCGAGTGGTGCTGGAAAAGCACAGCAGGACAGGCAGCATCCAAAGAACAGTAAAATCGACGTTTCGGGCAAAAGCCCTTCATGAGGAATACAGGCAGAGAGCCTGAAGGGTGGAGAGATAAATGCCCTTATCTCTCCACCCTTCAGGCTCTCTGCCTGTATTCCTGATGAAGGGCTTTTGCCTGGAACGTCGATTTTACTGCTCCTCGGATGCTGCCTGAACTGCTGTGCTTTTCCAGCACCACTCGAATCTAGAACATAAATAATAAATCAGACAAAGATGCACTGTAAGCAGACTAAAAAAAAAGACTTCATCAGTGACTATGGCGACTATCAGCAACGGAAGTGAAATTTCTATTTTAACTTGGAGGAAATAGAAGCTGGAAGCTTGCCTTGTTTCAAATTACTGGAACAATCTATAGCAAGAATCAGTGTTTTACTGCAAAATAAATTAATCTGCTGAATTAGTTGGCAAGTATTGAAAATGTAACCTGAACAATGGTTTGAGGCTTTTATAGCCTAGGAAGGGATGATAACACTTCCATTTATCTCTGAGAATTGCTGGAGTTAAGAATTGTCCAGAAGGTGGTAGCTTATTTATGTCTATCCATGTAGTAGTAAATACCTGCTCAATTTATTTATTTAAATAACTGTTTCAGTACAGAACTTAAACATTGCCAAAAAACGTGGCATGAAGGTTAATTGTTTCTTCTTACACTTGTCATGATGGAAATGCAAAAAGATTAAAATGGCAAAAGGAAAAGAACAATTTACACAGCATGATTCATTGGACCATGGTTGGCCTGGAAACACAGTTGGGACTGTTAGTTGTCTAGTTAATGGATTAAATTCAAACCAGACAGGTTTATTCAGAGCACTACCATAGCAATGTGGCAGAGCCTGGCTGTCTCCACTGAAAATTTCCCACTGAGGATAGGGACAAGTGTCAGCCTATGCATTTTGTCTACAAAGGACAGGTTCATGTAAATAATTACTGTGCATGCTAGAAGTTAATGACATAGCACTGCAGCCTGACTAGTAATCCTAAATTAAGTAGTCCAGCATAATTCATAGTGCAGTGTTCTGATTCCAGTTTCCCAGTTGATTGTATCACCAAACAAGTCAGATTCCAGAATTGAATTAACTTTCTAGATTTTTTTTTTAGTTTTACTCAACGTGATAGTCACGTATGAAAACAGTTCCACGAGGCTGCAGATTTTCTTCAGCAGCAGAAATTACAAAAGGCAAAAAAAATCTAGATATCTAACATTTTGAAGGATCTTTATACAGCACAAAGTCTCAACCGGTTTCCCAATGCTATCTACAACAGACTCAAATCCAGAGAAATTATCCCTCTGTCAAATCTTTCATTTCAATTTGACTGATTTCTCCCCAGTTCTTTTAGTGAACTGTGAAGTCTTCTTACTCAAATCAGACAGCTTAGTAACCTGCAGATTTCTAATTAAACACTTAATGATTTGGAAGTTTGGCAACCTAAAACATAACACAAGGCAATGTGCTTCCCTGAATCGTTGATATCCTTTCTAGAAGAATGACAGTACTGCTTTCTGATCCCAGTACTTCGAAATCCCCTAAAAATTTCCATCTTTGGGTTCCCTGAACTATCAATCCTCGATTATCCTGAAAAAAAAACCAAGCTAATGGTCTTCAATATTTACACCCAACCATTCTAAATCAACACAGGGGATCCCTGTCCTCTGATACATTCTGGGTTATAGCACAGATTTCAGAATGATGGTCTGACCTAGCTATTTTTACACCGGTCAGAAAAGTTAACAAACTCATATACCATTATTTTAAAATCCATACTTTAAGAATGATGCTTAGAAATCTTTCGTGACAATAGTCAGTATTATTTAGTAAATGTTGCCCAATACCAGAGTATATGTCAGGTTGAACATTGTATTCTGAGATTTACAAGCATAGACTGGTTGAATACAGAACAACCTCAGTTATCCGAACATCAATTATCCGAATTTCGGATTATTTGAACAAGATCCCACTGTCCCGTAAAAACAGATTAGCATGGACCACCCTGCTGACTCTCCCCTTTCTTGAAACTAGTCAGTCATTGTAATGGTTAAGCACCCTCCAACTCTCACCTTTGGTGACACTAGCTGAAGAAGAACAAAATCAAGTATGAAAACAGGAGCTTTCCTGGTCTGCTACAATTTGGTTTCAAAGACTGAGGCCGCTCAATTACCAACTCGATGACTCAATAGAACATGACACATTCTGGCCCAGGGAAAACTCAAGTCAGGACTGCGTTTACTGCATTCCCACAAACTCCCGCAAGTTAAACTGGAAGTCACACCTTTTAAACACCCGAGAAAGAGACTAACAACAAGAAAATTGCCAATCTGGTATTTTAATCTTTTAAATAAACAAAGATAGCTCAATTTTGTACAGGCAGTCCAAATCTACTATTTTTCAGGCCTTTAAGCGACTGCATGACAATGATGTTTCCTATCAGCCTCTACACAGTAGAATGAAAAATGTTACATCAATGAGGTGTTACCTTCACTGAGCGAGAGGGAAGAAAGTCTGACTGCATATACAGTATGCTGCTAAGGAAAAAAAAACATTCAAACTTCACACCATGTTTTAATATAACACCGAACATTTCCTGTTAATGATGAATGATGGAAGAAGCAGCATCCACACAAGAACAGTATGGCTTCCCTTGTTTACGATCAGATCAGTTATCTGAACAATGCTACATTGTTTGATAATGGTCTGCCAGTCTTTGGAAACTACAGGGCAAAAGCGACTACTGCAGATTACAGTCAAGCGTGTGGTGCTGGATAAGCACAGCAGGTCAGGCAGCATTCAAGGAGCAGGAAAATCTTGATGAAGGGCTTTTGCCTGAAACTTCAATTTTCCTGCTCTTTGGATGCTGCCTGCCCTGCTGTGCTTTTCCAGCACTACACTCTTGATTGGAAACTACAGCCTATACAACTGGCCATGATATCCAGTGACTGTTTTTTTTTTAGAAAGTGAAACCTGTGGTGTTGCTTCAAACAAGGTACTAGGATTTCCTTTCAAGTGGTAATAGTCCCTGATCGATCTTATTGTTGGGCATTTTCAAGCCAGTGGGTTATACCAAAATGTGAGGCCCTCTAGTGTCACCATCGACTATATTCATTGTGCATCACCTTAAGTTCCCTCGTGAAAGGCTGCAGAAGAAAACCATACCAAATGCAAGGACCACTACTGGGCCTCAGCTAGTTTCAATCCACCTGAACAAATCACACCTAGGGACTGAGTGTAATACATCAAGGTTTGCTGAAGAGACAAAGTGAGGAGGGCAATAAGCCTGAGGAGTACATAAAAAGACTATAAAAGAACAGTTAAAGGGAATGGGTGTTTTTTTTTCTCCTGAATTCAAGGGCCTCAATCATTCAGATGGCTCCAGTAGTGAATTTTGTTAACAGGCTGGAAGTCAGACTATGATTGAACCTGAAGTTTGAAGCAGGATATTTCCCTCATGTCCCAAATCTACAGAGGCTAGAATTGACTCTGAATGAAAAGATCACTTAAGTATTAAGTAAATTGAGAAGCAGATCATTATACTGAAAGGTTTCCAGCCTGTTGAAAGAGAATTTGAATAACCAAAATGACTCATTGTGATGAAAAAGCCAAAAGATTAAACTGACATTCTTTATTTGGGTCAAATATTTTTTAGGGTTGATCGAAAAATTCTGAAAGATTATTAGAATGTCCAAGATTAGGCATATACGGCTATGTGATAAATATATTATAATCCTATGATTTATGGCTTTCTCCATATTTAAACCAACTGTCAATTCTGTACCATTTAATCAAACTCCTAAATAACATACCAGCTGTGTGATGAATGTTTCGGACAGGCCTCCACATCCTTTTTATTTTCAAAGGCTGGAATGTTTGCCTTGTAGTTATAAAACACTTCTTCACTTTCTGTGATATATGCCATCTCAGTAGCAAGGTTATCTACAGAAGAATGTCTTGGCTTTTGAGCATCATGTCTTAATCTTGGGCTTGGCCTATTGGTAGAACAAAGGAGTGAAGCCTTTATTAGTTGAATAGGTCATTTGATAGCATAAATTTAATACTGTACTCAAATATATTATGTATTTAAAGATTTCAGAAATGTTCCGATAAAAAAATAAACTTGGAACATAAAATTTCCTGTCTCCATCTCAGCAGGAACAGGATCAGTGGTCAGTGCATTTGTGGGTTGCAGGTATACCAAACAGGTATGCTGTTTTGGAAAATGTAGGGGTGATGGATTCTCAGGGGAACGTACAACAAACAGCCAAGTTTCTGGTATTGAGACTGGCTCTAATGCAACGAGGGGTATGTCGGCTTCCAAGAGATCAATTGTGTCAGGGGATTCTGTAGTCAGAGGTACAGACAGACGTTTCTGTGGCCAGCAGTGAAAAAGCAGAATGGTGTGTTGTTTCCCTGGTGCCAGGATCAAGGATGTCTCAGAGAAGGTGCAGAATGTTCTCACGGGGGAGAGGGGCCAGCAGGAGGTCATTGTCCACATTGGAACCAACAACATTGGAAGGGAAAAGGTTGAGACTCTGAAGGGAGATTACAGAGAGTGTTAGATAGAATTTTAAAAAGGAGATCCTCAAGGGTAGAAATTTCTGGATTACTCCCAGTGCTATAAGCTAGTGAGGGCAGGAATAGGAGGATAGAGCAGATGAATGCATGGCTGAGGAGCTGGTGTATGGGAGAAGGATTCACATTTTTGGATCACTGGAATCTCTTTTGGGGTAGAAGTGACCTGTACAAGAAGGACGGATTGCACCTAAATTGGAAGGGGACTAATATACTGGCAGGGAGATTTGCTAGAACTGCTTGGGAGGATTTAAACTACTAAGGTGGGGGTTGGGACCCAGGGAGGAAAGAGATCGATCTGAGACGGGTACAGCTGAGAACAGACGTGAGTCAAATAGTCAAGGTAGGACTAATAAATTAAACTGCATTTATTTCAATGCAAGGGGCCTAACAGGGAAGGCAGATGAACTCCGGTCATGGTTAGGAACATGGGACTGGGATACCATAGCAATTACAGAAACATGGCTCAGGGATGGGCAGGACTGGCAGCTGAATGTTCCAGGATACAAATGCTACAGGAAGGATAGAAAGGGAGGCAAAAGAGGAGGGGGATAAGGGATAGCATTTTTTTGATAAGGGATAGCATTACAGCTGTGCTGAGGGAGGATTTTCCTGGAAATACATTGAGGGAAGTTATTTGGGTGGAACTGAGAAATAAGAAAGGGATGATCACCTTATTGGGATTGTATTACAGACCCCCAATAGTCAGAGGGAAATTGAGAAACAAACTTGTAAGGAGATCTCAGCTATCTGTAAGAATAATAGGGTGGTTATGGAGGGGATTTTAACTTTCCAAACATCGACTGGGATTCCCATAGTGTTAAAGGTTTAGATGAAGAGGAATTTCTTAAGTGTGTACAAGGCAATTTTCTGATTCAGTATGTGGATGTACCTACGAGAGAAGGTGCAAAACTTGACCTACTCTTGGGAAATAAGGCAGGGCAGGTGACTGAGGTGTCAGTGGGGGAGCACTTTGGGGCCAGCGACCATAATTCTATTCGTTTTAAAATAGTGATGGAAAAGGATAGACCAGATCTAAAAGTTGAAGTTCTAAAATGGAGAAAGGCCAATTTTGACGGTATTAGGGAAGAACTTTCAAAAGCTGATTGGAGGCAGATGTTCGCAGGTAAAGGGACGGCTGGAAAATGGGAAGCCTTCAGAAATGAGATAGTAAGAATCCAGAGAAAGTGTATTCCTGTCAGGGTGAAAGGGAAGGCTGATAGCTATAGGGAATGTTGGATGACTAAAGAAATTGAGGGTTAGGTTAAGAAGAAGAAGGAAGCATATGTCAGGTACAGACAGGATAGATCGAGTGAATCCTTAGAAGAGTATAAAGAAAGTAGGAGTATACTTAAGAGGGAAGTCAGGAGGGCAAAACGGGGACATGAAATAGCTTTGGCAAATAGAATTAAGGAGAATCCAAGGGGTTTTACAAATATATTAAGGACAAAAGGGAGAGAATAGGGCCCCTCAAAGATCAGCAAGGTGGCCTTTGTGTGGAGCCACAGAAAATGGGGGATATACTAAATGAATATTTTGCATCAGTATTTACTGTGAAAAAGGATATGGAAGATATAGACTGTAGGGAAATAGATGGTGACATGTCCAGATTACAGAGGAGGAAGTGCTGGATGTCTTGAAATGTTTAAAGGTGGATAAATCCCCAGGACCTGATCAGGTGTACCCGAGAACTCTGTGGGAAGCTAGAGAAGTGATTGCTGGGCTTCTTGCTGAGATATTTGTATAGTCATAGGTGAAGTGCCGGCAGACTGGAAGTTGGCAAACGTGGTGCCACTGTTTAAGAAGAGTGGTAAGGACAAGCCAGGGAACTATAGACCGGTGAGCCTGACTTCGGTGGTGGGCAAGTTGTTGGAGGAAATCCTGAGGGACAGGATGCACATGTATTTGGAAAGGCAAGGACTGATTTGGGATAGTCAACATGGCTTTGTGTGTGGGAAATCATGTCTCACAAACTTGATTGAGTTTTTTGATGAAGTAACAAAGAAGATTGATGAGGGCAGAGCAGTAGATGTGACCTATATGGACTTCAGTAAGGCGTTCGACAAGATTCCCCATGGGAGACTGATTAGCAAGGTTAGATCTCATGGAATACAGGGAGAACTAGCCATTTGGATACAGAACTGGCTCAAAGGTAGAAGACAGAGGGTGGTGGCGGAGGGTTGTTTTTCAGACTGGAGGCCTGTGACCAGTGGAGTGCCACAAGGATTGGTGCTGGGCCCTCTACTTTTTGTCATTTACATAAATGATTTGGATACGAACATAAGAGGTACAGTTAGTAAGTTTGCAGATGACACCAAAATTGGAGGTGTAGTGGATAGCGAAGAGGGTTACCTCAGATTACAACAGGATCTGGACCAGATGGGCCAATGGGCTGAGAAGTGGCAAAAGGAGTTTAATTCAGATAAATGCGAGGTGCCGCATTTTGGGAAAGCAAATCTTAGCAGGACTTATACACCTAATGGTAAGGTCCTAGGGAGTGTTGCTGAACAAAGGGACCTTGGAGTGCAGGTTCATAGCTCCTTGAAAGTGGAGTTGCAAGTAGATAGGATAGTGAAGAAGGCATTTAGTATGCTTTCCTTTATTGGTCAGAGTATTGAGTACAGGAGTTGGGAGTTCATGTTGCGGCTGTACAGGACATTGGTTAGGCCACATTTGGAATATCGCATGCAATTCTGGTCTCCTGCCTATCGGAAAGATGTTGTGAAACTTGAAAGGGTTCAGAAAAGATTTACAAGGATGTTGCCAGAGTTGGAGAATCTGAGCTATAGGAAGAGGCTGAACATGCTGGGGCTGTTTTCCCTGGAGCGTCGGAGGCTGAGGGGTGACCTTATAGAGGTTTACAAAATTATGAGGGACATAGATAGGATAAATAGGCAAAGTCTTTTCCCTGGGGTCGGGGAGTCCAGAACTAGAGGGCATAGGTTTAGGGTGAGAGGGGAAAGACATAAAAGAGACCTAAGGAGCAACTTTTTCATGCAGAGGGTGGTATGTGTATGGAATGAGCTGCCATAGGATGTAGTAGAGGCTGGTACAATTGCAAGATTTAAGAGGCATTTGGATGGGTATATGAATAGGAAGGGTTTGGAGGGAAACGGGCCGGGTGCTGGCAGGTGGACTAGATTGGGTTGGGATATCTGGCCGGCATGGACGGGTTGGACCGAAGGGTCTGTTTCCATGCTGTACATCTCTGTGACTCTATGACTCTAAGTGAAGATCTCCTAAGAGTACAAGCAAAGCCCCATGAGTTTTGGGAGGTATTCTTTTAAAGTCAGTTTTTTTAGGATAGGGAATAGCATCCAAATGTTTCTCAAGAGGGAGATATTTTCAAACTCTTTTTACTATCCACTCTTAGCTAGATTTTCTCTTCCTTCTTCTCGACTTGACAGATCTCTCTGATTGCCATGAAAATGTAAGACATCACTGTCATCTTTGTGGGGAGAATTAGGAACAAGTTTGGCCCATTGCCCTAACAATTCAAGATTACTTTTAACCCATCTTCATGGAAATTCTAGGCTATGGTGAGGTCTGCAGAGGATATCCCTGGTGCCCACACTTTTTATATGGAGATGCATTCCTTTTCAATGGAACCAAAATATATTTCATGAATTAGTGCTATGACAATATCTACATAAAGTAACTACATATAGTATGCTTTAAACATTTATTTGAATGAATAATTTAAGTCAAGCGCATCTTAAAACAATTACCATCACAAGTGGATTTAAATACAACTAAGAATCCTGAGAGGCAGTTCCCATTAACTGGACCCCACCTTGTGGTATATCTGTGGAATCTGTATATCGGTGGGGGTGTGGGGTGGGGGTGGGGGGGCAGGTTGGGGAGGTGGTGGAAGGCAAGAGCAAGTGAGAGCAAGGAGGAAGAGAAGGGAAACTAGCATGTCAAGTCTTTATAAATCCATTCAAATTAATTCCAGGAAATTCCACAATTGTTTATTTGAATAGCTTGATCGATCTGCGTAACCACCCGGTGAATATTTGGGAACTTGCAAGACAATCTGAAATTGCATGGTAATTGTAATACAAGTGTGCATTGTGATAAAGTGGAAGGGGATTAGATCTTTGAACAACGGTATGCAATCCAGTGAGAGATTTTAGTAATTACACTGAGGTTAAACATTCCTTTTATATCAATCTCTCTAAATACTATTCCTCTCAAAACATGGTACACAGGTCAAGCTGTACCCCTGACAACAGATAAATGGGGCTGTAGAATAGTTAGAAAACATTTTGAACAAAGGTTGTTTCTTTCAAAATTGTTGCAATTATTTGGTTACAATGGTGAATGAGTCATTTTTTGGACCCATTCTGTCCAATGGAATATCACACCACTGTGCAGACAGATGTTATACAAATAGAAAAATAAACTGTCAGATAGAGATATAGCTGCATTTCTTGTTATTCTTGCAAAAATCACAAGTTAAATGATTTTCTACCCATACTCCATTCTACACCGGGTGTTGGGTAGAATATTCTATCAATCTTATTAAGTTGATTTAAGTGGATAACTCAAATCCAGCCAAATATCGCATCAGAATTTACTGTTCTATAATTGTCTAATGCACTTTTTCCTATTTGCTTGGGGTATCTTAATGTGATAATTTTAGTTAATTGTCTGTGTCTTCGTGGGTGCTTAATTGTGGAATTTGAGATTCTAATCTTCATGTGGGCTCAGGTCCAAACATAGACTCCTACAACCAATATGCTCAGGGCCATAGTTTCTATCTTCAAACTTGTATAACTAATTTGTTAGTAATAGCTAATGTTCCACATTTAATTTCCGTCTGCTATTTATCCGAGCTGCGAGGGCGGGCTCTTATGGCAGAGGTGTAATGTTCCGACCTCTGAGTTAGGAGACCTAGGATCAAGTCCCACCTTCTCCAGAGATGTGTAGTAACATCTCTGAACAGTTTGATTAATAAATATCTATCCTCGCTGAGAAGACACAGTGGTACTGTCCCTGCCTCTGGATTTGAAGGCCGAGGTGTAAGTGCTCTCAGTGTGTTTCAACATGTCTGAACAGGCTAATTAAAAATAATTATTCTAGCTGAAGGGAAAGGCAGCTGACTGATTCTTAGGACTTAACCAATGTGACTTTATATTGGAGCTGTGCATTGGTTGAATGAGAAAATGTCATCTCTGGCATTTTATTTCAGCAAAATATGGCCTTTCAGGCACATACCCCA
This sequence comes from Chiloscyllium plagiosum, assembly GCF_037043375.1. Classification (NCBI taxonomy): domain Eukaryota; kingdom Metazoa; phylum Chordata; class Chondrichthyes; order Orectolobiformes; family Hemiscylliidae; genus Chiloscyllium; species Chiloscyllium plagiosum. The sequence continues at coordinate 55,636,146 of NW_028270143.1, forward strand.
ATGAAACTGGTATCTATCACATTTCCTGTCACACTTGCAGGACATATTAGAACACGTGTGTTATACTATTGTGCTGTTCTCTTTATTCTAGTTCCAAACGATAAAGACGTTAGCTTGCTATAATGGGATAAAACATTTTTGTTAAGTTATTTACCAATCGGGTGTAGATGGTGGAGAGCGCGAAGGCAGACTTCTGGTTTCCAACTGTTCAACTGATACAGACTTTCTTAATATTGGATTCCAGACCATGCCACCAATGACACGATGACAGAACTGATTGGTAATTGTCCTATGGCAAACAAAGATTAAAAACTTTAAATTGTGATTTTTTTTTAGTTTCATGTCCTTTCAAGGTAAAGAACAAATGCTGGAGAATCAAAACTTATTCACTCTTTTTAATATCAAGTTTGATTTAATACACATACAAAACCACCACCATGACCGCCTCAAAAAAAATCCTTGACTCCTCTATTTTCATAAATTCTAAATCATATTTACAATTTCTCTTTGCTCTCCAGGCTCCTTGGACATTTTATTTAGAACCCAAGCATGTTCCCTTCATGAAAGAACTTCATGCGTACATCCCTCAAATCAGGCTTCCTATCCTGTCACAGTACCAAAATACCTGTTGTCAAAATTTTTAGCTGAGAAGACACAGTGGTACTGTCCCTGCCTCTGGGTTTGAGGGCCTAAGTGTAAGAATGGACTATTCTTGTGTTCTCTGCCCCAGCTCCTTATTGCTGAAACTCTGGTTCGTGCCTTTCTTCCCTCTTGATATGATCACTCTTTATTCTAGCCAGCCTACTTCATCCTAAAAATAAACTTGGTTACCTAAACCTGATACGACTGTGATAAATGAAAACTATCCCTACTTGTGTTGCTTGCAGCTTTTGACACAGTTAATCACACAATCCACTTCTGCAAAAGCCTTTTTGTCATGACTCGGTTAAGTATGACTGTATTTGTCCTTCTAAACATTGAGAGAGAGTCACCTGTAATGCTTTCTCATCCCACTCCTAATTTTTACTTTTGGTGTTCCGGAGGATCTATTTTAACCTCCATATTTTGCATCTATTTCTGCCCTTTTACCTTCATTGAAAACGCAGCATCAGTTTCAGTATATATGCTGATAATATTCAATTCTGTCGATGTCTCTTTGCCCCTCTAAATGATCAGTCTACCTGTCCAATACACAGTGCAGGAGCAGAAACTCCCTCTACCTAAACATTATTATGTCATCACTCTTGCTTATCACCACAAACTTTGCTCCATTAGCACCTACTCAATCACATCCTGGAAACTGGAGGCTTAACAAGGGTGTCCACAAGCTCAGTGTTGAGTTTCTAACCACATAACTTCATGCACGTCACCAACTTCCAATTCTCCAACATTGTCTTACGTTGTACCTTAGGAAGGTGGTATTGACCTTGGAAGGAGTATAACATAGGCTTACAAAGAATGATTCCTGGATTCCATACATTATGTAATAAGACGATTAGATCAGATTACCTACAGCGAGGAAACAGTTTATTTGGCCCAACAAGCCCATGCCGACCCTCCAAAACGTAACCCAACCAGCACCATTCCCCTACCTTATACCATACCCTGACTCGTGCATCTACAACTATGAGCAATTTAGCACAGCTAATTCATCTGATCTGCACATCTTTGGATTGTGGGAGGAAACCGGAGCACCCGGAGGAAACCCACGCAGATACTGGGAGAACATGCAAACTCCACACAGATAGCCACCTGAGGCGGGAATTGAACTCGGGTCCCTGGCACTACGAGGCAGCAATGCTAACCACTGAGCCACTGTACCACCCCAATTATGCAAGTTAGATTACACCAATTAGGCCTGTCTTCTCTAGAATTTAGAAGGCTAAGGAGTGATCTAATCAAAGTCTTCAAGATATTAACAGGAAAAGACAAGGTAGGTAACAGAAACACTATTTCCATTGGTTGGGGATTTGAGAACTAGGAGGCTTAGTCAAAAACATTTGGGTCAGGCTAATCAGGAGAGATGTTAGGAAGCTCTGTGACAAAGGGTGATAGGTGTTTGGAACTCTCTTCCAGAAACGTCAGTTATTGCTAAATCAGTTGTCCATTTTAAATACGAAGTAGGTAAACTTTTGTTAATTAGAAGGTATTAAGAGATATGGGCCAAAGGCAGATATTTGGAGTTAGGCCAGAGATCAGCCATGATCTCATTGAATGGTCTAACAGGTTCAAAAGGCTGAATGGACTATTCTTGTGTTCTCTGCCTCAGCTCCTTATTGCTGAAACTCTGGTTCATGCCTTTCTTCCCTCTTGATATGATCACTCTTAAGTAATTCTAGCCAGCCTACTTCATCCTAAAAATAAACTTGGTTACCTAAACCAATACTTCCATGTCTGAACTAAATATCTCTGGTCTTATGTTTCTTTTCATGTGTTTTATGTTTCCACTAATTTGCCATGAACCGCAATCCAATGTTCTTGAAATGAAATAATCTGAAAAATAAATACAAGCATCCAAGTATATCTACATTGAAAACCTGTTTTTAAAAAGTACTGCAAAAGTAAATCTTTGTTCAAGACAATTTTGCATTGTTTGCTGTGCAATCAGGATGAATGCACGAACTAGGGCAAAAAAGTAAACAAAAATTGGGTAAAGATTACAAGGATTATTCACTCGACAATATCCAGAATGGACTGTTACTGATACTATGAGTGATCATGAAAGTCAGGACACCCATCAATTTAATGAATACAGCTCAGTATGTCACAACAGATATATAATGTTAGATGAATAAATGCACATCTCTGCAAACAGTTGAGATTACTTCTTAAAAGAATTACGAGTGCAAGCAAACCTGTTCTGGTTTCTGTGGCCGAGTGTAAAATAGTTTGAAAGCATTTTTTTCTCTTGAGGTAGTGGCTTCTTTGCTTGAAAGAATGTGTGATGTTCTACACATGATTTCCAAAGAATTTTACATGCTCTATAATTAAGCATATTAAATCCAATAACACACTCTTGAGATTCGTTCTGTCAATTAAATGAATAGATTAGCAAAGTTAGACATCTTCAATTATAGTTGCAGAAAGTTGTGTTGAACCAAAAATACTGAAAAAAAACCACATATCAACCACATAGAGTCATAGAGATGTACAGTGCAGAAACAGACCCTTTGGTCCAACTCGTCCATGCCGACCAGATATCCCAATCCAATCGAGGCCCATTTGCCAGCACTTGGTCCATATCCCTCGAAACCTTTCCTATTCATATACATATCCAGATGCCTTTTAAATGTTGCAATTGTTCCAGCCTCCACCATTTCCTCTGGCAGATCATTCTATATAAACACTACTGTATGCGTGAAAAAGTTGCTCCTCAGGTCTCTTTTATATCTTTCTTCTCTCACCCTAAACCTACGCCCTCTAGTTCTTGACTCCCCACTCTAGGGGGAAAAAAACTTTGTCGATTTATCCTATCCATGCCCCTCATGATTTATAAACCTCCATAAGGTCACCGATGCTCCAGGGAAAACAGCCCCAATCTATTCAGCCTCTTCCTATAGCATAAATCCTTCAACACTGGTAACATCCTTCTAAATCTTTTCTGAATCCTTTCAAGTTTCACAACATCTTTCCGATAGATTACATTACTTAACAGTGTGGAAACAGGCCCTTCGGCCCAACATGTCCACACCGACCCACCGAAGCACAACCCACCCAGACCAATTCCCCTACATTTACCCCTTCACTTAACACTATGGGCAATTTAGCATGGCCAATTCATCTAACCTGCACATTTTTGGACTGTAGGAGGAAACCGGAGCACCCGGAGGAAACCCACGCAGACACAGGGAGAATGTGCAAACTCGACACAGTCAGTCGCCTGAGGCGGGAATTGAACCCAGGTCTCTGGCACTGTGAGGCAACAATGCTAACCACTGTGCCACCGTGCCGCCCAAAGGAAGGAGTCCAGAATTGCACGCAATATTCCAACAGTGGTCTAACCAACGTCTTGTACAGCCGCAACATGACTTCCCAACTCCCGTACTCAATACTTTGACCAATAAAGGAAAGCAGACCAAATGCCTTCTTCACTATCCTATCTACCTGCGACTCCACTTTCAAGGAGGTGTGAAGCTGCACTCCAAGGTATCTTTGTTCAGCAACAATCCCTAGGACATTATACATTTGATGTAAGTCCTGCTAAGATTCACTTTTCCAAAATACAGCACCTCGCATTTATCTAAATTAAACTACATTTGTCACTCTTCAGCCCATTGGCCCTTCTGATCAAGATCCCGTTGTAATCTGAGGTAACCTCCTTCACTGTCCACGACACTTTCAATTTTGGTGTCATCTGCAAACTTATGTTCACATCCAAATCATTAATATAAATGTTGAAAAATAGTAGACCCAGCACCGATCTTTGTGGCACACCACTGGTCACAGACCTCCAGTCTGAAAGACAACCCTCCACCAGCACCCTCCGTCTTCTACCTTTGAGTCAGTTCTAATTCCGAATGGCTAGTTCTCCCTGTATACCGTGAAATCTAACCTTGCTAACCAGTCTCCCATGGGAAACCTTGTTGAATGCCTTACTGAAGTCCACATAGATCATTTCACCGCTGTGCCCTCATCAGTTCTCTTTGTTACTTTTTCAAAAAAAACTCAACCAAGTTCATGAGACATGATTTCCCACGCACAAAGCCGTGTTTATTATTCCTAATTACTCCTTGCCTTCCCAAATACGTGTAAATCCTATCCCTCAGGATTCCCTCCAACAACTTGCCCACCACCGACGTCAGGCTCACCAGTCTATAGTTCCCTGGCTTGTCCTTACCACCTTTCCTAAATACTGGTACCACGTTAGCCAATCTCCAGTCTTTTGGCACCTCACCTGTGACTATCGATGATACAAATATCTCAGTAAGAGGCCAAGCAATCACTTCCTGAGCTTCCCACTGAGCTCTCGGGCACACCTGATCAGGACCTAGGGATTTATCCACCTTTATGCGTTTCAAGACATTCATCACTACCTCCTCTGTAATATGGACATTTTTCAAGATGTCACCATCTATTTCCCCACATTCTATATCTTCCATGTCCTTCTCCACAGTAAAGACGGATGCAAAATACTCGTCTAGTACCTTCCTTATTTCCTGTGGCTCCACACAAAAGCTACCTTGCTAATCTTTGAGGGGCTCTATTCACTTTCTAGTTACCCTTTTGTCCTTAATGCATTTGTAAAACCCCTTTGGATTCTCCTTAACCCTATTTGCCAAAGCTATCTCATGTTCCCTTTTTGCCCTCCTGATTTCCCTCTTAAGTATACCCCTACTGCCTTTATACTCTAAGGATTCATTTGATCTCTCTTGTCTATATCTTACATATGCTTCCTTCTTTTCTTAACCAACCCCTCAATTTCTTTAGTCAACCAGCATTCCCTACACCTACCAGCCTTTCCTTTCACCCTAACAGGAATATACATTTTCTGGACACTCGTTATCTCATTTCTGAAGGCTTCCCATTTTCCAACCTTCCTTTCACCTGCAAACATCTGCCCCCAATCAGCTTTTGAAAGTTTTTGCCTAATACCTTCAAAATTAGCCTTCCTCCAATTTAAAACTTCAACTTTTAATCTGGTCTATCCTTTTCCATCACTATTTTAAAACTAATAGAATTATCATCACTGGCCCCAAAGTGCTCCCCCACTGACACCTGAGTCACCTGCCCTGCCTTAATTCCCAAGAGTAGGTCAAGTTTTGCACCTTCTCTAGTAGGTACATCCACATACTGAATCAGAAAACTCTTACCAAATTTCTCTCCATCTGAACCATTATCACTATGGCAATCCCAGTCTGTGTTTGGAAAGTTAAAATCCTCTACCATAACCACCCTATTATTCTTATGGATAAATTTGTAAGGAGATTTCAGTTATTTCTCAATTTCCTGCTGACTATTTGGGGGTCTATAATACAATCCCAATAAGGTGATCATCCCTTCCTTATTTCTCAGCTCCACCCAAGTAACTTCCCTTGATGTATTTCCAGGAATATCCTCCCTCAGCACAGCTGTAATGCTATCCCTTATCAAAAACACCACTTCCCCTCCTCTCTTGCCTCTCTTTCTATCCTTCCTATAGCATTTGTATCCTGGAACATTAAGCTGCCAGTCCTGTCCATCCCGGAGCCATGTTTCTGTAATTGCTGTGATATCCCACACCCATGTTCCTAACCATGCCCCGAGTTCATCTGTCTTCCCTGTTAGGTCTCTTGCATTGAAATAAATGCAGTTTAATTTATTAGTCCTACCTTGTTCTCGCCTGCTGATTGTTTGAATCACTTATTTTCTCAACTGTACCAGTCTCAGATTGATTCTTTCCTCAGTATCACCCTGGCTTCCCCACACCCACCACCGCCCACTCCACCACCGCCCACCAACCACCCCCCAAAAAAACTAGTTTAAATCCTCCCAAGCAGCTCCAGCAAATCTCCCTGCCAGTATATTAGTTTCCTTCCAATTCAGGGGTAATCCATCCTTCTTGTACAGGTCACTTCTACCCCAGAAGAGATTTCAATGATCCAAAAATGTGAATCCTTCTCCCATACACCAGCTCCTCAGCCACGCATTCATCTGCTCTATCCTCCTATCCCTACCCTCTAGTTAGAATTCACACAATTTCCTATATGTGACATGCATTGCACTATCTTGTACTACATTAAGTTTTGATGATTGCCTGGTTATGGATTATATTCTTTAAATTCAGATCTGTAAAAGTCTTTTCATAGAAATTTGGAACTAGTATAACATGAATTTCGGAAGCCAACTAATATCTTACTATTTCTAAGAACTAACCATAAAACACCAATATTTATAGAGATAAAGATACTGGATATTACACCACCCCCACCTAATACTCTGCTTCCTCCAACTTCACTGAAAAAATACCAGCTATCCAACAGTGAGAGTTAAAAGTTAATCCCACCCTCGTCCTGCAAAACGTCAGGACTATTGTCACATTGTCACGAGTTTGTTTCACCTTTCAAAGTTCACCTTTCGAAGTCTATTTATAAAAGATCTTTTCCATGATGGGACATACTACAATATACTTAGCTTGTGAAAACCTCATATCATTCAGCACTAGCAAAGTGCAGACATGCTCCTCATGCAGTAAATCCAACCCTACCAAGCAGTACTGATAACCATATATCAATCTCTTTGCAGCATAGTTGCTGCATATTTTCAGTTTTACAATTCAGAACGGATAATGTATAAAGAGTCATAGAGATGTACAGCATGGAAACAGACCCTTCGGTCCAACCCGTCCACACTGACCAGATATCCCAACCCAATCAAGTCCCACCTGCCAGCACCCGACCCATATTCCTCCAAACCCTTCCTATTCATATACCCATTCAAATGCCTCTTAAATGTTGCAATTGTATCAGCCTCCACCACTTCCTCCGGCAGCTCATTCCATACCCATACCACCTTCTGCGTGAAAAAGTTGCCCTTAGGTCTCTTTTATATCTTTCCCCTCTCACCCTAAACCTATGCCCTCTAGTTCTGGACTCCCCGACCGCAGGGAAAAGACTTTGTCTATTTATCTTATCGATGCCCCTCATAATTTTGTAAACCTCTATAAGGTTACCCCTCAGACTTCGACGCTCCAGGGAAAACAGCCCCAGCCTGTTCAGCCTCTCCCTATAGCTCAAATCCTCCAACCCTGGCAACATCCTTGTAAATCTTTTCTGAACCCTATCAAGTTTCACAACATCTTTCCGATAGGAAGGAGACCAGAATTGCATGCAATATTTCAACAGTGGTCTAACCAATGTACAGCCGCAACATTACCTCTCAACTCCTGTACTCAATAATCTGACCAATTAGAAAAAGCATACCAAATGCCTTCTTCACTATCCTATCTACCTGCGACTCTACTTTCAAGGAGCTATGAACCTGCACTCCAAGGTCTCTTTATATATATAAAATATGTATTAAATAAAAACTGCTCATTTGTTATACAAAAAGCACCAGCAAAAGTTCGCAAATGCCATCAAGTGTAAGCTGGCATTTACTTACTGCAGTTGCTGATCCCGTTATTATCACCTATATGGTATGAAATCCCCAAATGCTATCAAGCCGTATACACTCCCAACTTGCACAGCACATGAGATCTGCTATTCATCATGAAAATCTAATCAACTACACAAGCACATCTATTGATTACAATATAAATGTACAGTACTTACAGGTTTTTCCCTTAGCTGAATGAAGAAACGTTTCCTCTTGAAAGAAATCTTTGTTATATTTACCCTGAAAGAAGAATATTCTAAATATACCGCTATTTAAAAAAAAATCTGGAGTTCTGCACTACTGAAACTAAAGGTTTTAATTGGCAGAATGGCAAAAAGTATACAATACAATGTTTAGAACACTTAGGGGAAATTTGTTTTTAATAGAGTCAATCTTGACTTCATGCTATTGTGTAAAAATGATGAAAATCGTCATGTCTATATTACGACTCTCCTGATTTTTATTGAGCAATAACTTCAAATGGAATAAATCAGCAAAAATAAAAATCTGACAATGGTTATATTGACTATTTTATGACAGTTCTGAGAAATTTATTGTTTGAAGTGGTAACAAGTAGGCTAGGTAAAGGAAAAAGTTAAAAATCATATAACACCAGGTTATAGTCAAACAGGTTTATTTGCAAGCTGCTCCGAAAGCTAGTACATCCAAACAAACCTGTCAGACCTTTACCTGGTGTTGTGTGATTTTTAACTTTGTCCACCCCAATCCAACACTGGCACCCCCTCATCATAGATAAAGGAGATAAGGATGTAATACATTTCAATTTCCAACGTGGCATTTGATAAGATACTACACATAAAGCTCCTTAATAAGTGATAAGCTATGGTATTGGGGGTAGTACATTAACAAGGACAGGAGACTGGCTAACTAATAGAAGATAAAGTTGGGATAAGGGAACATTTTCACAATTGCAATTTGTTATGAGGAGTGCTGCAAGGATCAGTGCTGTGGCCACAATTTTTAAAAATATATATTAGTGACTTGAATGACGCAAGTGAATATATTCTAGCCATTTTGTGGATGACACAAGAACAGGCAGGAAGGCAAATGCTGAGGATGACACCGAATCAACAGTGGAGTATAAGCAGGTGAAATGAGTGGGCAAAAGCATGGCAGATGAAATACAATGAAATAGTTGGAAAATGTGAGGTGATGCACTTTGGCAGGAAGATTAGGAGATTGTTGTTTAATGGTGGTTGGGGCAGGGTGAAGAGACAGAGACTGCGACAAAGAGACTGCAGCAAAGCCAGAGGGAGAGGGGCAGAGAGACACACTCCCACAGACAGCCGGCAGAAACTTGCAGCACACAGGGATTTGGCATTCCTCATGCAAAATGTTGGCACCCCAGTTCAGCGTATAATAGGAAAGGCAAATAGAACATTGTCCTTCATTTCAAAGGGAATAGAGTATGAAGGTAGCAAAGTCTTTCTAAAGCTATAGAAGGCACTAATCAGACAACACCTAAATTATTGTGAATAGGTTTGGTTTCCTAATCTGTGGGAAGATGAATTGGCATTGGAGGCAGTCTAAAGAAGTTCACTAGAAGATTCCAGGTCTGGAGGGATTTGCTTATGAGGAGATATTGAGTAGATTGAAGTATAGAAAAATGAGGTGCACCCTTATTGAAACATGTCAAATGCTCAAGATTCAACAAAAATTGGGTATGGGATTTACATGGGAATGGGAGAGGCCAGTTGTTGCATCAATTTATTTTAAATTACAGCACACTGGAGGAAGCGACACGTAATAATCTGAGAAGAGATGTTTGCCCCCCATGTGACAAAAATCAATAATAAAGGCAAAATAAATGCTCTTCAATGCAAAAGCCAACTGTCTGCATCTCTCTTCTCCCCCACCACCAGCTCACAAAGCAAAGACATAAAATGTACTCTTAGAATGGCCTAAAAGTACTCCTTTCAAGAAGGTACTGTATTCAGATAAACAACTAAATATCTGAAACTTAAGGAATATTCATACCATACCGTGTCAAGTAACACAAGCCAAATAACTAAGAATCATTACCAGGGATAAAAACTGATTCGAGCCATATTTCGATAGACACGCAGTCCTTCAGAGGATATCCCAATCTTTATTTCTAAATTGCCTTGATCCTAAAATAAATAAATGAGTAACTCACAACAATATGCCCAGGTCTGTAAGGAAGGCAATGTAGACAATATATTGAGTAGATACAGCAATAAGAATTGAAGAGATTTGAGCACATCATACCTTTTCATGAGGAAGTCAATTTCTCAGATAGGATAACACTTGACTCGGTGGTTTTCTTTAGACTGTTTGAGGTTTTTTTTTAAAATTATAGCGGGGATGGGGGAATGTAATTTGCTGTGGGCCAGGATACAACTGAATGAAACTGGATAAATTAGAGATTGTAGACGGTGAAGGATGGAAGATTAGTCAGGAGGGCATTGGAATAGTTATGTCTGAAGGTGACAAAGTTATGAATGAATGCTTCAGCAGATGGTTTGAAAAAAAGGCAATTATGGCCAATTTCACAGAGGTCAGATTAGATAGTCATTATGAAAAAACACAACTAATCCATAACAGCATACATATTGACCATCTGTGCAATAAGTAATTTAATTAATAGCAATCAGCATAGATTGAGAAGCAGGAGATAAGCCTAGTCGACTTCTGAGGAAGTGGGAACCCAAGTGGTATGGGCACAGTGCTATGTTCTGGTTTACTTTTGGTGAAGTCTTACGTGAGAGGCTGTTAATTTATCCCAAGCTCTGTGGATTCAGTTTAAATCATGGAAACTTATAAGAAATTGGTAAAGCAACAGGAAATTATGATTGTGGTGCAGCAGCAAAGTGAGAGGAAATATTGAATGAAGTAGCTCAATACTAGTTCAATTATTGCTTCTCGTGTACATAAATTGCTTGCATTCATAAATGCAGTGCCAAGTAGCTACATCTGCAGATGATACTAAACTAAGAAGGTCAGTGCCATTAGAGGAGAAAGTTCAGAAATTAAAGAATGGTCAAGACAAATATTAATTCTGTAGAATAATGGCAGACAAAATTTCATGTTGCCAAGTATAAAATTAAAAAGGATAAACAGATTACATACAACCATCAGAAGTGTTAAAATAGTTATGAAGCCAAAGCAAACTTTGGATCTTCAACAATCATAAATTTTGCAGAGAACCAATCAATCAAGGAACGATAAAATACTAAACTAAACAGCTACCCAACAGTAAAATCCAAGTTACAAGAAATAACCCGATCAAAATACCGTCGTCAACTCACACCTTGAAAACTGTACTCAGTTCTGATAGCCAAGAACACAGAGATAGTCAAGCTTCTAGGAAGTGTCGAGAAAATCAAGTTATCTAAGATACGATGAATCACAATTAAACTAGGACTCTTTAGTCTATACAGGGAATACTTAAGAGATGACCATGCTAATTAAACGCAATATTTGTCATCCTCCTCAGAATCACCTATGGGTGGATTCTCTCAACATATGTATTCTAAAGTTCAGGGATCTCTACTGTCTGCTCTATTTGCTTTGTTGGGTGCAGGAGTACATCTCATCCTGGTTCCCTCAAATCAATCAATTAAACATATTGAATACAGAATTGAGGAGTTTCTATTTCTTCTAACTTAATATTCATCATCTTCATGGACAAAATGCCAAATAGTTTATAAAAAAAAGTGGTAGAAATAAATCGAATTACTCTTCTTTCACAATTTGGATTTGCAGGAAACAGCTCCTTTATTAGCTGTTATGTAATGTTTTTAAGGTTTTGTAATGCCAGACTGCCGTAAAGAATGACAAACATAAAACTGAGGGCACATCCCAAAAAGCAGCATACACACTGTGGATGTTACCCAAATGAGAAGAAAACTACCTTTATGATGGATGTCAACATCAAGTGCTGGACAGGTTCAGCAAGTCTAACAGCATTTGAGGAAAGAGAAACATAGTTAACATTTTTGAGTCCGAAATGGCTTTTCTTTGGAACTGAAATGTCCTAAGACAAGACACATTGAACTCTAAACGTTAACTCCGCTTTCCTCTTCACAGATGCTGCTAGACCTGCTAAATATTTCCAATGCTTTGTTTTATTTTAGATCTCTAGCATCTCAATATTTTGCTTTTACTTTTGATGTCATTTATTACAGATGAAAGAGGCAAGCTTTATACACAACTTTTTTGCTGAAATTAAATAATGTGCGCAAACATTTTTTTCCTTTTGGTGCAAGATTGCATTTATTATATTAGTCAGTTCCACTATTCATAAGGGAATAAGGCTCAGTTTAAACAGTGTCAAACTTACACTAATGGATCTCCTATTGTAATACTGTCTGGTTATTAATCTACCCTGCACCTTTAAGGTCACTGCACAAAGGAAGCATAAGGCATGGTTAAAAAAAACACTTTTTTCCAAAAGGCATGAAAAACCACAACAGAACTCTATCTCACAAATTAATGAAAAGCAGGCTAATTCTTCTTTCCAATGCTGGTGAAAGAATGTATCAGGAAATAATGTAGATCTAGCAACAAGATGAGAAACCCAAAACTGCATTCTAATTAAGCTCAGTAACATGACTTTCGGTTTATTTGTGGAGAGAGCAGAATTTGAAGGCTGAGAACAGCAAATTGCCCCAAATAATTTTAATCAATCACATTTCCACAAATTGGAATAAAACTCAATTACAAAGTTGATCATTTGCAGTGACAGGCTTACCCTTGCATTGTGCAATTCCACGCCATAAAATTCAAGGGTTTTTGCTATACTCAGGTAACCAAGTTCTGCTTCTGTTTGTTTAAGATCTCTAGAAAATGAATTTAAAAAAAAACACAAGATTGCCATGGGAACAACAGAAAAGGATTGCACAACAGTTCTAAAATATCACAGCATTTTACATAATACAAAATTAAATTTACTGTGTCAAAGATTTATGTGCAGAACTTTGCATTAAACAAGTTAATGAACTAAGACCGAGCTGCAAATAGATCTCAACAGCACCACTGAAGAACATTTTATTGAGTTTCAGTTTATTCACTACTAAACACAATTTGAGGTTATATCCAAACAGTTCTTAGTCCACAGAAGACATTAAGTGATTTACTGGCATTACTGGAACAACTGACCAGATAAAATGGATGCAAAGTGAAATTAAGTAATTATTAAGTTACAATTGTATAAAATTTTAAAACACTACAATTTAAAAAAGCTAATTAGAAACTAGTTAGTTTATTTTTACTATAGTCCTTTAATGAAAGCACTTTGGTTCTACCTGTGTTGTTTGTGCAAGGACATCACATTAGTTCGAAATTCTTGGTTTTTATCGAGTATAAAGTGGAAGTTTTCTATATAGCCAGGTTGATGCTCAGAAGGATTGTATTCTCCAAGTTCAGCTGTAAGGTTTAATCAACCATTAATATACATGTAATAGTTACCATTCCATCACACTCTTCATTTTTTAAGCAAATAGACCAGGGTCCTTGGCATATTTCATTCATTTTAAGCGACTCCTGCTACTGGAAAATGGAGGCTAAAAATCACCTCGACAAGGATTTTTCACAGTTTCAATCATATCTCTGCTTTTATGAATTTTATTCAATTTGCATTATGCAATTTTGTATTAAACAGTGAATAATAGTTAGCTTCAGATGAAATCAAATTCACCAAAAAATCTGCCTTTTTTTTTAGAAATGAGATTTTTCTTTGTGCGTGTGTCAAGGACCACAGAACATAATCTTTGAATATTGGGTTGCACTTTTAAGATCGAAGTGGGGAGGAATTTCTTATGTGCGGATAATGAATTTGTAGAATTATTTACAGCAAAGGCCTGTTGAGGTTGGGTCATTTAAGTATATTCAAGGCTGAGATAGCCAAATTTTTAATCACTAAGGAATCAAGAGTTTTGGCAAAGAAAGAGGAAAGTCGCATTGAGAATTATCAGACCAGCTATGATCTCACTTTCCACATCTATCCAGTCAAGTCCTCTAAGAATCTTGTATGTTTTAATAAGGTTGCCTTTCATTCTTCTATATTCCAACAAGTACATGCCCTATCTGCTCCTCATAAGACAGTCTCTCCATACCCTGGTATCAGCCTAGTGAACTTTCTTTTGACTGCCTCCAATGTCAGTATATCTTTCCCTGAATTAAGGGAGCCAAAACTGTTCACAGTATTCCAACTGTGGTCTGACTCTTGCCTTACATGTCTTAGCAAGACTTTTATTTCAAAGAGAATGGCTTATAAAGACTAATGTTTCCTTTGCCTTCCTATTACCTGAACCTGGTTGCTAGCTTTTTGTGATTCATAGACGAAGATTTCTAAATAGCTCTATTCCACAGCCTGCTACAGTCGTTCTCCATTTAAATAATATTCAACGATATTCTTCCGACCAAACTCCATAATCTTATATTTCTCCACATCATATTCTTCCTGGCAAGTTTTTGTCCATTTATCTAATATGTCAACATCCCTCTGTAGACTTTGTGTCATCCTCATTGCTTGCCTTCCCACCAATGTTTGAGTCATCCACAACCTTGACTATAGTACCTTCACTTTTCTCATCCAAGACAATTCAAAAGTTTCACCTCCCCCATAAGTGAAGAAATTCCTCACTTCAGTCCTAAATAGTTTTGACATTTATCTTGAGAATGTGTCCCTGGTTCTACAACCCCAGATCAGGGCAAACATCCTTTCTGCAACTCTCCTGTCTAACACTAAAAATTTTCTAAGTGTCAAATGAGATCAACTTACATTCTTCTAAACTCTAGAGAATACAGGCCATCTCCTGTATTTTACTCTTATACAAGAAGCAAGAGGATAACCAGAGAAAGGGTTGGTCTACTAAAGCATAAGGAAGGAAGGTTGTGTGTCGAACCTGAGAAAATAGGAGAGATTCTCAATGATTAGTTCGCATCAGTGTTCACTGAGGAACGGGAGGTAAAGAATGTTGAGATTAGAGATAGAATTTGTTTAGATTAGAGTGGTGCTGGAAAAGAATTTGTTTACTCTGGATCACGTTGTCATAAGGAGGGAAGATCTGTT
The DNA here is from genome assembly GCF_037043375.1 of Chiloscyllium plagiosum. NCBI lineage: Eukaryota > Metazoa > Chordata > Chondrichthyes > Orectolobiformes > Hemiscylliidae > Chiloscyllium > Chiloscyllium plagiosum. The sequence goes on from NW_028270143.1 coordinate 55,651,276, forward strand.
GAGTAGGCTAAAGCATATTAAGGTGGGTAAATCCCCAGGATCAAATGGGATCTATCCCAGGTTGCTGAGGGAGGCGAATGATGAAATATTTGGGGCCCTGACAGATATCTTTGCAGCATCCTTAAACACTGGTGAGGTGCCGGAGGACTGGAGGGTTGCTCATGTTGTCCTCCTGTACAAGAAGGGTAGTAGGGATATTCCAGGTAACTACAGACCAGTGAGCCTAATGTCAGTGGTGGGAAAGGTACTGGAGAAGGTACTGAGGGATAGGATCTACTTATGTTTGGAAAAGAATGGGCTTATCAGTGATAGACAACATGGTTTTGTGCGGGGTAGATCGTGCCTTACCAAGTTAATAGAGCTCTTTGAGGGAGTGACCAAGTTGATAGATGAAGGAAGGGCTGTTGATGTCACATACATGGACTTTAGTAAGGCATGGTAAACTAATTGAGAAAGTTAAGTCACATGGTGTGCAGGGTGTTCTAGCTAGATGGATAAAGAACTGACTGAGCAACAGGAGACAGAGTAGTAGTTGAAGGGAATTTCTTAAAATGGAGAAAAGTGACCATCGGTGTTCCACAGGGATCAGTGCAGTTGGAGCCACTGTTGTTTGTCATATACATAATGATCTGGAAGATGGCATTGTTGGTCTGATCAGTAAGTTTGCAGATGACACGAAGATTGGTGGAGTAGCAGAAAGCAGAGGGGACTGTCAAAGAGTACAGGATAGATAGACTGGAGAGTTGGGCGGAGAAGTGGCAGATAGAGTTCAATCCAGGCAAATGTGAGGCAATACATTTTGGGAAGTCTAATTCTAGAGTGAACTAAACTGTAAACGGAAGAGCCTTGGGAAAAGTTGCTGAGCAGAGAGATCTGGGAGTTCATGTCCATTGTAACTTGAAGGTGGCTGCACAAGTCGATAGAGTGGTCAAGAAGGCATATGGTATGCTTGTCTTCATCGAACAGGGTAGTGAGTATAAGAGCAGGTAGGTCATGTTAAAATTGTACAAGACATTGGTTCGGCCGCATTTAGAACACCATGTACAGGTCTGGTCGCCACATTACCAAAAGGATGTGGACACTTTGGAGAGGGTGCAGAGGAGGTTTACAAGGATGTTACCTGGTATTGAATGTGCTAGCTATGAAGAGAGGTTGAGTAGGTTAGTATTGTTTTCATTAGAAAAAAGTAGACTGGGGGGGACTGATTGAGGTCTACAAAAGCATGAAGGGTATAGACAGGGCAGACAGAGATAAGCTTTTTCCCAGGGTGAGGGACTCAATAACGAGAGGTCATGTGTTCAAGGTGAGAGGCAAAAGGTTTAAGGGGGATATACACAGCAGGTACATTACACTGGACGGTAAGTGCCTGGAACGCATTGCCAGCAGAGGTAGTAGAGGCAGGCACGGTAGATTCATTTAAGGTGAGTCTAGACAAGTGCATGAGTAGATGGGGAGCAGAGAGATACAGATGCCTAGGAATTGGGAGATAGGTTTAGACAGTAGATTTCGATCGGCTCAAGCTTAGCGGGCTGAAGGGCCTGTTGCTGGGCTGTAAATTTTCTTTGTTCTTTGTTCCTCAATCTCTCTTCAAAGTACAATTCTGTTATCCCATGAATTAGTGCGACGAAGTTCCACTGCACTGCTTTATTGAAATTATGCCCTTTCTTCGATAAGAGAACTAAAGCTGGACACAATATTCCAAACTGGGTTTCACCAAGGTTCTATGCAATTGTAGAAAGGCATTATTAGTTCTGTACTAAACACCTCTTTCAATGGAAGGCCAAAATACCATTTTTTCTTAACTGCTTGATGAACCTGCATGCTAACTCTCAGTGACTTATGAATAAGGAAGGGCCTGTGCCCGAAACGTCGAATCTCCTGTTCCCTGGATACTGCCTGACCTGCTGTGCTGTTCCAGCAATAAAGTTTCAACTTTGATCTCCAGCATCTGCAGACCTCACTTTCTCCTATGAATAAGGATATACAAGTTCTTTTGGACATGAATACATCCCAACAAAATTTCTCACAATTTAAAAATATTTTGCAATACTGTTCCTCCTGTTATGGTGGGTAACTTCATACTTAGCTCCATTATATTCTACCTGCCACGTTTTCTAATGCTTTTAGTATCCATGTTCTTAAATGTTTGGATAAATTATTGATTTGGTGTATTTTTCACAGCATAGTCATTGCACTGGTGATCTTTCTATTTGCACTTTCCACCTCTGGCACACTGCTGAACATTTTGGTGAATGATCTGCACCGCACATTCCTTAGAATCAGCTCTATGCACTGCCAAGTGACTATTAATCTCCCATCAACATTGTGCCTATCTAGTTTTTTTTCCTCATTATTTGTGACACAGTTTTTTTTAAGATTAGATTAGATTCCCTACAGTATGGAAACAAGACCTTCGGTCCAACAAGTCCATAGCGACCTTCCAAAGAGACCCTCCAGACCCATTCCCCCAACCCTATGGGTAGCCCTGACTAATGCACTATGGGAAATTTAGCATGACCAATTCACCTTTGGATTGTGGGAGGAAACTGGAGCACCAGGAGGAAACCCACGCAGACACGGGGAGAATGTGCAAACTCCACACAGACAGCTGCCCGAGGCGACAATTGAACCCGGGTCCCTGGCGCTGTGAGGCAGCAGCGCTAACCACCTAGCCATCGTGCTGTCCTTAGTTGATGGCTTATTTTAGATTAGATTACTTAGTGTGGAAACAGGTCCTTCGGCCCAACAAGTCCATACCGACCCTCTGAAGAGCAATCCACTCAGACCCATTTCTCTACATTTACCCCTTCAACTAACACTATAGGCAATTTAGCATGGCCAATTCACCTAACCACTGTGCCACTCTTTCTGATAAAGATATATCTGACTCAAAATTTCTGCAGAGCTAGTTTCTCTCCAACTGTTTCTTACTCATTAGTGAACATTTCCAATCATCTGATCATATTCATGTCTTAACTGAATTTTGTTCTACATTGATCAAATTCCTTTAACATTCACAACTCTCAACTCTTCTGTAGTGTTCTGGAGCTCATCAAGATGTCGGATTATTCCAAACGATAACATGAATACAAATTGTTGCTGCAAGCCTGACTTTTTCTGAAATCAGTAGATCTTTTTAAAAGGATAAGCACGAGGTACGTATTTGCACAACATAGGCTGTTACTGATTCTAACTGGGGACAGTTTTAGGGTGACAATGGTAGTTTTGTTCTAAAAAGTTTATAATTTACAGATTTTAGAGTTCAAGTTAAGTTCAAGGAAGAGCTTGACAAATAATTAAAATAGGCATATTGAAACATTTCCTAAAGAAACATTATTTACATAAATAAATCAAATGCCAAAGACACTAAATCATAGTCAGATTACTGAAAATATTATGCTGCATTTTCACTACTTACACTGGACTGCATAAGAAGCAAGGAAGGCTGCTTTATTGTGAGGACAAGGCAACCTGGAAAACACAAACTTGGAGATTATATTGTCAGAGTAATGTGATAACATATCCATTTAATCACATATCCATTAAATATCCATGTGTGAAACGCACCACACTAATCGTTTATGATAGATTCTTAACAAGTACTTCTCATTATTATGCAGTTGCACTGTTACATAATCAAGCAAGTCTTTTGCAACATCCTTGTGCATCTGTACGTTTTTTTCAATTTAATTGAAATAAATGAAAGTGCAATTCCACAACTTCATACAAAAAATATTTTTTTAAAGTTGTTGATCAATAAAAGCTTCCAAAAATCATTCGTCATCAGTTACTTCAAAGAAACAACACAATCTGCATCTTTCAATCGAGCTCTATATTGGGCCTTAAGCCTGGAAGTCGAAGAAATTGAAAACCCTATGGTGGCACAACAAACAAGGATGAAGAATGTTTCTTCCATTTAGGCTCTGTGGAAGGAAACACTGATTTAAACACAAGGACTGGAACCAGCAAGGTATATTACAACCAATTAGATGAATCAAAGTTCAGGCTACAAGCTTCTGCCATCCAAAGCTTGTACTACAAGTAGTTTCAAAATAATCTGGGAGAGCAGGGAACCTCCGATCATAAATACTAGCTGTCTCTAGGATACCTGAGGCTACAGAATCAAAACATACAAACATGTAGAGGTAGTAAGGGGTTGGATGAGACTTTTTAACTCTGATTATAAATAATCAGCAATAATTTTGGTCAATAATTGATCAAAATTGTTTCTGTTTGTCTACCTCAACTCCACATTTCCACACTATTGCTATTTCCATTAGTATCCACAAATCTATTGCCTTCTATCTTTTGTAGAATCATTGACTAACAACATTGTTCCCAGCTCTCATGGTAGACATTTCCAAAGTTTCAAACCCTTTCAAGTTAATTTCTGTCCTCAGTCCTAAATTATTGACCTCTTGTTCTGAAAATGTGATTGGATATTTGATTTCCCAGCAAGGGAAACATTTTCTCATCTTCGATCATATCGAACCCTTAAGAATTTTATATGGTTTAATTAGATCATATCTCAAGCATATAAACTCTAAGGAATACAGGACTAGTCTATCCAATCTCTCCTCAAACGGTCAATCCCTTCATCTAACAAGTCCAGTGAAAGTCTCAATGTTGTCAATGGTGAGTATATTGATTTGGGGATGTATCAGGGAAAGCAGACAACACTGTTCTATTCGGTGTTAAGGGAAATGGAATTAAGCCTAATGAATTGCAGAAGTGCTTGGAAAGCATCAATGGCTTGTACTTTGATAACATATTGAAACATCCCGAAGGAATTCAAAAATCCAACACAACAAACACCAATTATGAATTTAAAATGTTATAGAAACGTGATCAAAGGTGCCAGGGACACAGATTTTGAACAGCTTTAGAAAATGACATGGTAGAAAATGGCTGTAGGAAGAGAACATCTCTATATAAAAAAAAGGGGAGAAAATTGCTAAGTAGAGTACAAATAAATAAACCCCTCTCCCCACAACCCCAAAGACAATATTAACAGTAAGGTAAAGAAAGGGAATAATATTAAAAAAGGGGGAGTGTAAACTGGAGTGGGGAGAGTAAAACAACACCAATTAACTCTGACAATTTATCTAAGAGAGTCCAAAAATTCCTTGGCCTTTTCCGGCGATCCGAAGTTATACATGGACCCTTCATGATTAAAGCGTAGCGTTGCTGGGTAGCGCAAGGAGTACTGAATATTTAAGTCCCTTAAACACTTCTTCGCTTCGTCAAACGCCTTCCTCTTTCGGACCAGAGCTGGGGAAAAGTCTTGGAATAACGTAATCTCAGATCCTTTAAAAGTCATGGCTTGGGGATCTTTCCCAAGATTTCTGGAAGCTTCTAAGAGCATCTGCCTCTCCTTATAGTCTGCAGCCGGAACAGGACTGGACGGGAGGCGCTGGTTCGAGCCGGGCCTGAGTATTGCAACCCAGTAGGCCCATTCCACCCTTACCTGGCCTGATCCAGCCTTTAGATTTAAAAGCTGTGGAAGCCACTGCTCAAGAAACGCTGTAAGCTGGCCTTCCTCTTCCCGTTCGGGAAGGCCCAGCAAATGAATATTTTTTTCGACGACCTCGATGTGATTCTCTAAGGTCCGCACTCGCTTTTCGAGAGTCTGGACCCGATCCACGGCCGATTCTGCTATAGTCTCAGAGGTCGTGGCCTTTAGCTCCGCCCCTCCAACTCGGCACTCGATTTCCTTGATGTCTGGGTCGTGCTTTTGTAGCGCGGCCGAGAGCGAATCCCACTGGCTCCGGGACTCTTCGATGAAGGCGTCGATCCTCGTGTCAAGTTTGGAACTATTTCCACGAGGCTCGCCACCGTAGATAATTCCCCCAGGGCGGCTGCCAACGCCTCAGCTGCAGCTGGGGAGGCGTTCCTGCCTGCTGAGAACTGCGGGCTCCCTTTCCTTTAGCCATTTTTACAGGAGATGAGATTGTTTAAATTCAGTACAGAGCAACTAATTACATTAAGTAAAAACTATTTTAAATGATTTGATGAGTGTGGTGGAGGCGGGTGGCCCACTTTGCCCAAGTCTTGGGAGGAGCACTACAGACTCAGACTTGCTGGGTCGCCACCATCTTGGATCCCCCGAGAACATCTCAAACAACTGCTACAATACATGATCTTACAAAGAGAATTCTGGGGAAACTTAGGAGGTCTGGTAGCGTATGGAGACAAAAAGAGAGTTGACATACTGAGTCTGGGGTGTGTCTCTTCTTGTGATAATGCTTTCTTTTTAAAAGATTATTTTGTCCTTTTTTTTTGAAGAGAGGTTGTAAAGACAGAGGTGGCAAAATGGCTACTGCCTAAGTCAACATCAGAGGAGGACTTAGTTTTTTTGTAAAACAGTTGCACAATGGAAGGGGAATGGCCTTCAGGCATTCTAGTTTTCTTTAAGTTGTAGCAGTCACAAGATGTTTGAGTCCAAAAAGTATTGTAAGCTTCAGGACATCATTCCTAAATGACTGTTTCTGAAATCTCTCTGGATGTTGTTCCCTCCTGCCTTTAAGAATCTGTGTTTGAATTTATCTTTTTGCCAAGTGGTGTGTTTATGGGATGTTACTATATTGGAACAGTTAATTAGTTAAGTTACTTTATTGAATATTCAATTAAGATTTCCAATAGTGTTTAAATAAATTGCATTTTGTTTAAAGCCGAGTGGTTTGACCAGTATCAACACCTGGAAAACCCACTTCACGTCTACCTTTAAAATAAGAAAAAGTTAAGGTCTAGGCTATCTTCTTAAAATATTTTGAGGGGTTCTGGACTGGCCCATAACAATCTCTGCTTTGAAGAGGAGTCATAATGGACTCAACGTTAATTTTGTTTCTCCTTCTACAGATGCCATCAAGTCTGCTGAGTTTCTCTAGCATTCTTTATGCTTGTTTTACATTTCCAGCATTTACAGTACTTTGTTTTCACATGATGCTTGATCAACAGGAATAAGGTGCAGTAAAAGATTAACCCTGATGGATGCACTGTGATCAATAATTTAATGGGACAGTAAATCAGGTCTACGTACACATTCTGCAAATACTCATCTGCATTACTGTTCCTGCCTTTCAAAACAGGCCCTGACATATTTGGGTTGAAAGCCCTACTTCAATCCCACATAACAGTACTGAACTTTAAGTCGAACCTCTGATGCTTGATATCATGTGAACAGAAGATCATATGTACCTAACATATGTTTTATAGATTCGGGAGAAACTGTTCCCAAACAAACAGATTATAATTGTGTCCTCTGGCCCTCAAAAGAACCAAAATGCAAGAGGATAAGTTTTTCACACAATGTGTAGTTAGGGTACAGAATATACTGCTTGGAACTATGGTGGAGGTGGGTTGAATTCAGGAAATCAATAAGGCATTGGATGACTATTTAGCTATAAATAATGTGCTGCATTATGTGGAAGAAATAGGAAATTAGGAGAGCCACTGCAGATATGATGGACTGAATGGTCTCCTTCTGCACCATAACAATTGCGTAATTCAGTGTACACAGAAAATTTGCAATCTCTAGGAAAATAGTATTGAGTAAAATATTAGAACTAAGTTGAGAAGACCTCTAGCCCTAGCGATGTTCATCTTAAAGAAGTAGCTAGTGAGATACTTGGAGACAGTGAGGTCAGCAGATGCTGGAGATCAGAGTTGAGTGCATGATACTGGAAAAGCACAGCAGGTCAGGCAGCATCCGAGGAGCAGGAAATCGACGTTTTGAGCCGGAGCTCTTCATCTGGAATGAGGCTGGAGGCTTGGGGGTGGAGAGATAGATGGGAGGGGATGGGGTGGGGGTGGGGAGGTAGCTGAGAGTATAATTGCTGGATGGAGGTGGGAGTAAAGGTGATAGGTCAGAGAAGAGGGTGGAGCAGACAGGTGGGAAGGAAGATTGACAGGTGGGACAGGTCACGAGGGCGGTGCTGAGCCAGAAGGTTCGAACTGGGGTATGGTGGGGGGCCGGAAATGAGGAAACTGGTGAAGTCCACATTGATGCCCTGGGGTTGAAGGGTCCCGAGGCGGAAGACTAAGGCATTCTTCCTCCAGGCGTCTGATGTGAGGGAGTCGTGGAGGAGAAGGCCCAGGACCTGCATGTCCTCGGCAGAGTGGGAGGGGAAATTGAAATGTTTGCCCACGGGGTGGTGGGTTGATTGGTGTGGGTGTCCCAGAGATGTTCTCAAATGTTCTCTGCGAGAAGGTGTCCAGTCACCCCAATGGAGAGGGGACCGCATCAGATACAATAAATAACAATATGTGGAAGTGCAGGTGAAGCTTTGATGGATGTGGAAGGCTCCTTTGGAGCCTGGGACAGAGGTAAGGGGGGAGGTGTGGGCGCAGGTTTTGCAATTCCTGCGGTGAAAGGAAGGAAGGTGCTGGGAGGGGAAGGTGTCTTGTTAGGGGGGGTGGACCTGACCAGGTAGTCGCGGAGGGAAACGTATCCCTGGTGGTGGGGTCCATTTGTAGGTGGCGGAAATGTCGGCAGATGATGCAACATTCGCTCCAATTGCCTGCTGTGCTCTTCCAGAAACACACACTCATCTAGTGAGATAGTTAGCCAACTGGTTTTAATTTTCCAGAAATCCCTAAATTTGAGAAGGTGCCATTGGATTAGAAGATAGAAAGCACAAGTCCTTTAATGAAAAGGGGTCTTGAATCTTTGGAATTCTATATTCCAGAGGGCTGAGAGTGCTCAGTCATTGGTTAGGCCACTTTCGGAATAGTATGTGCAATGCTGGTCTCCCTCCTATAGAAAGGATGTTGTGAAACTTGAAAGGGTTCAAAAAAGATTTAGAAGGATATTGCTAGGGTTGGAGGGTTGAACTACAGGGAGAGGGCTAAATAGGCTGGGGCTGTTTTTCCTGGAACGTCGGAGGCTGAGGCGTGACATGAGGGGCATGGATACGGTAAATAGACAAGGTTTTTTACCCTGGGGTGAGGGAGTCCAGAACTAGAGGACATAGGTTTAGGTTGAGAGGGGAAATGCATAAAAGGGACCGAAGGGGCAACCTTTTCATGCAGAGGGTGTCACGAGTATGTAATGAACTGCCAGAGAAAGTGGTAGAGGCTGGTACAATTACAACATTTAAAAGGCATCTGGAAGGGTACCTGAATAGGAAAGATTTAGAGGGATATGGGCCAAGTGCTGGAAAATGGGACTAGGTTAGTTTAGGATATCTGGTCGCGTGGACAAGTTGGATCGCAGGGTCTGTTTCTGTGCTGTACATCTCTACGAATATATTTAAGAGTTGACAGATATTTATATACTAATGGGAGGAAATGGCATTGAAGTGAATGATCAGCCATGATTGTACTGAATAATAAAGCAGGCTTAATGGGTTACTTGTGCTCTTATGTTTCAAAAATCTTATTGTATTGTGAAGCAGACTTCTTCTTTTGCTGCTAATTCTTATAAATGGAGAAACATGGATAATTAAGACAGAAAATCTTCCCTGGAAACTGAAGGAAAAGTCAAGGCGTTGACAGTCAGATTTTCTAAGATTAAAATTGGTTATGGGAAAAGAAGTGTGGGAAGAGATTAGAAACCTTTTTGAAGGCAGTCTTAGCAATACAGGAATATTCTTTTTGAAATCAGCAGAAATACTGAGGCCAGGAAATATCAACATGTCTCAGTGGTCACATTCCTCTTTCAAGTAAATAAGTTAACTGATTTGAAACTTATTTTAGAAATTTCAGTACAACAATTTGGCAGATGCTTCTGTACAGCATTATGGTGGTAATGCAGTGTTAAAGGTGCAATTTTTCTCAATGACACATTAAACCAATGCCCCATCAGCTTGTTCTAGTTGTCAAACAGGATCTCATAGCATAACTCAGGGTAAGGAAAAGCACATGAACTAAACAATATTTTCTTAACCACTATCAAAATGGAATAATTGCCTCAATTGTACACAAATTGCTTGAGGTTTGCATGGCACATGAAACAGTGCTGCATTTAACCCTTTCAACACAACCTCTCACACCAGCCCTTGCCCATCCTCCCAAATCTAGGACACTCCCCTTTTGTCTTTTTTTAAAATGTTAAGCTTTTATGCTGTTAGCTAATATTCTGGATTAAAGCTACAATTTAGTAACATGTATGCGCAGATAAATATCTGTAGAATTGTCATTATGTCAATAATGTAAATATGCTATCCTGATTTTTAAAAAAATTCTTATGCAAGATGTGGACATTGCAAACATATGCTGTCCATCTCTAATTATGCTTAAATGAGTGATTGCTAGATCATTTCAGATGGCAGTTAAGAATTGATCACAGGTTGCTTTGGATGTAGAGTCACATTTAGACCAGACTGTGTAAGAATGGCAGACTTTCTGGATGTTAGACTAGCTTTAGTACCAAAACTATTGATTTCCTTCCTTCGAGCATTTTAATGTGGTTAGATTAGCTTTAATACCAGAAAAGTTAATTGAAATAAAATTCAACCAGGTGTGATCGTGGGATTTGAATCCATGTTCTCAAAACCTTTCCCTGGGCCTCTTCATAACAGTGGCATTACTACCAGACCACCACCTGCTCATAATAATGAATTGAATCAGGTTTTAAGTTCGCATTCAGTTTGACAATTTCTTCACTCAAGGTAGATGTACCGATCATTAACATGCATTTGAATTATTCATGCGTAATATTTAAAATTGAAAAGTTATTGAAAGGAATCAATACAGGTTAAAATTTACGACCTGTTCATTGCAGCTAAACTAATGCATGCTGCACAAAAAAAATATTTACCTTCCATCAATAAAGTCCCTCTTCAGTTGTAAAAAATATAAGTGCCTGAAAAGTAGATGAAAATGTTAAATATCAGTGCACAATCTAATCATAGATATTGTTTAAAATCCGAGGATTCCAATGCGTATCAGCATTCAGATCTACAAAGTTTGAATGGGATACTTTTCGAGAACAACATTCTGGAACAAATTTACTAAGTCACATGAATATAGAATTCTGAACTTATACTGAATTTCATATAATACTTGGTTGTCTCTTAGGATATAAATGACTTAAACAATAGCGATTTTGAAACCATTTCTTATTGCTGAAATGATGTCAGTGACTGCAATGTCTGGACCAAAATTTTCAATTGGTCAATAATGCTCTTACTAACAATAATCCAACTAAGAACTCAATCTATATCACATCATGTTCCAACATAAAAAGATGAGATCTAAGCTCGTGTTTTCCAATTTAAAGGCCAGAGTCTGTTTCCATGTCACACAGTAACTGGATCTTAGAAACACATCAACATATTTTCTAAGAATCAAACTCTAGTGGCATTGTTCACAGGGAGGCAACACCAAGAATCAGACAAAAGTCATAAATAAATTCTTAAAAGAAACAGAGTAATGGACATTGTATGAACAAAGCTCAAGACATACTGGATCATTTCTGGGGAAAGACAGAAAACAAAACTAAATCTTGAGAAATCTGACAAAAGATAGATGACTGAGCACCAAAGCCAATGTACTTCTAGCAGGAAATGGGCAATGTCAACTTTTTTTTTGCAATTATTTTTGTATGATTTCTATGATCCAAGCTGTATCTCACTGTCTCAGTAAACGTATTATCGGATTGTCATCAGGCTGGTGAACTTTTTCCCAGGGTAGGGGAGTCCAAAACTAGAGGGCATATATTTAAGATGAGAGGGGAAAGATTTAAAAGGAACGTAAGGGGCAGCCTTTTCCACAGAGAACGTGGTGCGGGTTTGCAATAGGCTGCCACAGGTGGTGGAGGCGGCGAGTACAATTATAACATTTAAAAGGCATCTGGATGGGTACACAAATAAGAAGAGTTTACAGAGATATAGGTGAAATGTGAGTTTACGATATCTGGCTGGTGCGGATGAGTTGGACCAAAGCCTCTATTTCAGTGATGTATAATTCTGATTCTATAACTGAAAGGAAGAGTTGAGATTCTGTATTTTTGCTTTATTTTCTGTATTTTAATTTACTATATTTTATTGCTATATAAATTGGCAGCACGGTGGCTGAGTAGTTAGCACTGTTGCCTCTCAGTGTCACAGACCTGAGTTCAATCCCAGCCTTGGGTGACTGTGAAGTTGTATGTTCTCCCAGTGTCTGCATGGGTTTCCGCTGGGTGCTCAGGTTTCTGCCCACAGTCCAGAGATGTGCAGGTAGGTAGATTGACCATGCTGAATTATTCAGTAGTGTCCAGGGATGTGCAGGCTGGGTGGACTAGCCATGATAAATGTGGGGTTATGGGGATAGGGTGGGGCATCTGGGTTGGGTGGCCTGTTTTAGAACTGCAGGGATTCTCTGATTCTTCAGAATGGAATGGAGATCTGCATGTAACAGGCTGAAAATGCAACAGGTGAAGAAATGTGCCCATAGCAGAAGTAGACAAAACCTGCTCAGCACTTTTTGGGAGTCAAAGATAAGTTAACTATCCCCCATTTTCACACTACTACTATTCTAGGATTTCTCAAAAATAAACCATTTTATAGAAATTCATTCAGCCTGTAACTTTGATTTTGCAATTTTTAAAATCATGCAGATAACTACACTATAGAATGTGTTAAATGCAAGGCTTTGAATTACATATTCAAGTCTGAAATTTAAAATGGAATTCCAATTCATTAAAATTTTGTGCATTAAGCAATAGCCAATTGACTAAATATCACTATTAACATTCCTAGGTTCTGCACGTGCACAATGGAGGTATTCTGCCAGATGTTGTACTTACATGCACATTGCCTACCTTGTCTGTTCTTGCTGCAGAGCATTTGGGTCTGTTACAAAAAATCTCACTCGGACATTTAGCGCCCCACCTGAAATATTTTGGGTAAAAATAGAAGAGACACATTTACATTGTTGAACCTTAAATTTTTAAGAAGTTGTGCGCGCCAGGATATAGAACTCCTTGCACTTCAAACACCTACTATCTGCATCATGTACACTTCCAGTCAAGTATAGCAAGAGCAGGCATAAAATATCCCTCTACACTGCTGCAAAAACATGCTTTATCTCTAATCTCAGAGCAACAAGTTGTACTTAATGTAGTAATATGTTCCAAGGTATTTTGCTGGAGTTTTATGTAATAACATTTGGCACCGTTCCATTAAGGTTAGGGCAGATGACCAAAAGTTTGGTTAAAGAAGCATTCAAGATATAGAAAGTAAGGTGTAAAGGTGGCAAATAGAGGAAATTCTGTGAGCTAAAGCCTTAACAGCTGAAGGCTTGGCTTCTAATAGTGAAATGATTAAAATTGGAGATGCTCAAGAAGCCAGAAGTAGGCAAGTGCTGATCTCTTGGAGATATGTCTAAGAAGTGCACTTTTGTTGAAGTGGAGCATCTAAGATAACAGCCTTCAAGAACACTGTCTCAGTCCACACTTGCTGGGAAAACGATTAACGCTGAACTCCCACAGTCAGCAGCTTTTGTATTCTATTTTCCACAGCATTTCTTGTAGACAATGTCTAACATTACTTCAGACACTATAGCATAGAACTTTTTTGCCTCCCAGCAAGGGTCTGAGACTTGAAGGACTTATGCCTGAAGCATCGATTCTCCTGCTCCTCAGATGCTGCCTGAGCTGCTGTGCTTGTTCCAGCGCCACATTTTTTGACTCTGACAAACCAGTGGTGAGACAGGAGAGAAATGTGGCATTGCTACATAACACATTTAATGACATTAAAATTTAGTCCAAATAATTAAATGGCTCTTTCACCAGAATTTGGATAAGGTTATGAACAACTACAAGCCAATTCGATAGAGGTTCCATTTCTAGTGGTGCAGCAGCACTACTGACTTCTTTTGCTGTTACGCAATAAACTACCCAAAGTAAATTTGTCATCTTATAAGCTAAATACTGCATTCATATTGTTTTGATTAACACAGTGGTTTGTGTTGTAGTACAGCTCCCTGGTTTAGTTACTGGCCTGTTCTAAGCTCTATGTCATTTGGGCCACAACAGTTGTGTTCAGCAAGAGTTGGATTGTTAGCCAGTCACTCCTTTAAAGTCCACAAGGGGATATTGAACAAAAGCAAGAACTCAACCATGACATGTATAAGAATTCCAATACTCAACAGTTCAGGTGACTAGTTCAAGAGTCATATGTTAGATATGGCAGAGACAAACAAAACAACATTTTGAGGCACAGAAAGAAAATCTTTTTTATTTGAACAAGCATTGTGTAAGTTTGAGCCATTTTATGATAGAATGGAACTAACTTGAAGCTATCAGCAAAGCTAATTACTGGAGCATCAAACAATCTCTTAAACACATTAGGAAGAAACATTGTAATCAAGAAACTGTGTTGTGTGTAAACTGAAATATCATTGCCTGTTTCCTAAAGCACATACTTGTCCATATTTCCATACATTTTTATTCCAGGCATAAAAGGTTAGTTGCATGATTTCCTTTGAAGAAATAAACTAAAACTGAAATAAAGGCTAAATAATTAATGTGAACAGTTTTGGAAGGTTAATAATACTTAGTTAAAGTAAGTCAGTAGGCTTACCTTTAAGCTGTTTCCTGATAGGTTTACTAGGTTCAAGCCACCTCTGTGCATGAAATATTAGTAAATCCAGGTTAGATTTTATGTTCAAGTTAGTATCAAAAGGCGTGCATAGAAGAAATAACGTTTGAACTTTAAAAAATAAAATGTACTTACAGGACACTCTATTGAGTCATCTATAAATTGCAAACCAAAATATTCCTTTTCAATCAAGTCCAGGTGTTTATAGACCATATCCAACAGAACTTGACCGACATCTTGTTTCTGTAAAAGTGTATAGTAAAATAGGGAAAAAGTCAGCATGGTTTCATCTAGGGGAGGTAATGCCTGCCAAATCTGCTAGAATTCTTTGAGGAAGTAAAAAGCAGGTTAGACCAAGGAGAATCAATGGATGTTATCTACCTGGACTGCAGGGAGGCCTTTCACAAGGTGTCGCACAGGAGGCTACTGAGTAAGATAAGAGGCCATGGCGTCAGATGCAAGGTGTGAGCATGGATAGAAGTTTGGCTGTCTGGCAGAAAGCAAAAAGTGAGGATAAAAGGGTCATTCTCAGGATGGCAGCCGCTGACAAGTGGTGTTCCACAAGGATCGATGTTGGGACGATAACTTTTCACTTTATACATTAACAATCTAGATGGAGGAACTCAGGGCATTCTGACTAAGTTTGCAGACAATACAAAGATAGGTGGAGTGACAGGTAGCATTGAGGAAGCAGGGAGGCTGGCGAAGGATTTGGACAAGTTAGGAGAGTGGGCAAAGAAGTGGCAGATGGAGTACAACCTAGGAAAGTGAGGCCATGCACTTTGGCAGGAAGAATAGAGGCATGGACAATTTTCTAAATGAGGAAAAAATTCAGAAGTCTGAAGTACAAAGACACTTGGGAGTTTAGATTAGATTAGATTCCCTTTAGTGTGGAAACAGGCCCTTCGGCCCAACCAGTCCACACCGACCCTCCAAAGAGTAACCCACCCAGACCCATTGCCCTCTGACTAATGCACCTGACACTATGGGCAACTTAGCATGGCCAATTCACCTGACCTGCACATCTTTGGACTGTGGAGTTAAACCGGAGCACCTGGAGGAAACCCACGCAGACACGGGGAGAATGTGCAAACTCCACACAGACAGTTGCCGGAGGCTAGAATCGAACCTGGGACCCTGGTACTGTGAGGCAGCAGTGCTAACCACTGAGCCACCGTGTTAAGAGGAGGTTCACAAGAATGGTCCCAGGAATGAAAAGCATAACATATGAGGAATGTTTGAGGTCTCTGGTTTATACTCTTTGGAGTTTAGAAGGACAAGGGGGGGATCTAAATGAACCATACAGAATACGGAATGGCCTGGACACAGTAGATGTTAGGAAGATGTTTCCATTGGTACGACAGACTAGTACCAGAGGGCACAGACTTAGGGTAAAGGGAAGACCTTCTAGAACGGAGATAAAGAGAAACTTCTTCATTGCTACAGAAGGTGGTGGAAGCCAGGTCATTGAGTACATTTAAGGCTAAAGATAGGGATCAAGGACCAAGGGTTATGGGAGAATGGATTGAGAAACGTATCAGACATGATTGAATGGCTGAGCAGACTCGAAGGGCTGAATGGCCTACTTTCTGCTCCTATGTTTTATGGTCTGTGCCAGAGCTTGTCCACTCCGACTGCTTTTATTTTTCTTTGTCTTTCTGTTTCTGTCTCTTATTTTAAGAAAAATATTTACCTTGTCCTGAGCTTGGACGGTATTGGCGATGGTGAGAGTCCAGTGCGCGCAACTCGTAGGAGAGTGAGCGCATGGTTACTTGTCGGAGCAAGCACAGGACTTGGAATTAGTGGCTGCTATATTGGCAGATGCAACACTGGCAAGGTTGGCCCAGCTGCAAAAGATGGCGCCCGAGGATCGGTGACTTTGATGCTGTTTGGGTTCTGGTGTAGTCGGCAGTGAAGTGATGGAGGGATGGCGGAACAGTTGACAGTGATGCCTGGCTCAGGACTGATGGACTCTCTTCATGCTATATCTTTCTTTTTTTCCCCCCTTATTCTTAAATAATTCAAAATAGCACCTTCATGGTGACAAATGAAAACTTTTCACTGTGTTTTGTTGTATTCTTACTGTAGAATATATGTGACAAAAAAAAAATCAAATCTGTACTCCAAACATGGCCTCACTCATGTCCTGTACAAGCCCAGTATGAGTATAGGAGTTGAAACTTCAATGTTACTCAATAGTTATTATAGCTCATGAGGTCACAAAATAAATACAGATAAAGTGGGACATTCAGCTCATCTTAATTTACCAATTCAAAAAAAATGGATCATTCAATCCCCACGGAATTACTCTTTATTCCTTGCATTGATCGTTCTTGGTGTAAAAACAATTCCTTAACTAAGTTCTAAATTCATCTTTTGCACTCACTACAGATCAGCAATTAAATTCATCTATCTCATCTAACCTACGGGCAATTTGTTTGATTGTAAGACTTCCCACATGTTGTTACCTGGATTTCAAAGAAATAATGAGTGGTCAAAAAAAAAATTATAGCTTCATATATCTTGTCTAAAAATAGTGAGACAATGCATTGCAGCACAGAAATAAATATACGAGTAACAGGATTTATAAATCACAATGTGAATTCGAAACGGGAAGGATAATATCGTTACTGATGGACATCAACTTTCAATGGACAATGATTCTAAGAATTTTCGTTATCTCTAGTCAGTGTAACAGGCATAGTCCTACATTATATTGGGGTTGAATAGCACAGTTCAATATATTGGATTCAATAGCAAAACACAATTTTCTTGCTCCATCAATTAGAAAATTGCAGCATTCCCCAAAATTACTATATTCTATATCCCTGATAAGACTTTTCTGTTCAAATAGTTTGTTCCCCAAACACAGATGAGTATACAAAGAATAGGTATAAAAATTATTAAAACTGCTTCCTCACTTTTTCTCTTTCCCTATTCTCAGGCCATGCTCACCATGCTGGAACATAATGCTGTGACCTTCTAACTTTTTAATCCCAACATCCATTACAGTTTTGTGGTTAGATTTGATTTATTGGCCATTACACCAATGAAATACATGCAGAACATTTGATGATATTTGACTAAGCAACAACAATACAGAAGTAGGGAATTATGAAATTTGTCATGGTCTCCTGAGTATACCATCTGAATAACGTGAAGCAGTATAATTATGAACATTTCTTTCTTGAGGCCTTGATATCCAGGATAGGACACACTGTTTCCCACTCTGGGGAATATGAAAAATAGTGAATAAAATGTATCCTTGTCCTTATCTGTTATTTCCCAAATCACTGTAGATAACTGCAACTAGTTTACTATTATTCTATAAATAACAACTGAAGGTCATTCGGAAGCTGAAAGCAGATGAGCAGGTTTCTTGATGATCTTCCAGAGCTATTCAGCTATTATGCTGCTCATCCAAATGTCTGAAGGCCAGATGACCATCCTCAAGATCATGGAATCTTGGTTTTACACCAACCAGGGATAAGGGGACACAGCTGCTTATGTCAGATAAGATCTAAGCTGAAAGAAAGTTTTTCTTTCCTCAAGCCTGGCTTCTGTCCTCAAGCCAAACCTTAATCGACTTGAGAAAACCAGAATATGATCCGCCTGCAAAGGTACAAAAAAAAGTTGTTTCTGCTCTTAGTGAAGATAACACAAAAGTAGGAGGATTCTGACAGTTTCTATCAAATTTAAGTATATAATGAGGCCCCACTTGCTTAACAAATAAATGTTTTCCACTGAAGAATCAAGTGCTATCAAAAGCTTGAGGAAAGAAACAAGGAGGTAAGGCAAGACCTTACATCAAGAGAGCCCATTGTGTCTGCTGTTAAGGCAAAGCCTTGACCAACAGAAAGGATTGCTCATTGAAACACTAATGGACAATCAAGGCAAAGCAGCCACAAGTTATTGGAATACCTGTTGGTAAAAAGTTACACCCAGTGTCACAGAGCAAATCTGAGCTGCACAGCCTGACTTGATAGCAGTGAATCAGAGAAGCATGCATAAATCATTGGTGTAATGGCCAATAAATCAAACCTAACCACAAAACTGTAATGGATATTGGGAGTAAAAAATTACAACGTCACAGCATTATGTTGCAGCATGATGAGTATGGCCTGAGAATAGGGAAAGAGGCAATTAGGGATCAGAAGAAAAAAACAAAATGCTAACTTTCAGAAAATTTAAATTATATATGTTACTTACTGCCAAGTTGCCAGGCCTTAATGTTTAAATTTCACTGCAGCCCTGAAAGCTCCCAGAGGGAGGGAATACTTGATTTCTGTTTAAGAACTATGATGTAAACAAGTCAACTGCTAGTATCAGCAGTTGGGTTGTTACACTCGAAACATCAAATAGCACCACACCTAAAGTTAGTGAAATTAGTGGTCACAGCAAGGTTAATATGCTCTTTAGTTAGCTGCTTTGGCAGGAAACAGGAATATAAATTATAGTTCATCATAACAAATGTAACTACTATCCTTGAGAATTTTGATTTTTATCAAACAGATGAGTATGTTCATACTGATATGAAAGCAAAAACGTTCGTAATAATTTCAAAGAATTACAGAATGGTTACTGCACACAAGGAAGCATTTGACCTGTTGTGTCCGAGCTTTCTGAAAGAGCAAATCATTCACCTGCTTTTCACCCTGAGGTGTGCAATTGTTAAAATTTTCAGTTAATGACACAGCTACAACTACATATTGGAAATATGTAAGGTGTAGAAAGTTACATGTTATTCCATCGAAGACATGATTCTTGCAGTGCCCAACAAATACGTTTACAAGAGCTGGGCCTAGCAGATGAATTTGTTAATGAGATTCCAATTTGAGCATCCACATTGTCACTAAAACTGAACAACTATGCAAGTTGCCAAGTCTGTAAGTTCAACAATACTGATTCATGCAATGGTGGGAGGTAAGACCATAAAACATCGGAGCAGAAATTAGGCCATTCAACCCATCGAGTCTGCTCCGCCATTCAATCATGGCTGATAAGTTTCTCAACACCATTTTCCTGTAACCCTTTATCACCTTGATATTCAAGAACCTACCTAGCGCAGTCTTAGGTAGGCGTCCACAGCCTTCTGTGACAGTGAATTCCACAGTTTCACCACTATCTGGCTAATGAAGTTTCTCCTTTGTTCCATTCTAACAGGTCTTCTCTTGGTGCTTAGGCTATGCCCTCTTCTATCAATGGAAACATCTTCCCAACATCTACTCTGTCCAGGCCATTCAATATTCTGTAAGTACCAATTAGGTTCCCCATTCATCCTTCTAAACTCCATCAAGTCTAAACCCAACGTCCTCAAATGTTCTTCATATGTTAAGCTTTTCATTCCTTGGACCATTCTCATGAACCTCCTCTGAACATGCTCCAGAGCCAGTACATTCTTCCTGAGATATAGGGCCTAAAGCTGGCCTTACAGAGCCTCAGAAGTACATCCCTGAGTCCTCTCAAAATAAATGCCATCATTGCATTTGCCTTCCTAACTACTGACTCAACCTGAAAATTTAACTGGAGTGAAACCTGGACTATAACTCCCACGTCTCTCTGCCCTTCAGACTTCTGAATTTTCTCCCCATTTAGAAAATAGTCTATGCCTCTATTCCTGGATTAGTAGTGCTGGAAGAGCACAGTAGTTTATGCAACATCCAAGGAGCAGCGAAATCGACGTTTCGGGCAAAAGCCCTTCATCAGGAAATGGCTTCATCTGCAGGAGAAAGTGAGGACTGCAGATGCTGGAGATCAGAGCTGAAAATGTGTTGCTGGAAAAGCTCAGCAGGTCAGGCAGCATCCAAGGAGCAGGAGAATTGACGTTTCGGGCATGAGCCCTTCTTCAGGAATGAGGAAAGTGTGTCCAGCAGGCTAAGTGGCCCCTCCCCCAAGTTCCTCCTGCCTACCTTTTATCTTAGCCTGCTGGATACACTTTCCTCATTCCTGAAGAAGGGCTCATGCCCGAAACGTCGATTCTCCTGCTCCATGGATGCTGCCTGACTGCTGTGCTTTTCCAGCAACACATTTTCAGTTCCAGCATCTGCAGTCATTGTTTTTACCTCCTGCCTCTATTCCTCCTACCAAAGTGCATGACCGCACATTTTCCTACGTTGTACTCCATCTGCCACTTCTTTGTCCACACTCCTAACCTGTCCAAATCCTTCTGCAGCCTCCCCTGCCTCCTCAATGCTACCTATCCCTCTACTTGTCTTTGTATAGTGTACAAACTTAGTCAGAACGCTCTCAGTTCCTTCGTCTCGATCGTTAATGTATAAAGTGAAAAGCTGTGGTCCCAACACTGAGCTTTGAGGAACACTATTGTCACCAGCTGCCACCCTGAGGAGGACCCTTTTAAACCCACTTTCTGCTGAACAGCCAAGCTTGTATCCATGCCAGCACCTTGCCTCTAACACCTTGGGCCCTTATCTTACTCAGTAGGCTCTTGTGCAACACTATATCAAAGGCCATCTTGAAATCCAGGTAGGTAAAATCCATTGGCTGTCCTTGATCTAACCTGCTCATTATTTCCTCAAAGAATTCTAGCAGATTTGTCAGGCATGAACTTCCCTTGATGAAACCATGCTTACTTTGTCCTATTTTATCAACACTTCCAAGTATTCAGAAATCTTATCTTTCACAATGGATTTCACGACCAAGGTTAGGCTAATTGATGTGTAAGTTTCCAGCTTTTGCCTTACTCCTTTTTTAAACAGGGATCTCATGTTATTGATTTTCCAGTCCTCTAGGACCCTCCCTGATTCTAGCAATTCCTGAAAGATCACTAGTAATGCCTTCACTATCTCTTCTGCTATCTCCCTTAGAACTCTGGGATGTAGTTTATCTGGTCTTTATCCACCTTCGGGCCATTCTAGCACCTTCTCCTTGGTGATGGCCATCATACTCAGCTCTGCGCCTCCTCAGTCTCTTAAATCTTTGGGATATTACTTATGTCTTCCATCATGAAAACTGACGCAAAGTAATTATTCAGTTGCTTAGCCACTGCCCTGTTTTCCTCTACTCCCTTGTCCAGTGTCATTTTCCAGCAGCCCAATGTCCACTTTTGCCTCTCTTTTGTCCTTTATATATCTAAAGAGACCCTTACAATCTTCTTTTATATTACTGGCCAGCTTACCCTCATATTCAATCTTCTCCCTCCTTATTTCTTTTTTTGTTGTCTCTGTAGATCTTTGTAAGCTTCCCAATCCTCTGGTTTCCCACTGCTCTTCGCCATATTATATGTTTTCTCTTTTGCTTTTATGCTATCTCTGACTTCCCTCAACAGCCATGGTTGCTTCATCCTCCCTGTACCATGTTTCATCTTCTGTGGGATGAATCTCTGCTGTGTTTCTTGGATTATTCCCAGAAACTCTGGTCATTGCTACTTCACTGTCTTTCCTACTAGGCCCCTCTCCCAGTCAGTTCTACTCAGCTCCTCTCTCATGTCTCTGCAGTTGCCTTTATTTAGCTGTAATACTGTTACCCCTGATTCTATCTTCTCCCTCTCAAATTGCAGAGTAAATGCCATCATATTTTGATCACTTCCTCGTAAGAGCTCCTTCACCTTAAGCTCCCTGATCAAATCTGCCTCATTACACAACAATAAATCCAATACTGCCTGTTTCCTAGTAGGCTCCACCACAGGCTGCTCCAAAACACCATCTTGTAGACATTCCAAAAATTCCTTTTCTTGCAGTCTCTCCCAGTCCACCTTAATACTGAAATCCCCCATGATCACTGTAAACTTTGCCTTTCCTACACATCTTTAACTCCTGGTGTATCTTATGTCCCAGCTCCTGACCACTGTTTGGAGGCCTGTACATAACTCCAACTATGTTTTTTTCACCTTTGCAATTCCTCAATTCTACCCACACAGATTCTACACCATCTGACCCTACTTCGTTTATTATTATCAATTTAATTTCATTTCTTACTAATAAGATAACCCCACTCTACCTGCCACCTGCCTTTCTTTTTAATAGGATATATATCCTTGAATATTCAGCTCCCAATCCTGATCCCCTTGCAGCCACATCTCTGTGATGTCCACCACATTGTAACTGCCAATTATGATCAGTATGACATAATGTTGCAGTGTAAATGTCTATGCATTGTTTGAGCGGTACTTTGGAAATTAGATTAGATTACATTACAGTGTGGAAACAGGCCCTTCGGCCCAACAAGTCCACACCGACCCCCCGAAGCGCAACCCCCCCATACCCCTACATTTACCCCTTACCTAACACTACGGGCAATTTAGCATGGCCAATTCACCTGACCTGCACACTAGCTTTCGGAGTGACTCTCCTTCATCAGGTGATAGTGGAGGGCTCGATCGTAACAGAATTTATAGCAAAAGTTTACAGTGTGATGTAACTGAAATTATACATTGAAAAATTGATAGTTAAGCCTTTCATCTGTTAGAATACAATGATAGTTTCACTTCTTTCATGTGTACATCACAAAACCTTTTTTTTTAAAGTTGCATTCTCGGGTTAGCTGTTAACAATGGTGATAGCTAGACAATATGTTGAAGGTGTTGGGCCCGTGTTCTCTGTCTATGCCATGATGTTTAGATTGATTATAATCTAAAAAATCATCCCGGAGGCATGATACATTGGGGAAACCGAGCGAAGGCTATGACAACGGATGAATGGGCACCTCACAACAATCAACAGAGAGGAGGGTTCCCTCCCAGTTGGGGAACACTTCAGTGGTCCAGGACATTCAGCCTTGGACCTTCGGGTGACCATCCTCCAAGGTGGACTTCGGGACAGGCAGCAGAGAAAAGTGGCCGAGCAGAGGCTGATAGCTAAGTTCGGTACCCATAGGGAGGGCCTCAACCGGGACCTTGGGTTCATGTCACATTACAGGTGATCACCATTGGACCACACACACCCACACACCCACACACACACACACACAGATATTCCTACACACACACACAGACGCGCACACAGACACCCACACACACCCACACACACCCTTATAGACACACATACTCCCACACTCACACATGCACCCCCTCACAGACTTAAGACACTCTGCACTCACTACACACACACTTTCTCACACCCACCCCAGACAGACACACACACAGACAGAAAAAGACCCATATGCACACATATATTTTGTGGGGTGAATTTGTACTTGCAGAGTTACATTGTACTTTGCTCAAAAACTGCATGAATTTATGTAAAACTCCGTTATCTCACTTTTTAGATTAGAATCAATCTAAACATCATGGCATAGACAGAGAACACAGGGGGCCAACACCTTCAACATATTGTCTAGCTAACACCATTGTTAACAGCTAACCCGAGAATGGAACTTCTAAAAAAAAGGTTTTGTGATTTACACATGAAAGAAGTGAAACTATCACTGTATTCTAACAGATGAAAGGCTTAACAGACAATCAATTTTTCAATGTATAATTTCAGTTACATCACACTGTAAATTTTTGCTATAAATTCTGTGTTACGATCGAGTCCTCCACTATCACCTGATGAAGGAGCGTCACTCCGAAAGCTAGTGTGTTTCCAATTAAACCTGTTGGACTATAACCTGGTGTTGTATGGTTTTTAAAATTATGAGAATCTGTATAGAATGGCCAGCAAGAACCTATTTCCTTTCGCAGAAAGAGCTCAATACCAAATGGACAAATATTTCAAGTATTTTGCACAGCAGTTAATGTACAGTTGTTGAGAAAACTTTCTCATCAAGAGGCTGGAACTCATTGCCTATGAAAGGCTGGCATAGGCAGAAACGCTCACTACATTTAAAATTACTTGGACATGCGCTTGGAGGGATGTAACCTCCTGGGCTATGGACCATGGGCTGGCAAGTGGGATTGGGTTGCATCAAACTGCCACAGTATAAGGAGACTGGTTCAGTTCAGGCAGCCTGTCAAATGATCAATTAATTAAACCTCTGCAGCATACTGGGTGATATATTAGATTATCAATGCTCCACTGCAGGTCACCAATGATCAATCAACCTATTTGTTCAATAATGCAAACTGGAAGGGAGAGGCTCTTGTGGCACAATGGTAATGTTCTTACCTCTAAACCAGGAGACTGGTTCAAGTCCCAACTGCTCCAGTGCTTGCAACAACATGTTGATTTAAATAACTACAAACTAGAAAGGTCATGTATTTCATTCTGGGCTGGTATGGCTCAAGCTGTGCCACAGATATGTAATCTCCTTGTAAGTCAGAATCTAAAGTTCTAATGGGATGCACAGTCCCAGCTGAAAGCTGCTCTGATATATCAGGCAAAGCAATTCTGCTAGTTAAATGTCACCAAAATGAATAAACATACTTGGGTGTCCTCATTTCTTCCTCTGGGCTTTTTGGATTTAAGTGGAATCTACTGTGTGGGAAGACATTAAGCACTCATTTCTGTGGAAATAAAAGGCCTGCAGGTGTCTCAGTTTTTCATCATCCAGCCTCCCACCCAAACATACCCTGGAATACTTCCTTATTGGAAACTCCTTGTGAAGATTGGGCTGGATTTAAATGGCCACATGCCAAGACTCTTTAATAGATACTGAAAGGGAAGCTTTCATTAAAAATGGGTGAAAAAAATCCAGGTACTGTTCCTCTTTGAACTCCAGCATCCAAACCCAAGTGAAACAAAGCCATTCGGATGTTTTGCTAGAAGGTCACTGACCTGAAGTATTAACTCAATTTTCCTCTCTCTTTGCATAAATGCTATCTTCACCCAATGAGTTATTTCTGGCATTTTAGTTTTTATTTTGTTCAGGAATGATTTTAAGAGGAATTTCTTCACATTAATATGAATATTCTGTACTTTGCAAGAATTTGTCATGCTAATCAATTAAAAATTTCAAGGATGAGTAATATATGTGTGTTCAGCAAGGGTACTATTTATGGAACCAAAGTGAAGTACCTATTTGAAAAGCAGATCATCATCTACCATTTAACCAAATCGAGGTAAAGACTGAATGGCCTTCTCTTGTTCTTATGTTCTCTATCTCATATACTGCAACCAGCAGCAGCACTTTTAGTTGTTGGCACTAGTTATTATGGCTCTGATGTTCTGACATATCATGAGCAGCATGAACAGAGCACCATAACACTTTGCTAGAGCCGATTTTGTGATACATTTTCTAAATTCATAGAATATGGCTGTCACTGGTAAGACCCACTTTGGTTAACCATACCTTTTGAGTCAACCCTCCATAAAAAGTAATGGAGCCACTGCATTTTAATGACAATTGATAGCTCCATGGACACTAATATTGTCACTAAATTTCAATTCTAGATTATTTTTCTCATTAATTGAATTTAAATGCCACAAATGGTGATGGTTGGAAATGAACCTGTAAACCCTGAGTTTTAGCCTATAGATTATTAATTAAATAACGTTACCATCAGACATTTTCTAATCAACCTATTCAGAAATGTTACTGCACAACTTTGGAACAGGCATAATTTGAACCTGGGCTTCCTGGCTCAGAAAAAGGGACACTACCACTGCCCCACAAGATCCCTTAAAAAGGTACCCAGTCTGTGGTTGACCAGTTTGGTGACAAATCAGAGAATTCTACAACATTGAAGAATTTACAGGGTATTTTAAATTAACTGTGCAGATCAACTGGAGCAGGTGAAACTTGA
This sequence comes from Chiloscyllium plagiosum, assembly GCF_037043375.1. NCBI lineage: Eukaryota > Metazoa > Chordata > Chondrichthyes > Orectolobiformes > Hemiscylliidae > Chiloscyllium > Chiloscyllium plagiosum. Next base: position 55,677,439 of record NW_028270143.1, read on the forward strand.
ATCCAGGCTCTCTGGCCTAGGGTAGAGGCACTATTAAGTGTGCCATAGGAGCCCTCGACATTACCACCAGATATTTTCTAATCAGCTTGTTCAAAGATATTGTGACACACCCCTGGAGCAAGTAGGACTTGAACTTGGGCCTTCAGGTGAGAACCCTACCACTGTGCCACAGAATTCCTTGACATGACCACTATGCTACAATCTTCTGTTCTCACCAGCTGGTGCAATTTATACAGTTCTGGAACACGGCATTTCAACAAATACACACCAATTGCACTTTAGTACATATCAACTCAATGTGGCAAATATGGGTACGAGCTTAGTAATGAGCTGATCTCAACTTCTGGGATTTAACCATCTTTGAAAACAGAATAATGTTGCACAATTATGGCTGCTCACATCCTCTAACTTTATTATACAAGATGCATTAAAACGTTCTGTTCAGTTACATTCTATTCATAGGTTCTCATTACCACAAATCAAAGTAATCGCAAGTATAAAACAACTTTATCACTGGTCCTCATAATAACGTCCCGACCTTTTTACAAGGTCTGGGTTCAGGTTCCTCCTGTCCTACAGGTGCATCATTCCAGGATGACTAAAAATAATTCACAGCTTCATTGTTTTATCCACAGAAAGACAAGTGTAAAGTATGTTTACTCACCGGAGATACAAATTCAGAAAATGGTTGAGCATATGACAATAGCAATAGTGCACAATGTATTGGATGCTGTGACATTGTGCCCTTACTAAGTATGTAAACTGAAGTGAAAGTAAGATAACACCAGTCCTAGACAATAACATCCTTTGGTAAAGAGCAGCGCTGGTTAAAGTACTAAGGCTGAAGTTGATTCCAGTTTGGTGGCTGCACATTATGATATTCGTACTGTACATTTTCTACAACATATGTGAATTGGAATGACAATGACTGTTCCAAACTCAGACAGTAGAATAGGAACACTCATGTACAATACACATGTTAAATTTGCATACCATTGTAAACAAATCATGTCAAAGACTTGCTTGTCATTCTCTGCAAGTCACAAATCTAACATGGCTTAGTCAACATAAAGCATTGACTTTTCATTCTGTTACAATATTACAAGAATAAGTCAATAGACTTAGCAATTACAAACATGAAGCATATCAACTCACATTAACTTTGAAGCTCTGCAAATTGCCATCAAGGAACTGGACATTACAGATGATCTCTGACCGATGTTTATCTCTTGGTACTTCAAAGGCACGTGTGTGGTTTGTTCTCCCACCCAGCACACGAAATCGTGATGTCATCACTCTCTTCCTAACACCTAAGTAAAAATATTAAGATGAAAGCTAAACAGCTGAAAAATTCTTATCCAGTTATCAATGCTGGATTAACTTCCATTAGACCGTAATTTCATTTGTACTGAATAGATCTCAGAAATCTGAAGCTTTGTAATCAGTAAGTACTATCTCACTGAACATATAAATGAACCCTGAATCGTTAATGAGATTCTTCCTAATCTCTTAAGGTACTTAATAATTATAGCACAGCCAATTCAAATTATGATAATTGAAACACACATCAATTTGAGATACTGCGTTAGGGCAAGCCAACAATGTAGTTTTCAGGTAAAGGGTTGGGGATTGGATGAGGGTGGAATGGTTTAGAACATAGAACAGTACAGCCCATAGAACAGGTCCTTTGGCCTATGATGTTGTGCCGAGGTTTAATCCTAATGTAAAATATAGTAACTTAACCTATGCACCTCTCAAACTCACTGGTATCCATGTGCATGTCCAGCAATCACTTAAATGTCCTTAATGACTCTGCTTCCACCACCACTACTGGCAATGCATTCCATGCATTCACAACTCTGTGTAAATAACCTACCTCTGACGTCTCCTCTCTACCTTTCTCTTAATATCTTACAACTATGACCCCTTGTACCAGTCAATTCTGCCCTGGGGAAAGGTCTCTGGCTATTGACTCTATCTATTCCTCTCATTATCTTGTATACCTCGATCTCCTCCTTCCTCCAGAGAGAAAGGTCCGAGCTTAGTCAGCCTCTCTCCATAAGGCAAGTTCTCCAGTCCAGGCAGCATCCTGGTAAACCTTCTTTGCACCCTCTCCAAAGCCTCTGTATCTTTCCTATAGTAGGACGACCAGAACTGGAGCAAAACCTCGCGTCTCTTAAACTCAATCCCCCTGTTAATGAACGCCAAAACACCATATGCTTTCTTAACAACCCTATCCACTTGGGTGGCAACTTTGAGGGATCTATGTACTTGCACACCCAGATCCCTCTGCTCCTCCACACTGCCAAGAATCCTGTCTTTAATCCTATATTCAGCACTTGAGTTAGACCTTCCAAAATGCATCACTTCGCACTTATCCAGGTTGAAATCCATCTGCCATTTCTCAGCCCAGCTCCACATCCAGTGAATGTCCCGCTGCAGCCTGCAACAGCCCTCGATACTATCGACGGCAGCGTCAACCTTTGTGTCATCTGCAAATTTACTAACCCACCCCTCAACCTCCTCATCCAGGTCATTTATAAAAACTACAAAGAGGAGAAGCCCAAGAACAGAGCCCTGTGGAACACCACTGACCTCCAGGCAGAATATTTTCCATCTACAACCACTGCCTTCTGTCAGCCAACCAATTTTGAATCCAGATAGCCAAATCTCCTTATATCCCATACTTCCTGATTTTATGAATGAGCCTACTGTGGGGAACGTTATCAAATGCCTTGCTGAAGTCCATATACACCACATCCACTGTTCGACTTGTCTTGTCACCTCCTCAAAGAACTCAATAAGATTTGTGAGGCATGACCTGCCCCTCACAAAGTCATGCTGACTGTCTTTAATCATGCTATGTTTTGCCAAATAGTCATAAATCCTATCCCTCAGAATTCTTTCCAAAACTTTGCTGACCACAGACGTAAGACTGACTGGTCTCTTATTGCCAGAGATTTCCCTATTACCCTTCTTGAAAAGAGGAACAACATTTGCTTTCTTCCAATCCTCCGGTACAACTTCTGTGGAGAGTGAGGAGGCAAAGGTCTTCACCAGCGGCTTAGCAACCTCCTTTCTCATAGACCAGATAAATCTGGTCTGACCCTGGGGACTTATCAATCTTCCAACACAAAAAATTTCCAACACAGGGAAGAATCATTGAATCAAGGCACATAGGCATCATTTAGGGATACGGTGCATTAATGGTAAATTTCATTAGGCTGATAATCCAGGGGGATAGGCAAATACTTCAGGGACACAAATACAATTCTCACCATGGGAACTGGTGAAATTTAAATTCAGATTAATAAAAGTCTGATGTTGAACGCTTCTTCTGGTAATTACAACTATCAAACTTTTATTATTGTGAATACTTATCTGAACTGGGGAAGGATATCCGCCATCCTTATTGTTGTAAATACTTATCTGATTCACAAACTAGGGAAAGATATCCACCATTTCAACAACATGTGACTCCAGATCCACAGCTATGTAGCTGAACTACAACAGTAGTATTCAAATGGCAATACAGAATGCCAGCCAGGTACGCTCTGCCCACGAAAAGCATTACAAATCGTATCTGGCCAATTATTGTCCCATTTGAATGGTGCCATCAAACAGCAGTTACTCAGCAATACCTTTCTCACCAATGTGCAGTTTGGATTCTGCCAGGACCACTCAACTCCTAACCTCAATACAGCTTTGGTTTAACCATGAATAAAAGAGGTGAAGTGAGAGTGACAGCCCTTGACCTCACGGCAGCATTTGACTAGGTGACATTAAGAAGCCATGGCTAATTGGAGTCAATGAGAATTGTGGGAAACTCTCCACTGGGTGGACTCCTATCTCGTACAAAAGATGATGGTTGTGGTTGCTGGAGGTCAGTCATTTCAGCTCCAGGACATCTCTGCAGGGTAGCTCAGCGTAGTGTCCTAAGCCCAACTATCATCAGCTGCTTCATTAACAATCTTCCCTCCATCATAAGGTCAAAGTGGAGACATTTGCTGAGGATTGCAAAATATTCATCATCATTTGTAATGCTTCAGATACTGAAGCAGTCCATATTCAAATGCTCAACGACCTACACAATATGCATACTTTGGCTGATAAGTGGCAAGGAACATTCGCTCCACACAAGTACCAGGCAATGATCATCTCCAAGAAGAGCTTGACATTCAATGGCTTACCATCACTCAATCTCCCAATATCAACATCGTTGGGGGTACCACTGACTGTAGACTTAACTCGACCGCCCAAATACTGGCCAGAAGAGCAGCAAGCAACAAGGCACAAGTTAGAATGATAAAATGCTGTCTGTTTGCTTAGATGAAAGCAGTTCCATCAATAATCTAGAAGCTCAACACTATCCAGGCCAAAGTCTGCTTGCTTGGCATGCCAAGCATGACCTCAACCATTTACACCTTCTGCCTCTTACACATAGTAACAGATGTGTGTATCATGCACTGCAGCAACTCATCCAGGTTCCTCTAACTTCACCTTCTAAATTCTACACTGTGAACACCTAAAAAAGGACAGGACAACAGATGCAGAGGAACAATGAACACCTGCAAATTTCTCCTCCAAGCTACAACATTCTGTCTTAGAATTGCATCTGCATTCCTCACGGTCACTGGGTAGAAATCTTAAAACTACCTTCCTTACACCATTGTAATTGAAATGCAACAGCTTGGAAAGGCTGCTCATTCCACCTTCTCAAGGAGATTTTCAAGGGCAATTAGGGGTATACAACAAATACTGGCCTTGATAGTGATATCCATGTCCTGTGATGAAATAAAAGAATTTTTAATTGCCTTCTGAAGTGGCCTACTAAGCCACTCAGCTCAAAGATCATTAGGAATGGACAACAATTGCTGACCTTACTAATGACGTCCAGAAGGAATAACAACTTTAAAAAGATTTTTAAATCATCCATTCTGTCATCAATACAACTCTGTTGGTCATGACCCTACAGTATATCAAGGGAGACAATGGCCGAGTGGTCACTAGACTATTAATCTAGAAACTCAGCTAATATTCTCGAGTAGTGGGTTTGAATCTGTCATGGCAGATGGTGGAATCTGAATTGGAATTAAGAATCTAGTGACGATCATTGCTGATGGTCAGAAAGACCATCTGGTTCACTAAGGTGCTTCAAGGAAGGAAATCTGCCATCCTCACATGGTCTCGCCTACATGCAACTCCAGACTCAAGAGCCAGCTGGTTGATTATCAACTGTCCTCTCAACTGATAGCCAGCAACACCTCATCTGATGAATGAATAAAGAAAGAAAAATTCATGAAAACCAGGGTTTAGAAATAGAGACCATACAATGCAAGAAAATAACTGAAAGAGGAAACATAGGGCGACAGAAATAGAGATAAAACGTGCTTTCTGCAAATTGGTTTCCTAAATTACAATATCAACCCCCAACTCAGGCCGGGCAAGGAGGCAAGTCTTGAATCCCAGGATGTCAGTCCCAATCGGATAAGGAATCCAAGTTGCTATAACAGCTTCGTTATGCATGTTGTTGTCAGATTCTGGATTAGTGGTGCTGGAAGAGCACAGCAGTCAGGCAGCATCCAAGGAGCAGCGAAATCGATGTTTCGGGTTAACATGTTGTTGTCAGAGCCAGGAATAGTAGAAGCTCCAAGTTCCTTCCATCAACTGGTTGACCAGGACTTGCTCCTGCTCTCAGTGCCTGACATTGACATGTACTTGAAGTACTTACATGTTGACATTCAACCTGTTTGATTGCATTGTGAACACATTTTTGTTGGATATGAAGTACTGGTGTGGGATTTGAACCTGGTGTTTCTGGTTCAGAGGCAGGAATGCAACCTATTTCCATAAGACCATAAGACCATAAGACATAGGAGTGGAAGTAAGGCCATTCGGCCCATCGAGTCCACTCCGCCATTCAATCATGACTGATGCGCATTTCAGCTCCACTTACCAGCGTTCTCCCCGTAGCCCTTAATTCCTCTAGACAACAAGAATCTATCAATCTCGGCCTTGAAGACATTTAGCGTCCCGGCTTCCACTGCATTCCGTGGCAATGAATTCCACAGGCCCACCACTCTCTGGCTGAAGAAATGTCTCCGCATTTCTGTTCTGAAATGACCCCCTCTAATTCTAAGGCTGTGTCCACGGGTCCTAGTCTCCTTGTTTAACTGAAACAATTTCCTAGCATCCACCTTTTCCAAGCCAGACACGTTCCAGTGCCAGTATGTCCTTCCTGAGGTGTGGGGACCAAAACTGGACACAGTACTCCAAATGGGGCCTAACCAGAGCTTTATAAAGTCTTAGTAGTACATCTCTGCTTTTATATTCCAACCCTCTTGAGATAAGAGACAACACTGCATTCGCTTTCTTAATCACGGACTCAACCTGCATGTTTACCTTTAGAGAATCCTCGACTAGCACTCCCAGATCCCTTTGTGCTTTGGCTTTATTAATTTTCTCACCATTTAGAAAGTAGTCTATGCTTTTATTCTTTTTGCCAAAGTGCAAGATCTCGCACTTGCTCACGTTAAATTCCATCAGCCATTTCCTGGACCACTCTCCCAACCTGTCTAGATCCTTCTGTAGCCTCCCCACTTCCTCAGTACTACCTGCCTGTCCACCTAACTTCGTATCATCAGCAAACTTCGCTAGAATGCCCCCGGTTCCCTCATCCAAATCATTAATATATCATGCAAACAGCTGTGGCCCCAGCACCGAACCCTGCGGGACACCGCTCGTCACCGGCTGCCATTCTGAAAAAGAACCTTTTATCCCAACTCTCTGCCTTCTGTTAGACAGCCAATCCTCAATCCATCCCAGCAGCTCACCTCGAACACCATGGGCCCTCACCTTGCTCAGCAGCCTCGCGTGTGGCACCTTATCAAAGGCCTTTTGAAAGTCTAGATAGACCACATCCACTGGGTTTCCCTAGTCTAACCTACTTGTTACCTCTTCAAAAGATTCTAACAGGTTTGTCAGGCATGACCTCCCTTTACTAAATCCATGTTGACTTGTTCTAATCAGACTCTGCTCTTCCAAGAATTTAGAAACCTCATCCTTAATGATGGATTCTAGAATTTTACCAACAACCGAGGTTAAGCTGATTGGCCTATAATTTTCCATCTTTTGCCTTGATCCTTTCTTGAACAAGGGGGTTACAACAGCCATCTTCCAATCATCCGGGACCTTTCCTGACTCCAGTGACTCTTGAAAGATCTCAACCAATGCCTCTGCTATTTCCTCAGCCACCTCTCTCAGAACTCTAGGGTGTATCCCATCGGGGCCACAAGAGCTCCTCAAAACAAAGACAACCTGAAATTATTTTATTGACTATAAAATGCTTTGGAACATCTTAGATCATGAAAAACACCAAGTAAAGTGTAATGTTTCTTTCTAATACTCGATACTCAGCATTCTAATTGGACTTTTCACATTATAATCAACGCAAATATCCAAAATTGTGTTCCTTAATGCTGTTTTTTGCTTCCTAATTCACAGCACCTAAAACATATATGATAAATAGCCACCGAAACACCTGCAATGAAATAGCCGGAAACTAAAAGTCTATTATTATAACAACTGATAGGCTACATTCTACATGTTCAACGAAGTATGTTAATGGAATGAAAGCTAGAGGTTTGGAGGCATAAATGAGATTTACACAGAATAGTTGCTTACTCTTCCGGTTTCTAGATTCCAAAAATGCTAACTCATCCAAATTCTGACATCAAGCATACAAGAGCCCTTGAATCAATAATGTTGGCAGAGGGAAATAGCATATGGAAGTTGACTTATGGATGATGCTTCTGAGCAGATAAACAAAAAAAGAGACTGGAAATATTGAGCATATGGAGGTGACTATGCAAGGCAGCTCCAGAAAAATAAATTGCCAGAGATATCAGAAAGCTAAAAGAAACAGCATACAAAGATAAAAAACTACAAGCAAAGATCCCAGTGAACAAGAAATATACAAAGGGCAACTAAAGGTGAGAAAACTAATAACATGAGCTGTAGAGGACAAGTATGAAAATAAACTTGCCGGAATATCAAAAATGATCACAAAACATTTTTGCAATTACATTAGGGAAAAGACGGTGGACAGAAAATGTGTGGGTGCCTTAAACTGTTAATGGTGAGTTTGTCAATGAAAATAAGGAAATGTCAAACATATTGAACAATTACTTTGTGTCAGTATTTACAGCAGAAGCCAGTATGCCACATGCCCCAAGGAAACTATTACTGAATCAAGGACAGGGACTCAAAAATACGTAAACAATATCACAGCAATGAAGTAATTCATGAGAATAAAAAGATGGCAAACACCCAGGACCAGATGGTTTTCATCCCACAGTTTTAAAAGGTGAGAACATTGAAAGAATATCATTACAGTATCTGCAAGGTTAATTAAATTCAGGGATTATTCAAGTGTAATAATAGTTCATTTCAAGAGTGGTTCTTGAAATTTTCTTGAAAACTACTTTTTGATTTTTGGCTGCTACGCTTTGGTTTTCAGGGACTCTTTTCTTAGTCCTTCCATATACTATGGAGATCACAGCTAATGCATTTTTGTTTAGTACACATAAATCAATAAGATTTTTTGTATTATTTACTGCAAGACAGAAAAAAGATACACAAAAAGATTCCTCATACACATCAAGTCTAGTTTTTCAAAAATGTGCTCATCATTACAAAATGGGTCAACACCAAGACCACTGTTCCACCATTAATTAAACATTCTGTGCAATGACCCAACAAATAAAGTGGTTACGAAGTATTTTGAGAAGTTCAAAGGGAATATCAGTTTTTAAAGGAGATCAAACCCTACGTAATTTAGAAGTTAGTAGCAAATTGAGGACACAAGGAATCTTATCTCCTAAACCTGACATTGAGTCTCTCATTGCCTTGGAAACTTCACTGTCTCCTCACCACCAACCTTAACTCATGTGACTCCAGACAGAGCAATTTGGTTGACTCTAAATGTACCTTTAAATACTTTGTTACATCAAATTTTTAAAAGGTCTCAAAAACAAAAAAGAATTAATGGATGGTCAACCAAGGCCATTGTGTCAAGGGCACCATGCCTCACAGTGCCAGGGACCTGGGTTCAATTCCACCCTCGGGTGACTGCCAATGTGGAGTTTGCACACTCTCCCCATGTCAGCATGGGTTTCCTCCGGGTGCTTCAATTTCTTCCCACCATCCAAAGATGTGCAGGTTAGGTGGATTGGCCATGCTAAGTGCCCAAAGCATCGATGGATGTGCAGGCTGGATGGATTAGCCATGGGAGGGGTGGGGGGTGGAGGGGCGGGGGAAGGTGTCTGGGTGGGAAGCTTTTCAGAGAGTCAGTGTTGACTCAATGGGCTGACTGGCCTGCTTCCACACCATAGAGATTTCATGGTGTCAAAGTCCTCCTTATCAGCATCTGTGGAAGCAAGATAACTGTCTCACAGGCTAGTCAATCAACAGCTTCACAAAATCTGACCTTACTGGCCAAGTTCCCAAATAACACAATCGTTAACTCTGGCTATGAACTGACCAATGGCAAGTCAGAGCCGGCAGAGCTTCTTGTCCACATTCAGGAGGGTGTTCCCCTGACAGTCTTCAACATCGATTCTGGCTCCCGTGCTCCCAAATCTCATGCATCAGGTCAAAAGTTGGCAAAAATAATTTGCTGACAAACAACAAGTAATGTTCACAGCACATAACTGCTAAGTAATGATAATTTTCAGTGAGAAAATCTAACCACAACGCCATGATATTCAATAGCATTACCATCTCTAAATGCTGCTAGGTCCAAATCCTGGAATTCACTCAGGGAATTAGGGCATTGTGGATAAATCTACAGTATATGGAGCAGCTCAAATTCCAAACTACCAACATCCTGTGGGCCACACTTGACCAAAACCTGAACTGGACTAGCCATATCTTGTCAATACAGCAGGTCAGGGGCTATGAATCCTCCAATGGGCAACTCCTCTCCTCACTGACCAGAGCCTATCTCACATCTACAAAGCACAAATCAGGAATGTGGTGGAACACTTCCCACCTGCCTGGATGGTGCCACGCTAACAGTGAAGAAGCTTGACACCATCCAAGGCAAACAACCCTCCTGAATTGTATCACATCCACAAGTATCCATTCTCTCCACCACTGAAGCTCAGTAGCAATAGTGTGTACAATCAACATTGCAGAAATTCACCCACACTGCTTAAATAGCCCCTTCTAAACCTCTGATCTCTATCCATCTAGAAGTACAAGAACAGCAGATAAAGAGGAACCTCGATTATCCGAACAAGATGGGCGGGCAGTATTTCGTTTGGTTAATTGATTATTTGGATAACTGATTCAATGCCTCTCCTCTGGGACTCAGTTTTCTGAAGTTTCCTTCTTCCTTGCTCTCTCTCTCTTTCTCAGCGTTTGTTTCTGAGCAGACACAATACATGTACGGGACCTGCAGCATTGCTGTAGCCTTTCGCTGCCGCTGATTCACTTCAATGGAATTGACAGAGTGAGCACTTGCTATGTTTGCTCCCCTTTCAGGAGACTAAGGAGCAGCACACCGCACAACACCATTACCAAATCCCCACCCACACCCCCACCACCACACATCCCCACCCCTGGAATGGAGACGGCAGCTGGACTGGACACCAACAGCAAGACTGGTGCTGCCTTTGGAGGGTGAGTCTCAAAGTCGCACACTAATGCACACAGCCACACACACAACTTTTTGACAAGTTCTCACTCTGCCCTGTACAGGACAGTATTGGAGAGATTATCTGGGAAAGGGGGGTTTAGGGTACACCCCTGTCTAGAACTCCAGGGAAAGTGTGGGAAGAGAGAGGGAGTGCAGGAACTCAGTCATTTGGAAATGGTGCATGGATTCCCAATGATGTCCAGGACTGTCTTCGGCAACATTTCAGTAAGCCAAATTCAGTGTAAACAAAAGACGCAATCAGTGTTGGTAACACTTCTTTGATGTATTGTTTCTATCGGAACCTTGAGATCTTCTTCGGATAATCCGAAATTCGGATAATTGATATTTGGATAATCGAGGTTCCTCTGTATATGGTGCACAAAACTGCTACCGCGGGTCAGAGCATTAAGTATAGGAGTTGGCAAATCACGTTGCGGCTGTACAGGACATTGGTTAGGCCACTGTTGGAATATTGTGTGCAATTCTGGTCTCCTTCGGAAAGATGTTGTGAAACTTGAAAGGGATCAGAAAGGATTTACAAGGATGTTGCCAGGGTTGGAGGGTTTGAGCCATCAGCAAGAGCTGAATAGGCTGGGGCTGATTTTACTGGAGTGTCGGAAGCTGAGGGGTGACCTTAAGGAGGTGTATAAAATCATGAGGAGCATGGATAGGGTAAATAGACAAGGTCCTTTCCCTGGGGTGGGGAATCTAGAACTAGAGCGCATAGGTTCAAATTGAGGGGGCACAATTTAAAAGCGAACAAAGGGACAACATTTTCACGCAAAAAGTGATGAATGTATGGAATGAGCTGCCAGAGGAAGGAGTGGAGGCTGGTACAATTACAACATTTAAAAGGCATCTAGCCGGGTATACGAATAGGAAGGGTTTAGAGGGATATGGATCAAGTGCTGGCAAATGGGACTGGATTAAGTTAGGATATCTGGTCAGCATGGATGAGTAGGACTGAAGGGTCTGTTTCCATGCTGTACATCTCCATTACTCTATGACTCTATAATAGAAGTTGCTGGAAAAGCTCAAAGGGTCTGACAGCATCTGTGAAGAGAAATCAGAGTTAACGTTTTGGGTCTGGCGACACTTCCTCAGAACTCTTTTGGGTTTTATTAGGTAACATTGCTTGTTTAACGAGCTGACGCAAGCACAATAAGCCAAATGCTTGTTCTGTATCACAGCACTGCTGTGATTCTAAGATCATACTCTTCGCAAAGTTCTCATTTTCTTGCTTCATGGGACAAATAGAGTACACACATTTGATATTTTATTCAGATTGAATGGTGTAGAGGCATGGATCAGCCAGTAATAAATATTTTTGCATTGAAATGCCAAGTTGAACTATTTGTTCTACCTCTCCCCATCCCACAACTGAACAGAATACATAACCTTTCAAAGTAACGTTCACCACTTTGCGAGAAACTGTAGGATTTAAAAGACATCTACAAAGTTTCAACAGGATAGCATTGGGAAAATTTCTAAAAATTTACAGTGGTCCTAACTCACCCAGTTTTATCCCATGACCAGTAACTGTTGAGTAAGAATGGCAATTCACCAAGAAATAAATAGACATACATGCTTTGCAAAATCTCAATACAATACTAAAAAATTGAAATTGCATGCTACCACTTGCCTGGTCTTAAAAGAAAATGTGTTACGAAAAGACAAAATAGGTCAGTGAAAAGATCAGTTAAAAGCGCATATTTTAATTAGCAATTTGTAGAGTTCCACACCATTCTCAGACTTGTCTTAGTGAACCTAATATTTTGTGCCTATGATTAAATTAGATCGTGACAAACCTGTTTTCCAAAAGAAATGCAGCCAGGCTTAAAATTAATCACAAACAAGGCGAGAGATCAAGTATCTTTCTGACTACGCCACAGTTTAGCTCATACTTTCACATTCCACTGGTTTCCTGTCCACATGACTAAGAAGGTAGCTTTATGATAGGTACACAACTTGATATTTTACAATCAATGCCAGATGGATCAAATCCAATTTAATGTAGCGAGTGTACAAAAATCTTGTAGCAACACCTACTTTTATTTGTTGATTCTTCACCTGCAAGTCTGGAAACCAGCTTCTGGTGAACATTTTAGGAATCAGAACAAGACGACAAATTTAATGAACCCATCTAGTTAATTTTCTTGCAGTGAACACTGAAAATGAACATAAAAAATGCAACAACCATAAAATTGATCAAAATAGTCATTCAATTCCCTAAGTAGAAACCCAGGGGCCTTTCAAAAATGTTTTTGACTACATTAGCATTTTACATCTTCAGACTGAAAAAGGTATCAATATGGTTTTTGGTAGGTAAATGATAGAAGATCCAGAAGTATGTTAAGAATATGGAAACTGTAGGAGGGGGTCTGTTAAAAGATAAATTAAGTTAAACAATTATAGGTAATCAGAATATCTCTATTTAATCAAGAAGATTACAGATGAATGAAATGGGATGAGACACATTAAATTTAGTAAAGTGTTGTGCAGAAAATGAAAGGACTGACTATGCATCAAGCACTTAGATAAAATAGATTATGGAAGCATAAAACAAAAATGCTGAATTTCATGATGCTTTGGCTGAAAGTTTGTATAGTTCTATCACTGGATTGGAGCACTGGAGGAAAACAAATGCAGGATCATTTTAAAAGGAGTTCGGTAAAGCCCTGGAGAAAATGCTCAAGAACAAAGATTGTATAAAATGCTAGAAATGAATACTTGCCAAAGCATAGGTGTCAAATGGCTTAGTTAGTACAGTAGAAGAATGGGTCATACCTTAAGAACCTACTAGAATTCTTCGAAGAAGAAATTCAGTAGTGAAATAGCTTAAAACAGAAATGTGCTTGTATAGAACCTGCAGAATAGAAATGGGGCATTAGGTCCAACTGGTTTAGTTGACATGCTCCTATTTATACTCCACAAAAGCCTTCTCCCAATTTAATTACATATTTCCACCCAGGTCTTGATCCATTTATTCTTGTTCTCTCATGTGTCAAGCATAAATGTATCAATATTACTTCACTGTACATGGCAATTAGTTCCATATTCTCATCTATGTAAAAGAAATTTGCATAAAATTATTTTTTATCTTTATGCCCCTTTGCTTCGGGCTCAACCACAAGTGGGAATAGTTTCACACCACACTTATTTCCAAAATCCTTCTTAATTTTGAAGATTTCGCCAATAATCCATAATCTATTTTCCCAAGGAAAAGTAGTGCTTATTGGCTCAAGCATCCACATAATTTAACAGCCTTGCAAATTTTCTACACAGTTGCACCAATATTTTATTTGTAGAATATCTGTGAAAGAGCTTTGTCTGAAGCAGGATACAAAAAAAAACTGTATTCTAAAGGTCTAGACAAATTTAACATGAAATCTGATGTGGATTTCCAAAAGGTTTTCAGGCCCTTGACTGAGAGTATTAAGAAATATAATGCCTCAAGGAATTGATGACAAATCGGCTTAGCAATAAAAACTGATTGTGGTGAAACAGAAAAGTGTCATCTTTGGTTCAGTAGAAGTACACGCGGTTAAGTCAGAAGGTCTTGGGTTCAAGTTCCATACCAGAAATTTAACACATAATCTAGGTCTGCATTTCAATGCAATGTTGGGGAAATGCTACAAGCACACAGGTGCCACTTTTCAAATAAGACATCAAACCTAGGCTCAGTTAACCTTCCTAAGTGTACTTAAAATATCCTACAATACTATCTGGAAGAGGGTCAACATGCAACTGTCTAACACTGATAACAGATGATTTGATTGTTTACTGTTTTTGTGGGAACTGGTTGTGCACAGATTGTCACAGACCAAATTGGCAGCCAAAGTGAAAATGTTCCTGCACCTGGGCCAAAAACGCCAGATTCAAGTCCCACACTAGGGCATGTGGACCACAGTATCCTTCACACAATTCAAAAGACTGATAACTAGCCTGCGAACCTTTCCACCATCTTCCCACTATCCCACAATAAGACAAAAAAAAGCACGAAGATACGCCAAAAACAATGACAACAATACACATCAAAAAACTACATGATAAGATGCAATGTCATTTGGGACACCCTGAGGTGCTATTTTCCCATGGTCCACTATTTTTTTTTTCTCTTTTGAGTAGATATCGCGCTCTTTATAAGCATTTAATTCTGATTTTGCTTTTATCACCCTGTTTAGGGTCAGCATTCCAGATCATGTCTCACTACACAAAAAACCTTGATCCCTCCTCTGATTGGTAAAAGTCATCTTAAATTTGCACGTCTCCCAAGACACACAGCATATTCTAAACAAGTTCCGAATTGATGCTCTTCGTATTCGTGCTCTCAAAACCCTTCATAATTTCAAACATCTTAATTAAATATCACCGTAGCACACACTGCTCTAAAAGAGAACAGTTCCAGCTTTCTGCCCACCAATATACCTGAATTGCTGTGGTTCTGTTCGAAGAGCTGGAAGATTTTGTTGCAAACATTTCGTCCCCTGTCTAGGTGACATCCTCAGTGCTTGGGAGCCTCCTGTGAAGTGCTTCTGTGGTGTTTCCTCCGGCATTTATAGTGGCCTGTCCCTGCCGCTTCCGGTTGTCAGTTTCAGCTGTCCGCTGTAGTGGCCGGTATATTGGGTCCAGGTCTATGTGTTTGTTGATGGAGTTTGTGGATGAGTGCCATGCTTCGAGGAATTCCCTGGCTGTTCTTTGTTTGGCTTGCCCTATCATGGTAGTGTTGTCCCAGTCAAATTCATGTTGCTTGTCGTCTGCGTGTGTAGCTACTAGGGATTGCTGGTCGTGTCGTTTCGTGGCTAGTTGATGTTCGTGGATGTGGATCGTTAGCTGTCTTCCTGTTTGTCCTATATAGTGTTTGAATACCTGAATTCTCACAGCCTTGCTACTAAGTTTGCTCTGCACTCTCTCCATGGGCTTGATATCTTTCCTCAAGTTTGATGCCCAAAGTTGGTCATAATATCCAACTAATGCCTCTCTTTACAATATCTAGGATCCTCCATGCTTTATAATAGTCTCTAAAGCCTCAGTAGTTTCTTGGGAATGATAGAGTTGCTCCACAAGGAGAGATTCAGTTGAATGGGTCTATATTCTCTGAGGTTAGGAAGAATGAGAAGTAATCTAATTGATACATAGAAAACTCTGCGGGCGTGTTACAGGTTAAGCGCTGAAAGCCTGTTTCATTTAGCTAAAGTCTAGATCTGCGTGATGGTCATAGATTCAGGATAAAGGGTCATCATTTAGAACTGAAATGGGGAGAAATTTCTTCACTCTGATGGTTTTGAATCTTTGGAATTCATTGCCAGAGAGTTGTGGATACTCGTTCAATGAATATATCTAAGATAGAGTTCTTGAATGTTGGACATGACGGGAACAATAGAATATGGTGAGAAAGCAGAGTTAAGACCATAAGACCATAAGACATAGGAGCGGAAGTAAGGCCATTCGGCCCATCGAGTCCACTCCACCATTCAATCATGGCTGATGGGCATTTCAACTCCACTTACCCGCATTCTCCCGATAGCCCTTAATTCCTTGTGACATCAAGAATTTATCAATTTCTGCCTTGAAGACATTTAGCGTCCCAGTCTCAACTGCACTCTGTGGCAATGAATTCCACAGGCCCACCACTCTCTGGCTGAAGAAATGTCTCCGCATTTCTGTTCTGAATTTACCCTCACTAATTCTAAGGCTGTGTCCACGGGTCCTAGTCTCCTCGCCTAACGGAAACAATTTCCTAGCGTCCACCCTCTCCAAGCCATGTATTATCTTGTAAGTTTCTATTAGATCTCCCCTTAAATCTTCTAAACTCCAATGAATACAATCCCAGGATCCTCAGCCGTTCCTCATATATTAGACCTACCATTCCAGGGATCATCCGTGTGAATCTCCGCTGGACACGCTCCAGTGCCAGTATGTCCTTCCTGAGGTGTGGAGACCAAAACTGGACACAGTACTCCAAATGGGGCCGAACCAGAGCTTTATAAAGTCTCAGTAGCACAAGAGTGCTTTTATATTCCAACCCTCTTGAGATAATTGACAATATTGCATTCGCTTTCTTAATCACGGACTCAACCTGCATGTTTACCTTTAGAGAATCCTCAACTAGCACTCCCAGAACCCTCTGCACTTTGGCTTTACGAATTTTCTCACCGTTTAGAAAGTAGTCCATGCTTGTATTCTTTTTTCCAAAGTGCAAGACCTCCATTTGCTCACATTGAATTCCATCAGCCATTTCCTGGACCACTCTTCCAAACTGTCTAGATCCTTCTGCAGCCTCCCCACTTCCTCAGTACTACCTGCCTGTCCACCTAACTTTGTATCATCGGCAAACTTTGCTAGAATGCCCCCAGTCCCTTCATCCAGATCATTAATATATAATGTGAACAGCTGCGGCCCCAACACTGAACCCTGCGGGACACCGGCTGCCATACCGAAAAAGAACTTTTTATCCCAAATCTCTGCCTTCTGTCAGACAGCCAATCCTCAATCCATACCAGTAGCTCACCTCGAACACCATGGGCCCTCACCTTGCTCAGCAGCCTCCGGTGCGGCACCTTATCAAAGGCCTTTTGGAAGTCTAGGTAGATAACATCGACTGGGTTTCTCTGGTCTAACCTACTTGTCACCTCTTCAAAGAACTCCAACAGGTTTGTCAGGCACGACCTCCCCTTACTAAATCCATGTTGACTTGTTCTAATCTTGCGCTCTGAATTTGTTCTGCTAATGATTGCAATTTGTGAACTATTGGGTTTGTTCCTCCACCACACTTCAAATTGTATCAAATTGGTTTATATGGTGTCCCCTCATCATTCCTTTCAAAATGCATCAGTTCACACACTGCTCTATATTAAATTTCATATATTTTATCCAATTTTTAAAAATAGATTGGAGGCACTGTTGATGACATAAGACTATAAGACATAAGAACAGAAATTGGGCCATTCAGCCCATCGACTCTGCTCCGCCATTCAATCATGGCTGATAAGTTTCTCAACCCCACTCTTCCACTTTCTCCCCATAACCTTGATCGTCTTGATACTCAAGAACCTATCTATCTCAGTATTAAATATACTGAATAACCTGGCCTCCACAGCCTTCTGTTGCAATGAATTCCACAGATTCACCACCCTCTGGCTGAAGAAGTTTCTCCTTATCTCTGTCTAAAAGATCTTCCCTTTACTCTAAGGCCAAGCCCTCGGGTCCTAGTCTCTCCTACCAATGGAAACATCTTCCTAACATCTACTCTGTATTTTGTATGTTTCAATTATATCCCTTCTCATCCTTTTAAACTCCATCGAGTATAAACCCCGAGTCCTCAAATATTCCTCTCATATTAAGCTTTTTATTCCCAAGACCATTCTCGTGTGCCTCCTTTGAACATGATCCAGGGCCAGTACATCCTTCCTGAGATATGGGACCCAAAACTGTGTACAATACTCTACATGTGGTCTGATCAGAGCCTTATAGAGCCACAGAAGTACATCCCTGCTTTTATATTCAAAATAAATGAAAACATCTATTCGGTAAATCAAGTACTAGAACACATTCAAAGAAGGAGACCTAAGAAATGAAATTAGAACATAGAATAATGCAGTGCAGAACAGGCCCTTCGGCCCTCGATGTTGCGCTGATCTGTGGACTTTTCTCAGCTCGTCCCTCTACACTATCCCAAAATCATTCATGAGCTTATCTCAGGATTGTTTAAATCTCCCTAATGTGGCTGAGTTGACTACCTTAGCAGATAGGGCATTCCACATCCTTACCACTCTCTGGATAAAGAACTTGCCTCTGACATCAGTCTTAAATCTATCACCCCTCAATTGAATGAAAGAAAAATGCTTTAGGGAGTGAGTATGAGAGCATAGGCACAATATGAGTGGGACAAACACAGCAAAGCAGTGGGCTGCAAAAAAAAAATTAAAACAGAATACAGAGAACAAAAACTGGTTGTTCACCTCAACTGAATTATGATCACATTTATGCTCTATAGAAGCCTCCTCTGAATAATATTTTCTCATCTTATTACTACAATGTTCTATTTCAACAAAAACAAAAATTGCTAGAGAAACTCAGCAAGCGTATCTGCATTTGTAGAGAGAGAGACTGCTGAGTTCCTACAGCAATTTCTGTTTTGTTTCAGATTTCCAACGTGCGCAGTTCTTAGTTTTGTTTTGTGGTCTATTCTAACGCTCTTCTATTTATCTAGCTTCTCCTTAAATGCATCGTAAGTGCACATAGCATCCAGTTATACATCCTTGCCACTTCTGGATAAAGACATATCTTCTGAGTTGAATTTATTAATAACCATCTTATATTCATGTCCCTAGTTTTGAACTCTCCTGGATGTAGTTCAGAGAAGATTGACTAGAATAATCCCCAGAATGGAGTGGGTCTCTTATGAGCAAAGGTTTGGAATCTACTCATTGGAATTTAGAAGAATGAGGGGTGATTTCATTGAAACATAGGATTCTTGAGGGGCTCAACAGGTTAAATGCAGAGAGAATGCTTCCCCTCATGGAAGGAGCTAGCACAACAGGGCATAGTCTCTGAATAAAGGAGCACCAAATTATGTCTGAGGCAAAGATGAATTTCTTCTCTAAGCAATCAAGAGCCTTTAGAACTCCTTGCCACAGAGAGATGTGGGGCAGAGTCCTTCTGTATATTGAAGGCTGAGATAGATAGATTCTTGATTAGTGTGGGAATCAAGGGTTATGGGGAAAGGGCAGGAAAGTGCACACGAGGAATACTGGGTCAGCCATGATCCTACTGAGTGGTAGAGCAGGTTCAATGGACCAAATTAGCCTACTCCTGATCCCTTTTTTTTTTAAAATGGTCTTACGGTCTTAAATAATTTCTTCATGCACACCCAATTAAAACCCTCCATTATGCTGAAGACACCCATCATTTCACTCCTAACCTTTATCTAGAAAGCAAAGTCCCATTCCGTTCACCCTTGCCTATTAAGTATTATCACTCAGTTCTGACATCATCCTTAGGAATTATTTTTGCATCTTTGCCAGCGCCTCTATATTTCTTTTATAACATACTGACCAGTAGTATCAGGTTGCTTCGAACAGTTACATATTTTTGAAGCAGTTAATTTATTTTACCCAAACTAACAGTAGGCGAGATTAACTTCTATAAACTCTGCTATTACTACATATTTCAAAACGTCTCAACACTCTCCAAGGAAAACTGAATGTTTTAGTGACAAACGAAATTTGCCAGAAACCAGCTGACTTCCCAACTTCCATGACAGGTGCAAAAGCCGATACTAAATTTCTCTGGATTTGTGAGGTTTTTTTGT
Source organism: Chiloscyllium plagiosum (assembly GCF_037043375.1). NCBI lineage: Eukaryota > Metazoa > Chordata > Chondrichthyes > Orectolobiformes > Hemiscylliidae > Chiloscyllium > Chiloscyllium plagiosum. The sequence continues at coordinate 55,697,451 of NW_028270143.1, forward strand.
TCATGGTACATTCAAGTGGAGAAGGGACCATCCACATTACTCAATGTTGGATATAATCAGTTAAGATACTAATTTTGCATATTAACTCATACATCAACATGAACACAGTGGCCAAGTTTGGAATCTTTCACAGTACACAACTTTCTTATGACAACAAGAGACAGAAATTGTACATTAGTGATGTTTAAACAAAATAAGGAAGCATAGGGCAGTGTGTTTTTCTGGCAACATCTCAACCAAGAGGACATACATTTGGTTTGATAATTTACTGTGACTTTTGTTTAGAATTGGTACTCATTACAAACAAGATTAGAGTGGCGCTGAAAAAGCACAGCAGGTCAGGCAGCATTCGAGAAGCAGGAAAATCGATGTTTCGGGCAGGAGCCCTTAATCAGGAATCTGAGGATTACTAACAACTAATAGCCCAAGTTGGATTTTCTTACCATATATGAAAACAAACCTTACTTGAGCCTAAAAGTTAACTGTTAGCTTGAAATTGTACAAAACATGTAGATTAGAACAAAACAATTAGTGAGTTTTGAGAAGATTTGTAGCTCAGATTGAGGTTCTGGATGCAAGTTTGTTCACTGAGCTGGAAGGTTCATTTCCAGTCGTTTCGTCACCCTACAAGGTAACATCTTCAGTGGGCCTCAGGCGAAGCACTTTACATGATTCCAGCTTTCTATTTGTGTGTTTGGGTTTCTTTGGGTTGGTTGCCATTTCCTGTGGTGATGTCATTTCCTGTTTTTTTTCTTAGGGGTGGTAGATGGGGTCGAACTAGATGTGTTTGTTGATAGAGTTCCGGTTGGAATGCCATGCTTCCAGGAATTCTCGTGGGTGTCTCTGTTTGGCTTTTCTTAAGATGGATTTGTTGTCCCAGTCAAAGTGGTGTCCTTCCTTATCTGTATGTAAGGATACTAGTGAGAGAGGGTCATGTCGTTTTGTGGCTAGTTGGTGTTCATGTATCCTGGTGGCTAGTTTTCTGCTTGTTTGTCCAATGTAGTATTTGTTACAGTCCTTGCATGACATTTTGTAAATAACATTAGTTTTGCTTGTTGTCTGTATAGGGTCATTCAAGTTCATTAGCTGCTATTTTAGTGTGTTGGTGGGTTTGTGGGCTACCATGATGCCAAGGGGTCGGAGTAGTCTGGCAGTCATTTCAGAGATGTCTTTGACCTGGGGGAGAGTGGCTAGGGTTTCTAGACATGTTTCGTCTGCTTGCTTGGGTTTGTTGCTGAGAAATCGGCAGACTGTGTTAATTGGGTAGGAGAAAGTGAGGGCTGCAGATGCTGGAGATCAGAGCTGAAAAATGTGTTGCTGGAAAAGCACAGCAGGTCAGGCAGCATCCAAGCAGGAGAATCGACGTTTCCGGCATGAGCCCATCTTCAGGAATCTTCTTCAGCTCATGCCCGAAACGTCGATTCTCCTGCTTCTTGGATGCTGCCTGACCTGCTGCGCTTTTCCAGCAACACATTTTTCAGGTCTGATCTCCAGCATCTGCAGTCCTCATTTTCTCCATTCCTGAAGAGGGCTCATGCCCGAAACGTCGATTCTCCTGCTTCTTGGATGCTGCCTGACCTGCTGCGCTTTTCCAGCAACACATTTTTCAGGTCTGATCTCCAGCATCTGCAGTCCTCATTTTCTCCATTCCTGAAGAGGGCTCATGCCCGAAACGTCGATTCTCCTGCTCCCTGTTAATTGGGTACCCACTCTTTTTGAATACACGGCATAGGTGATTCTCCTCTGCTCTGCGTTGTACCTCTGCGCTGTAGTGTGTGTTGGCTCGTTGAAATAAATGTGCTGATGAAGCTTCGTTTGTGGATGTTGGGTTGATTGCTTCTGTAGTTCAATACTTGGTCTGTGTTGTTTTCCTGTAGACGCTGGTTTAAAGTTGCCCACTGGCTGTTCGCTCTACCCAAAGAAACCCAAACATATAAATAGAAAGCTGGAATCATGTACAGTGCTTCGCCTGAGGCTCACTGAAGATGTTACCTAGTAGGGTGATGAAACATCTGGAAATGAACCTTCCAGTTCAGCGAGCAAACCTACATCCACAGAAAAAATTATTGTACAAAGAGCACCAATTTTAATTTACCATCCACCCATGTTTTCAAAATCAAAATTGAGAACTGTGCATTCCTTTTGAATGGCCCTTTGACAGCAAAGATATTGTAAATTAAAGTGTTCACTTAGTGATTTGAGCTTTTCAGGAAAACAAAACCTCTGTTCCAACTGCATTGCATTGACAGTTTGACTGCTATATTTGAATGTGTCCAGAGCGATGCCTTGCCAAACCCATGATTTGGAGATGTCGGTGTTGGACTGGGGTGTATAAAGTTAAAAATCACACACCAGGCTGAAGGAGCGACGCTCCGAAAGCTAGTGAGCTTCCAATTAAACCTGTTGGACTATAACCTGGTGTTGTGTGATTTTTAACTTTGCCACACCCAAGTTGGTTTGCAAAAAAATTTGATTGCTGAAGTTGTGTTTTGTAAATCCAGGTGCAAAATATAGATCTAGAAATAAAAATGAAAATGGGATGTGCAGTTTTTTTTATATAAATCTGTACTTTATTTCACACCCACAGATGCATGAAGCATTTAAACTAAAATTAGAAATTCTGACACAATAACAGAAACTGTTGGAGAAACTCAGCAGATCTGGCAGCATCTGTGGAGAGAAAATGGAGTTGACCTTTCGAATCTGGTGACTCTTGATCAGAAAGTACTGGAAATATGAACTGTTTTGTGTCCACAGATGCTGCCAGACTTGTGTTTCTCCAGCAACTTGTTTTTGTTTTGGATCGCTAGTATCCACAGTTCCATATTTTATATTAGATACTCTGGAAGATTGATTGTTTTTGAATTTTTAAAACATAATATTAATTGTTTATGTTTAAAGGGAGAGAACTCAGTTTTAGGCAATGATAGTTTATCTATAAGTTATTAAGTAATCATAAAATGCAAAAACACACAAGTGATTGATACAGATGCACAGAAGACCACCTTTCCTCCATCAGAAGATTAGAAGTGGCAGTGTTCACTGACCATTACACAATGTTTAGCATCACTGATGATTCCACAGATACTGAAGCAGAGTACATCTAAATTGTCACCTCCAAGAGAGAATCTAATCAGTTCCCAGTTCTGTTCAATGGGATTACCAGTGTTGAATCTCCAACTACTGACATTCTGCAGATTAACATTGACCAGAAACTGAACTGACGAGCTAGGTGGGTTAAAGAGGTCTCATGTAACAATTGCGGAGGTGAGTAACACCTCCAAGTCTGTTCACCATCGAAAAATCAGTAGCGGAATGGAAACTCTTGAATGGGTCCACCTGTGTGGGTACGTACTTTGGTAGGAAGGATAGATGCGTAGACCAATTTCTAGACAAAGAAAGCCTTTGGAAATCTAAAACACAAAGGGACTTAGGAGTTCTAGTTCAGGATTCTCTGAAGGTAAACCTGCAGGTTCAGTTAGCAGTTACGAAGGCAAATGCAATATTGGCATTCAATTAAAGAGGTCTAGAAAACAAGAGCAAAATGGTACTTCTGAGGCTGTATAAGGCTCTGGTCAGACTGTATTTGGAATAATGAGAATAGTGTTGGGCCCTGTTGCTAAGAAAGGATGTTCTGGCATTGGAGGGGATCCTGAGGAAGTTTACGGGAATGATTCTGGGGATGAATGACTTGTCATATGAGGAGCAGTGGAGGACTCTGGGTATGTAATGTTTGGAGTTTAGACAAGTGGATAGAGTAGACATGGAGAAAATGTTTCTACTAAGAGGAGAGACGAGGACCCGGGGGGAACACTGTGTTGGAGTGAAGGGATGACCCTTTAGAATTGAGATGAGGAGGAATTTCTTCAGCCAGCGGGTGGTGAATTTATGGAACTCATTGCCACACAGGGCTGTGGAGGCAAAAATCATACAGTATATTTAAGATAGAAATAGATAGGTTCTTGATTGGTGATTGGTAAGTGGATCAAAGGTTATGGGAAGAAGGCAGAATAATGGGGTTGAGAAACATACCAGCCATGATCACATAGTACAGCATAGCTTATGGGCCAAATAGCCTAATGCTGTTCTTATATCTTATGTTCCTAGGATCTCCAACAATACTTCAGAAACTTGACATCATTCAAGGCAAAGTAGCCCACTTGGCTGGCATCCCATCCAGCACTTTCAACAGTCACTCACCTCATCACCAACTGCAATAACTCAACAGGTCTTCTTCAACAGCACCTTCCAAACCTGTGCCCTCTACTCACATTCCTGATGAACGGCTTATGCCCGAAACGTCAATTCTCCTGATCCTCAGATGTTGCCTGACCTGCTGTGCTTTTCCAGAGCCACACTCTTTGACTGTGATCTCGAGCATCTGCAGTCCTCACTTTCTCCTGTGCCCTCCACCACCGAGGAGGACAAGAGCAGCAGGTGCATGATAACACCATCATCTGCAAATTTCTCTCCAAGCTACGTACTATCTTGAATTGGATCTACACTGCCATCCTTTCACTGTCACCCATTCAAAATCTAACAGTCCTATGGTGTCCCTTTATCCCATGGTCTGTGGCAGTTCAAGAAGATAGCTCATTCTCAAAAGGCAATTAGGGATGGGCAATAAATGCTGGCCTAGCCAGCAAAGCCCATTTCCCATGAATAAATATAAACTCTTCTCTCAAGACAGATTTGCTCACTACTTGTATGACTGTTCCATGTGTCTAATCACTAACACAATTTCAGTCTTTATCAAGGTTAACAGCTAAACAGCACACTGCTGTTGAACTTCTTCTAACTTTCACTGCTATATCAAGCAAATACTCTCCATTGTATCAACTATCAATCACTGCCAGGGCATATTTTAGCATTCACCTTTCCACAGCTTGCGGTTTTGACTCCCTGGGACTTTTCCTAATTCTAACTGCCTACAGTGTGCTAATAGCTGCAACTGGTCTCCTTGGAGCCACCACTTCTGCTTTAGCACTCACCCAGCTTCAAACTGAACTAACCTATTCCAAACAGCATTTAGATAAATTGAAATCAGAGAATCTTATTAAAATGTACCTATTTCCATGAAGGCATAGTCTGCTCCAAGCTATCCTTTATTTGACTTTGAAATGAAGTATCTCTTATTTACAATTCATTTCTTGACTTCATGAAGTAAGGGGGTTATAGCCTTTCAGCAATTACTGAAAGCTTTGAACTAGTTTAGCATTAAAAACAAACAATGTTCCAAGACTACTATTCTTGCGAGGAGTGTAGATACCAACTGTCTAGTTCTGCAAGTCCATTTTGTGTTTCTGATCTTACTTTTTCAGGTGCTAACATCTTAAAACAAATAACCCCAACCTTTCAAGTATACCAGACTTCAAGGTGCTTCAATTGTGCTTATTTCATATTTTCCAGTTAAAGATTAATTCTAAAACTAAACACCGTAGACTAAAACACACGCACAATGATATGTTTAATGATATTTGAAGGAACTGAATGGAACTGAATTGAATTAGGTTTATTGTCACATGTACTCACATGAGTGCAGTGAAACATTAGCAAGTCGCCACTCACAGCACCATCTAAGGTACAAAGACACTTTGTTTATATTTCTGCAAGATTCTATACCTAAGTTAAAAAATTTAAAATTACAGTCCATCTTATTAAAAAGTGGTAAAACAAAAATAAAACACAGATAGCATTTCAACATCACAGTCCATAAGTGCCAGATCATGCTGGGCTTGCAATCCTCAAAGGCTCAACCTCCCCAGCTCCGGGTTCGACCTCCCTGTTGCCGGCTGCCCCAGGCTGCCTACTCCCGCGAGCTGCCTCCAACTCAGAAAACACCTGTCTCCTCTCACCACCGGTTGCATGTTCCTGCTCTCACTACTCAGGATGACTGCATTCAACGCAGTGGACCTTTCTCGCCAAAACTTGGGCTCACCCTCCCCATGCAGGGATTTCCTTGGTGCTACATCAACCCATACCTCACATAAGGTAAGTAGATTAAACGAAGAAAAAAAAAGAAACGAACGAACAAGGAGAAAAGTAAAGTAACTTTGGACGGAGCAGACAAGCCTCAAGCAGGAGTCCCAAGCCTGCTGCGTTGCTACTCTGCCGCTGCTATCTTGAGGGTTGTTACTGAAACCATGAAAGAGATCTCAATTTTAGGTTTTACTCCTTTACAATCTGAAGCTGGAGCGGAGTTTGGAATGGGTTAGTAGATAATAAGAATTTTATTGAGCCAAGTCAGAGGAACAAGGTGAGTTGCTCATAGAGAAGAGATACCATGATATGATATTGTCAGTTTGGTTTGTATAGGATTGATGGTGAAAAATTTACCCAAGTGGGTCTATGTTTGTAAATAGCAATATGTCATCACCCACGAACTAAGTTTCAGGCAAACGGGTAACATCAGGTAAATGACCCACAAAAAACCTGAAACAACAACAATACAAAAGTAAGGATGTGCAGTAATTTTATAAATAACAGTTAGGTCTAAGAAGCCAGTATTGTAGCTAATTCTTCTGGGAAAGACACTTTAAGAAGGATTCAAAGAACTTTTAGAAGGTACAGAGGATATTAATTAGGATATTTTCCTTAAAGAAGGTTAGACAGAAATTTAATAGAGGTGTTCAAAATCTTGAAGGGAAATGATAGTGTAAATAAATAAATGGAGCTGGAGTGAGTAATTCAGCTCTGGAGCTGATCCACCATTTGATAAGATTCATGGATGATCATATTGCAGCCTCAACCCAACTTTCCGGGCTACCCAACATCCTTTGGTTCTGTTGTCATTCAAGAATTTGTCTACCTCTGTTTTGAAAATATTGAGAACTGAAGGAGATGGAGAGAAATAAATACAAAGCCATTCGTTATAATATGGATTGGTCTGCCAGGAAGGGTGATGGTAACAGATTCAACTGCAACTTTGAAAAGGAAGCAGACAGATACTTGAAAAGAAAAACTTTGCAGGCCCATGAAAGAAGAGCAGGAATGGCACTACTTGATTCATTCTTCCAAAGAATCTGCTTTAAAAATCAACAACCTTAAACATTAACACCTGTTACTTTCTCAGCAGATGCCGCCAGATCCGCTGAGTACTTTGAGAATATTCTATATTTAAACACTGTTCGAGTTCTTTAGTCATAGAGACATACAGCATGGAATGAGACACTCATCCAAACAGACCAGACCAGATCCATTTCCATTTGCCAGCATTTGGCCCATATCTCTCTAAACCCATCCTATTCACTAACCTTCCAGGTGCCTTCCAGGTACCACCCTCTGCATGAAAATGTTACCCCTGAGGTCCTTAATTTTTTTTCCTCTCACCTTAAACCTATTTCCTCTAGTTTTGGATTCCTTCACCCTAGCAAAAAGACCTTGGCTATTCACCCTATCAATGCCCCTCATGATTTTAAAAACCTTTATAACACCCCTCAGTCTCAGAAGCTTCAGGGAAAAAAAGCCGCTGTTTATTAAGCTTCTCCCTATAGTTCAAACCCTCCAGTCCCGGCATCATCCTCTTAAATCTTTCTGCTCCTTTTGAAGTTGAACAACATCTTCCCTAAAGAAGGGCAACCAGAATTATATGCAGAATTCCAAAAGTGGCCTCACCAATGTCCTGTACAGCCACAACAGTGACATCCTAACACCTATACTGTACTCAATGTTGTGACCAATGAAGGCAAGTAACCTGGGGAAACATTTTGATAATCACTACATTTCACTGAGTATAAATGTCAGAAAATGGGCAGCATTAGAAAAGTCTGGAAACAGAATGCAATAAGACGACCGACCCCTGAGAGCACATGAACATACAAAGATATAGGCTAGTCCTTATTTAAGTCAGAGCCTAGTACATCTATGATCACCATGTATAAATGTATAATAAACAGCATTACTTTGAAATCTAAGCTGGAACATAGATTTTGACTTTGTCTTTTCCTTGATCAGTCTGCAAAGAACCTAAACTCAGCCTGGCATCAAACTGCATAAAAAAAGAGCTCTTCAGTGTCACAAGCATACTTTTTTTTGTCAATATTTCTAACCATCTATTCTTCATTAAGAATTTTTTAGTGACATCCCATCTGAATTCTTTAAAAATGTGTTTTTCATCCACATTTTTATTTTAAATTTTGAAGCATCAAATGAAGTTCATAATTGTCAGGAATATAACTGATTTCAGTTTGTTGTGTCTTTTCTCCAATGGCCTAATGTGGCCTACCAAGACAAAAGGTTTGGAATGTTCATGCACTTCCAATCAGACATGCCGCAGTGATAAAATACTGCACACAATGAGCCACCAGATCTATGAACATCTCAATGAAATTGTGTAAGAATGCAAAACTCAACTTTATTCTGGCATTCACACTATACACCGTGGGCGGCACGGTGGCACAGTGGTTAGTACCCGGGTTCAATTCCCGCCTCAGGAGACTGACTGTGTGGAGTTTGCACGTTCTCCCTGTGTCTGTGTGGGTTTCCTCCGGGTGCTCCGGTTTCCTCCCACAGTCCAAAGATGTGCAGGTCAGGTGAATTGGCCATGCTAAATTGCCCGTAGTGTTAGGTAAGGGGTAAATGTAGGGGTATGGGTGGTATACGCTTCGGCGGGTCGGTGTGGACTTGTTGGGCTGAAAGGCCTGTTTCCACACTGTAATGTAATCTAATCTAATCTAAATCATTTCAGCACAAAGTTAATCTGGGAGGATAGCAAGCAAGTTATTAGACATAATTATGAGGGTCAAACAAAGACTTTTTAAATTTTTCTAAGTTGGACATTATTAATGACGAAATGATATCGGTAACTGTTTCAAATTCTAAGTAGCACAAATGAACAAACAATGCTTTCTTTTGCCCGCTTCTTTCACAGCCGAACATTCCAAACATTAGCCAAGATAGTGGACAGGCAACTAGTTTCCAAACTAGTTTCTCAATGCTACTTTGTAACCATTTGTTTGCTGTGTAGCAAATATTCTAAGTGGCTCGCAATTCAATCTTTCCCAACTTCATCCTTCTAACAAAGTAGATTCACCACTTAGTAAGACAACTATCCACATTCACAAAGTAATCCAACAGAATTTGTACATTTTAAATTTTCTAACCTTTCACATTGACATTATTGCTGAAATAAGATGCAAAATGTTTTACATCAGTTTCACAATTCCACTAACAATGCATTCCTCAATGCCTGCACCCCTTTTTCTGAACTCTGAATACTTTATGTAACTATGTGTTGAACTCAGTCAGCAGTTCATTTCTTTCCTGGAGGCAAGAAAACAATTAAAACTTGTACATTATTCAAAATACGGTCGTCAATGAATAAATTGCAGGCATATGAGAGTCATTTTGGTTCTCAGCTTTTAAACATTCAAATTTACTACCTTTACTTGTGCATTTTAACAAAATTAACCTCAATTTCGAAACTTGCTTTGTGCAATTCACTTAGCCTAAATATATTTACTCAGCCAGTTAAATGGTATCCAGAAGTCTGGCACATAAACACCTTATCAGGAAACACAATGTTGAAACTGCTTGACAGCATAAAAATTCCCATTCCTTCATCATAGCTGAAAACAATATTCTTTCAGTTGGTGTGCCATATTCTGTATTTGTATCAGGAAAATGAAGTAATGAGTCCTTTGCACAGAGTAATGCTTTAATAAAACGATTCTTTGGAGCTCCTTAATCCGATGCAGCTCGATAGGAGGGTTTGCCACATTCTGGCCCAAAACCGGGCAGTCATGTAGCTTGTTGATACTTTCCAGGTATGTGTCCAAGAAGAGATAAAAGCAGTCACTTTACTCCAATGGAAAAAAAAATCCTATCTTGTGATGGCCTTTCTTCTGATACTACTAAAATTGAGGAAATTTTAATTATTTTAGAATTTGCAATTGTTTTCAAAATACTTGCAAAAGATTTCATCAGAGTTTGTATCATCTGTGAAGACATCAATACTGTGCAGTAAGAAATAATGATCCATTGCAAGTCATGAACAGTATTACCAATCAGTAGGAAGTTAAAATAGAGACCACTTTACAGAAGAGAAAGAGAAAACCTGGGAGCTGTAGAGAGAAGTCAGTTGCAGTCGATCTAAACTACCATAACTGACAAAAATTGTCAGAAGCGTAGAAGGTTCTGGAAAGACGTGTGCCATATAGAGATTACCTGGGATGAACCACAAACTTGTTAGCTGTGGAAAATCAGTTAAGTCTTTAAAGCAAGGGACTTCAATTCTGCTTGGAAGGGCTTTCAAGCTGAAACTGAACCATAGAGGCAGTGTAGCCTGCCTTCTAACTCCATGAGATAGTATCTGTGATTCCTTATGTAATTTATAGTTCATACAGAGAGTGATTTTCTTATTAAGTTAAATCGATTCTGACTTGCATTAAAATAGAAGTTACAATAAGTGAAGGCTTGTCCGGTCACTTCTTCATTTGGAAAATTTGGTTATTTTGATCTCCCTGGCAGTTGTAACAATTTAAAAATTAATTAGCTGTGGAAAAACGTGTTATAATAACAGGAGGAAAGCACTTCCAGTAATAATGTTCAAGCATTTTACCAAAAAATTCATACAAATACTGAACATACTTTCTACAAGTACTGTTGAGGAAGATTCCTTTTCAGATATGATTACTACAATGTACCTGTACTAATGCAGTTTATAATGCCCTGTCCTCCGCCTCAGCAGACTTAGTTCAATTTCAAGGTCTCAGTCAAGCAAAGCAATTGCGTTGCTTCCTAGGTTAAAAAAAAATGCTGGAAAGAGACTTTGGAAACAAAGCACTAAATTCATTAGCATGCACTGTAGCAGAAGAAAATGACACAGATAGCTAAACTATTCCCATACAATTATCATTTGTACTGCCAGTGTAATTAAACAGAAAGTTCTGTCATCATTTCAATTATGAATGATGATGGACACACAACAATTAAATCCAGTTTAGATGGGTTGTCTTTATATTACATGTTTGCTGATGGCAGATGAGGCCAATCACTGAGATAACAAAACAAAACACATCCTGTTCTGAAGAGGACACACCGGACTCAAAACATTAACTCTGCTTTCTTCCCACAGATACTGCCAGACCTGCTGAGTTTCTCCAGTAATTTTTGTTTTTGCATCAATCACTGAGTTAGGTTCTGCTGCTATTGTCACAAGCTACTGAATGTTATTATGGGTTGCTGTTTTCAACACTGGCATTTATTACCAATCCACTGCAGCTACCTGTCATCATGGTAGTGCATGTTAGCATGTCAGAGGTGTCAACATTTTCTTTTGTCATCAGCAAGCGACTCCCAGATGTGACTGTCAATATTCAGGACATTCACGTCACACTTGCAAGTATTCCAGAATCAAAGTTTTGGATTATGTCAGTGGCTAGTTACCCCATCATACAGAACGTTCCTAGGTATGCTGCTGCCTTCTGTCCTCTGGATGTGCCCAAGCCAATAAGTCACTTCTGTTTGAGCGCTAAAGTCTTGGTATCTTGTCCACTCCTGTGCCACAAGAACCTCTTAGAGTACATTTCTGAAAGCCAGCCTCTTTCTTAGATCTGATTTATAGCTAGTGTCATCATAGAATTCTATGATCAACTTGGAGTTTAGTGGTTTTGTCCAGTCATGATCCCACAATGTGTCATAAAGATGGAAATGAGCAGAAGAGCGAATGTAAAATGCTACTTCCAAATACTGGAGCACTCCAATTCCCCTATCACTGCTGTACTCGCTGTCTTACATCATCTCCCATTTCAGCAACAGATGCAAACTGACACCAACAGCACAGGTTCAATTCTTGCACCAGTTGAGGTTACCACCTTCCCAACTTCAACCCTCGCCTGTGGTGAGGTGACTCTTAAGTTAAGTCACCACCAATCATCTCTCTGTACTGAGAGAGCAGCTCTATGGTGCTCTGGAACTACAGCTACTTTACCTCACCTCAGTAGTAATGCATTTGGACTCTCAAGTGAAATGCTGCTCGATGAAAAAGTATTTGTTATTTTGATTGGTTGCAAGCACCTCTCAGTCATGAATGTCAATGCTACTGCATGATATGGAGCTGCTAGTGTTGGACTGGGTTGGACAAAGTTAAAAATCACACAACACCAAGTTATAGTCCAACAGGTTTATTTGGAAGTACGAGCTTTCAAAGCTATCTGACAAAGGAGTAGCGCTCTGAAAGCTTGTACTTCCAAATAAACCTGCTAGACTATAACCTGGTGTCATGTAATTTTTAACCTAATGCTACTGCACTTCAGAAATAGCTCCAGAGCAACTTCGCACCGTTTTACTTGTTTTCCCCTGAAGCTCTGACCATTTCAGATGAGAAAACATGACCCACTAGAAGAAGATGCTTTTTAAACATTCAGGCACAGTCCATTCCAGTTAACTTCATGGGAACTTTGCCTGAATGTTAGTGAAGTTGGCTTCAAGAAGAACATTAACATTTGTTTCAGTAGTCCTCCCAATGAAATCAGAGGATGTAGCAAAGGCATCGCTAATGAAATTTCCCTAATGCTCCCATATTTCGATGATACTCAATTAATGACTCACTGCAGTACAACAGTATAGTGATGATAACTGCTTGTACACAAGGTTAAAAATCACACAAGACCAAATTATAGTCCAACAGGTTTATTTTATAAGATTGTCTACAATCTTATTCTCCACAACCACCTAATGAAGGAGCAGCGCTCTGAAAGCTAGTGCTTCCAAATAAACCTGTTGGACTATAACCTGGTGCTGTGTGATTTTTAACTTTGTACACCCAGTCCAACACCGGCATCTCCAAATCTTGTACGTGAGGACATTTGATGTAGGATCAAGCAAAAACCATCTTCACCTAAAATACTGGGCAAAACCCTGGTCTGAGGTTGCAGCAAACACACAACAGAAACAGCAGAATGGGGATTTCTGTCGGGACTATTGTTCAGCTTGGAATTCCAATTTACACCTCCTCGCGAAAAAGGACAATCAGCCAAAAACATACTCTAGCCCAAGACAGTTTTTACACCTCAGGCTATCCTGTAGAGAGAGTATGGAGCCTACAGAGAAACTGGTCATTCAACTTTAATCGAAATCCATTCACAGTACACTTGTGGGAAATCAATGGACTTCAGAAGAAAACATTAGAAACACAACAGAAAGCTCAGTACAATTGCAAGCTCCAATCTCACCTGAGGGAGCTATTTCAAGAGCCATCCAAGAACTATTCGTGAGCTTCCAAGCAAGAGCCACCAGACACAGGCCTGTTCTGAACCAGGAGAACTAACTGCAACCGACACGACCGGTAGAGCCGAAAACCGACAAATTCCAAAAACCAATTGACTTGTACAACACAAGGCCTCAGACATGTCCTGAGGTGAAAACCTAGCTGCAAAACCAGGAGAAAATAAAGAAAACCAGGTATTAAACGATAAATCTAATACACATCTTACTGTATCTGCGGAGTCTTCATCCAGGCTCCGGGAATGGCAATTGGGAACAGTCAGGCATACTTCAAAACCAACTTTCCCTCAGTGGTGAACTCAAACTCACGAGACCGCAAATCTCGTGATGGGTGGTGGTGGTGTAAGCGGGGGGAGGGGGCAGCAAAGGGAAGGCAGGTGGTGACAGAGCATTGAGAACTCAAGGATAGGAAGCCTGAATACAGATGTTGGGATTAAAACTATCGTTTTCTGTATGTGTCAGTAAGATAAGGTTCTAATAGCATTAATCCAGCAAATAGTGTGTTTAATAGTACTACTATTCTCTGTATAATTAATTGTGAATTTCTTTGTTTAATGCATTACCTAATTTTCTTGCATTATACTTATGCTTTGTGCTTTAAATAAACAGAGATTCTTTTGCCCGAAACACTATCCACTGCCTCTTTATTTCACACTCCCTAAATAATACCAGAGTTCAGAACTAGGGATCTGGGGGTGATTCGAACCATTTAAAAATTAGAATAATTAATTGCAAACCAAAACACTACATGTTGAGTCTTGGAAGTCTTTGTTGTCAAATACTGTGTCTGTAGTAGACTGCACTGGCGTCGCTGATCTGGTATTGGTCAGCCTCAAAAGAAAGGTAACCTTCTGAGAGAGATGACTGCCAAGATATGGAAAGTAGTCATCATATCCCAGTGTCTCTCCTCTAATATATATGGAAGGTATAATATTTGACTGACCAGGTATAGGTTGGTATGAATTGCATTTTGGCAACACCCAAAGAATCTCTCATATGCAAAATTAAAAGGATCGACAGTGTTTTGCAAATCTGACACAGAGTGGGGAATGACCCACAAACTATAAATCATGTATGGCTTTGGTGGTCAGTTTAGTTTTAGCATGGAAGTGGTTAGGATTAAAAAGCTTTCCATCAAGGTGTTAATTAGTACTCTCAGAAAACAATTGATCTGAGATGAACGGCTATCGTCAGGTACATCATAGAGGGGCTCACACACAAACTAACTTGACACCTATGCAGATTTTGAAGGGGACTGTTTCAGATTCTGCATTGCAGACTGTGAAGCTGCTGCAGAATTGTGAAGAAGTTTCTTGAATATCTAGATCTTGAGCACAGTCTTGTGATTTTGAAAATCAAATGGTTTGGTCAGATTGATGAGGAGCTTTTGTGTTGGCCTCAATACTTCCTTCATATTTTCTGGCAATAAAGACTTTTTCTGAGAGATTCACAAAGACTGACTTTCTCTGGAAAGTCAGAAGCCACATTACATGTCTGGGAAATTATCCTCACCACAAGAGGTAGGGGACTTGGGAGAATATGTGTCAGGCCTTGTCCCTCTGTGGACAAAATGGGAAATACCTTGATAGTTCCACAGCCCAGATTAATTGCATTCTTGAAGATAGCATACAAATATTGCATTTCTGGCATCAGGAGAGGGGAAAGAGAGTTTTATTTCTCCCTTTCCAAACCTGCAGGATCAATGCACACAGTCTCAATGTGAGCGAAAGTTCACCAGCTTTGATGACTTAAATTGGGTTATCAGTGGGGCCGCAGGCTTCCATTGCTGAGCAGACACGGAGTACAGATTGGCTGAGATCTTGGAACGCTAATAACTGGGGATCTGGAAGATAGTCAACTATAAGAGCTTCAAAAGGCCAGTCAAGAGGAGTAATGAAGGAGTCATACATTCAAATATGATGAAAAACACCCAAGGCCAAGCTGGACCAGAGATGTGAACTACACTGTTATCATAACTCTTCAGAAATGAACAAATCACAATATGTAGCCTTCTGTATAAAGTTAGAGTCACAGAATGGTTACAATATATTTGGAAACCAGTTGAACCGTTGAGTCCATGATAGTTCCCTGCAATAGAAGTTCAGCACATCTCATTCCCAAGCATTTTTTAAGAATCCGACAAATTTGTTCATCCAATTTCCTTTTGAATGTGGCTCCACAAGCCTTTCAGGCTATGTTTTTAAATCACTTATTGCATACGATTTCTTTTCCAATTATTCCCTTGCTTCTTTTGCTAATCACTTTAAGTCTGCAGAACAGTTTCTCCCTATCTACTCTGCCCAGATGTCTCACTTTTAAGCACCTCTACCATCTCTTCTCAATCATCTCTGCTCTAAGATTAATCCCAGATTCTCTAATCTATCCAGGTAACTGAACTCTATCAGATTTTGTAGTACAGAAGGAGCCCTTAGGTCCATCTAGTCTGCACCAACAAAAAAACTACTCTAACTGTAAATTGTGTCCCATTTAGAACTATTCTTGTGCATCTGTCCTCCATTCACTTGAAGGTCTTAATATCATTTCTATTCAACTCAAAACTCCAATTAAGTGTTTTATAACAGGCCATTGCCACCTTCTCGCCTTTTGTACTTATGCTTTCCTTATTATCCAGGATCCCAATGGGGTTTTTAATCATTTACTCAACTTGTAGCTTTTCAACATTTGTGCTTATATACCTTGGTCCTCCTGCTCCTCCAGCCCTTTCAGAATTGTGCCCTTTAATTGACATGAAATCATGTTAAATTTAATCTGACATATTTGCCCATTCTGCCAATTTATCACCCCTTGAAATCTCGACAACTTCCTCAGTGTTCTATATTTTGTGTCATCAGTAAGTTTGAACATCCTGATGAAGGGCTTTTGCCCAAAATGCCAATTCTCCTGCTCCTCGGATGCTGCCTGACCTGCTGTGCTTTTCCAGCACTATACTCTCAACTCAAGTCTTTTATATGGATGTCCCTAAACTGAGAGTTGCAAATTCCAAGGTAGCAATAGAAACCACAGACCTCAGACTAGACTGTGACAGCTGCAAGGCCCCTTTAAACCTTTCTGGGCTATTTTCTTTCCCAAGATGAGGCATTACTGCTGATTTTCTGAGGCTTGACCATAACTACAGCTGCAGCCAGCAAAAAGTTGTGTTACTTTTGCTTTTTTTTTCAGGACAATACCTGGCAACTTAATCATCCCCTTCCCCCATAGTCAACAACTACACCGTCCTAACCAACAATTCCCCACCAGTGAACAGCCATCCATAATTTAGGTTCTCAAAGTCAAGGGCATTCACGTCCATTATACACAAAGCAGGATAAATCGAACTCAGCCAATTACTGTCACAGTTTATTATTGATCGGTAAAGTGATGGAAGGTGTGATCAACAGTGCCATCATCAACATTTGCGCAGTAATGACCTGCTCAGTGACACCCAGTTTCGGACCACTCAGTTCCTGACATCAATACAGCCCCGATTCAATCATGGATAAAAGACATGAGGTGAAAGTCACTGCCCTTGACATGAAGGCCACAGTTGATAGAGTCCAGCATCAAGGAGCACAACCTAAACTGGAGTCAGTGGGAATCAGGAGAATACCTCCACTAATTGGCGTCATACCTGGCACAAAAGAAGATCATTGTGGTGGCTGAAAGTCATCTCAACTTCACGACATTTCTTCAGGTGTTCCTCAGGATAATTTCCTTAGCCCAACCATTTTCAGCTACTTCCTCTATGATCTTCCCTCCATAATGTCAGAAGCAGGGGCATGTTCAATGCTCAGCCCCATTTGTGACTCCTCAGATACAGAAACAGTTCACGCTCAAATGCAACAGGGTTTGAACAATACCCAGGCTTGGACTGACAAACGGCAAGTAATACAGTATACATGTCATACAAATGCCAGACAATGACCATCTCCAAAAAGAGGGAATCTAACGATCACCCTTTGACATTCAATGGTATCACCAATGAGTCCCTCACTATCAACACCCCCAAGTTACGCTTGACCAGAAACTGAATTGGATCAGTCCTATAAAAGTACTCGGGCTACAAGAACAGGTTAGAGGCTAGAAGTCTTGCAACTCACCTCCAGACTCCCAAAGCTTGCTCCCATCTACAAGTCAGGGGTGCAATTCAACATTCCCCAACTGCATGATTGAGTGCAGCTCCAACAAAACTCAAGAAGCTTGACACTGTCAGGATAAAGTAGCTCACCTGACTGGCACCACACTAACCCTGATGCTCAGTTGCAGCAGTGTGTACTATCTACAAGGTGCAATGCAGAAATACACCAAGGCTCCTTGGACAGTACCTTCCAAACCCATGATCACTTCCATTTATAAGGACAAGAGCCAAAGATATACAAGGATGCCATGACCTTCAAGTTAACCTTGAAACCACTGACGATCCAGACTTGAAAATAAATTACCATTTCTTCAATTTTGCTGGGTCAAAATCCTCCAACTCCCTCTCTAATGATTTTGTGGTGCACCCATAACAAATGGACTACAGCAGTTCAAAAAGACAGCTTACCACAACCTTCTCAAAGACAAGTTTAATTTAGATAAATGCAAGGTTTTGCATTTTAGTGGGTCAAACCAGGGCAGGACTTACAGACTCAATGGTAGGGCCTTGAGAACTGATATAGGATAAAGAGATCTAAGGGTTCAGGCTCATAGCTCTTTAAAAACGCTTGCCTCCGTTGGTGTAGGAGTTAGGAGGTCATGTTACACTTCTACAAGACATTGGTGAGGCCACATTTGGAATACTGCTTCCAATTCTGGTCACCTGACTACAGAAAGGATATTATTAAGCTAGAAAGAGGGCAGAAAACATTTACTACGATGCTACCTTATAGATTTGAGCTTACGAGGTTGGATAGACTGGGACTTTTTCCTCTGGAGCATAGTAAATTAATGGGTGACCTTATGCAGATAGAGTCATAGAGATGAACAGCATGGAAACAGACCCTTCGGTCCAACCCGTCCATGCTGACCAGATATCCCAACCCAATCTAGTCCAACCTGTCAGCACCTAGCCCATATCCCTCCAAACCTTCCTATTCATATATCCATCCAAATGCCTTTTAAATGTTGCAATTGTACCAGCCTCCACCACTTCCTCTGGCAGCTCATTCCATACATGTACCACCCTCTGCGTGAAAAAGTTGCCCCTTAGGTCTCCTTCATATCTTTCCCCTCTTACCCTAAACCTATGCCCTCTAGTTCTGGACTCCCCGACCCCAGGGAAAAGACTTTGCCTATTTACCCTATCCATGCCCCTCATAATTTTGTAAACCTCTATAAGGTCACCCCTCAGCCTCCGACGCTCCAGGGAAAACACCCCCAGCTTGTTCAGCCTCTCCCTATAGCTCAAATCCTCCAACCCTGGCAACATCCTTGGAAATCTTTTCTGAACCCTTTCAAGTTTCACAACATCTTTTCCGATCTATAAAATCATGACAGACGTAGATAAGTTAGGTAGCTGACACAGTAGGGGAATTTAAAACTAGAGGGCACAGGTTTAAGGTGAGAGGGGAGAAGATACAAAAGGGTCCAGAGGGGCAATCTTTTTCCACACAGAGGGTGATGAGTGTGTGGAATGGGCTGCCAGCGGTAGTGGTGGGAGTGAGTACGAATTTGCCCTTTAAGAAACACTTACACAGTTACATGGATGGGATAGGTATGGATGGATATGGACCAAATGCAGGAAAATGGGATGAGTTTAATAGTGAAAACTGGACAGCATGGGCAAATTGGGCTGAAAGGCCTGTTTCCATGCTGCAGACCTCCATGACTCTATAACTAAAAGGCACAATAAATGCTTAACCATTCATGGGATTTGGGGTCTCACCAAGTCAGAGATATTAGAACATCTTCATACTGGGAAAACATTTGGGAAGAACTACATTAACATTTATCACAGAAAGCAGTGGCCCTTGTACCCTCAGATAACCAGACTGCGTGCCTTCATCAGTCTAGAAAGCATTGTTCACTACTCTGCCTTTCAGCCAATTTAAAATTCAAGCTTCCACAATTCGTACGGGTTTTAATTTTACTAGCATTCCAATTTTAGGGTACGATATCAAATATCTTTTGGAAGTCCATAAACACATGCTCTTATTGACCCTTCTCCAGCTGATCAAAATACTCAACCAAATTATATCTAACCACCTCTTGTACACGTGGACTTTAGCAACATTTCCTTCCTTGGTAAAGAGTGATGCAATGTACTCATTTAGTAACTCAGCCATGCCTTCTGCCTTCATATGTGGGTCTCCTTTTCAGATTCTAACCAACTCCGACGTTATTTATATGATTCACCTGCATTAGGTGAGTTGGCCAGAATTGAGAGTCACTTGCCTTCAGTTACTAAAACTGGCCTGCTTTTTGACTTTACTACCAGTACTCGGATCAAAATGCTAAAATAACTGCTTCTGGCAGGATCACGAGCTACATTTGCAAAGATGAGACTGTATTCTGGGGCAAGATTTAAATCGTTACACGGACATGACAGTGAGCTGGGCTTTTCCGAAGTCCTTTTTTTCAAAAGAAACAAAGACTGATGCCCTGCTCTTGCTGTTTTTCCAATCTGTTTCCAATATTGAAACAATCCTCTTGTGTTTCTTGTTATCCAGGGATTGTGCAAACAGGCTAACATAATTTCCACTAGTTGAAACTATGAATTGACAGTGTGACATTCATCAAGGTCAGAAGTGGGGATGATCAATGATTGTGCAATGTTCAGCACCATTAATGACTCCTCAGATGCTGAAGCAGCTCACATCGAAATGCAGCAGCACCTGGACAAGGTTCAGGCTGGGTTGAAAAGTGGCAAGTAACATTTGCATCACACAACTGCCAGACAATGACCATCTCACCACTGCCTCTTGACATTCAATGGCATTACTGTCACTGAGTCCCCCACAAACAACATCCTGGGTTTACCATTGACCAGAAACTTAACTGGGAGAGCCACATAAGTAACAATGGCTACAATAGCAGATCAGAGGCTAGGTATCCTGTAGCATGTAACTCTCCACCTAAATCTGCACAGCCTGTCCACCACACTGAAGGCACCAGTTGGGAGTGTGATGGAGTACAGTTATTTCTGGTACAATTCATGTTTTGTCAACGCAAATTAGCTATAATGCAATTAACGGAACAGTAGATGTTATTTGGATTATGCAAACTTTCTACTGCACAAGTACAGTGATTTTCTATAGTGCTATTTTACAGAATGATTTTCTATAGTGCAATTTTCTATAGCTCGAGGTTGCACAGGAATGCAACCATCGTGTTATATCAGAAATTCCTGTCCTCCCCATTTGCCTGGATGAGAGCAGCTCCAACAACACTAAAGGAACTTTACAGCTAACCGGACAAAGCAGCATGCTTGACTGGCACCACAAACACAACATCCATTTCTTCCACCATCAACCCTCAGTAGCAGTTTGTGCACCATATACAAACCGCACTGATATTCACCAAGACTCCTTACACAATACCTTCCAAATCCATAACCACTTCCATCTAGAAGGACGTGCAGCAAATATATGGGAACACCACCACCTGCAAGTTCCTTTACATGCATTTCCCTGTCCTGACTTGTAAATAAATTGCCATCTTTTGATGGTACAGGGTCAAAATCTTGGAATTCCCTCCCTAACAGCATTGTGGGTCTACCTAGAGCACATGGATTGCAGCAATTCAAGAGAATAACTCACCCCACTAGTTTCATCAAGTAACGAGCTGAAAATGTGTTGCTGGAAAAGCGCAGCAGGTCAGGAAGCATCCAGGGAACAGGAGAATCGACGTTTCGGGCATAAGCCCTTCTTCAGGTTACTTTCATCAAGTAACGAGTCTGACTAGCAGTCTGAAGCAGCAGCAGTGCTCCGAAAGCTTGTACTTCCAAATAAGCCTGTTGGACGATGACCTGGTATTGTGTGTTTTTTAACCATTAGTTAGAACATTGAGTATCGGTGTTGGGATATCATGTGGCAGCTGTACAGGACGTGGGTAGAGTGGAAAGTAGGAGGCTTTTTCCCAGGTTGGAGGGGTCAATTACTAGGGGATACAGGTCCAAGGTGGGGTGACGCTGGGGGTTTAGAACACGAGGTAGGTTTTTCCCACACAGAAGGTGATGCGTGGCTGGAGCATGCTACCTGAGGTGGTTGTGGAAGCAGACACAATAGCAGCATTTGAGGAGCATCTGGACGAATGCATGAATAGAAAGGGAATAGAGGGATATGGATCCACTGTGAGAAGACAGTTTTGGTATGGTAGGTGAAATGTGTTGGCGCAGATTTGTATGACCAAAGACCTGTTGCTGTGCTGTATTATTCTTTGACACTGGTGAGGTCACTTTTAGAATACTGCGTACAATTCTGGTCACCATTCTATGGGAAGAATGTTGTTAAACTTGAGCTTTACAAGGATGCTGCCAGGGACAGGAGAGTTTGAGTTATAGAGGGAGATGGAATTTTACCCCTGAAGCACAGAGGCTGAGGGATGACCTTATAGAGGTTTCTAAAATCATGAGGGACACTAATAGGGTGAATAGACAAGGTCTTATTCATAGGGTTGGGGGTTCAAAACCAGAAGGCATAAGTCTAAGGTAAGAGGGGAAAGATTTAAAAGGGACCTGAGAGGCAGCTTTTTCATGCAGAGTGTGATGGATGTATGGAACAAGCTGCCAGAGGGAGTGGTGGAGGCTGGCACAATTATCACATTTAAAAGGCATGTGGAATAGTACATAAATAGGAAGGGTTTAGAAGGATATGGGCCTAGGTCTAGGGACTAGGTCAGATTGAGATGTCTGGTTGCCATGGACAAAGTTGGGACAAAGGGTCTGTTTCTGTGCTGTGGTAATAGTCAAATCTGAAATAGAGATGGAAAAGCATACCATTTGAAGTTTATTGTGCCAGTATACTGCACCTTTCTCTATGAAGTCTGCTCCATTCCCTTCTCCCTCTGTGCAGACAACCACACCAACCTATTGGCAGGATGGGAGTTAGGTGTGCACAGGATTAGAGAATTGGGACAGTTACAATGGCAGTAAACATTTGAAAAGCCTTCATCCTGTATACCATCTTCATAGAGTGTGTCATAAAATTGCTCTCCTTAGCTGCAAGAGTGAAGCAATTTCCACTGCCAGAGTTCCAATTCTGGGTAATCACCAATGCAGAATATTATGACCTCCTTTATCTGTACAGGTTGTTCTGCTATAGCACGTGAATTCAGTATAATGTGACTGACAAACTGGGGATACTGTTTCTAATGCACAAACTTTTAAAGCGTGTACTGGTTCTAACGTGATTCCAATCCTATTAGTTTAAATGGTGCTGTTGTTACGCGATTTTTAAAAAAAAGACAGGGCTGCATGAGAACGGAACTACTGCATTAGAGCACAACTGACTGTATACACAAAGTAGTCTGAGAAACTTGACTCAAAACAAATTAAAAATAAAAACAAAATTGTAAAATAGTGGAGAAAAAACCACAGACATTTATATACACAAACATGGAAGTTTACAACCAACCAGATTCCTAAATAGCAAACGAGATGAATTACTGGTTTGGAGGCTTAAAGGACCAGAACCACATCAGAATTGTTATAACTACCAGAAATAGAAAGTGGGGCTTGATTCAACATTTTATCCAAAAAGACAGCACCTCAACAAAGTATTAGCACTAAATGCTGCACAGGACAACTTAAAAATGATTTCTGATTAATGGCAGGTGTGTTAGTTGTTAGTAAATTTGCTTCCTCATTTGTCTACACAAATGCCTGTGGTTCAAAACACAATTTTAAAAAATATATATAGTACTTTAGGATGTCCTGAGGTTGAAATACTTTCTTCTGTATTTTACAATTTTGTTTTGAGTCAGCTTTCTCAGACTACTAGGCACGTACATCTAACAGTAAAGCATAGGGACAGGCCCTTCAGCACACCATGTCTGTGCCAATGATGACGCCAGCTGTCTGCACACGGTTCACATCCCTCTATGCCTGTTTATGCATCTTTCTAAACGTCACATAAACATTGCTAGCATATCTGCTTCTACCACCTCCCCTGGCAGTGTGTTTCAGACACCTACCACTGTCTAAATAAAAAAAAACTTGCCTTGCACATCTCCTTTAAACATCCCCCCCACTCACTTTAAATCCAGGCCTCTCAATATTTGACATTTCCAGCCTGCAAGGAAAAAAGACAAACTATCCACCCTATCCATGCCCCCTCTCAAGTTTATATACTTCCAGCAGGTTACCTCTCAGCCTCCCACACTCTAGAAAAATATCCAACTTCTCCTGATAGTTATTACACTTTAATCTAGGCAACATCATGATAAACCTCTTTTGTAGCCTCTCCAAAGCCTCTACATCCTTCTAGTTGAGCACTAAACAGAATGAGTGATTGATGTTTCGACAACTGAAAAATGCACACATAGCATTTGAGGAGATTGAGGAAAAATTGAGGTTTATTTTTAAAACTGATCTCAAACATAAAAATAATGTAGTCAAGATCATGCTGCCACATGGAATAATAGGATACATGTTTGATCCACAGTTGCCCACATGCTGAATTTCTTATGTCACAAGAGCTATGCTGAGTGTTAGCCAGATACAACAGCATTGGAATGAATGAATAAAGGGGAAAAACAAGTTATATGGGCACTATACAGAATTGCCTAGCAACTGAGACATGGAGACAGAACAATGAAAAGGCTTACTTCCAAAAAAGTAAAACAGATCTATTCTTGAGATCTATTTGTGGGCGGCATGGTGGCACAGTGGTTAGCACTGCTGCCTCACAGCGCCAGAGACCCAGGTTCAATTCCCGCCTCAGACGACTCTGTGTGGAGTTTGCACATTCTCCCCATGTCTGCGTGGGTTTCCTCCGGGTGCTCCGGCTTCCTCCCACAATCCAAAAATGTGCAGGTTAGGTGAATTGGCCACGCTAAATTGTCCATAGTGTTAGGTGAAGGAGTAAATGTAGGAGTATGGGTCTGGGTGGTATACGCTTCGGCGGGTTGGTGTGGACTTGTTGAGCCGAAAGGCCTGTTTCCACACTGTAAGTAATCTAATCTAAAAAAATCTAATCTAAAAAAAAATTTAATGTATCTTTCAAATTAAAGAAAGTTTTAATTTCACACACAGTCAGGAGTAATTTAAAACAAAGTTTTTGTTTGTAAATATTTACCATGCTTTCCAAATGGATCATGCAGCTGTAATAAGTGGAAAAAAATGCTTACATGGTAACACTCTTACCTCAAATTCAACATTCTAGGTTCAAGTCCAACTTATCAAGAAACAAGGGAGTGTAGTACTGAGGGAGTGTTGCACTTTGGAACTAGTCTCTGATCAAAAAGATCTTAAGTAATTGCTTGTTCCACTCACGGCTGATGTTTTAAAAAACACCCAAAGTAAACAACTTGGAATTTATTTCACACATTTGAGTAAAGGATATGTAATACACTATTTAAAGCATAATACTGATCATGCAGGAGAAATATATATTGCAAATCAATAGCTCAACTTAAACAAATGGTTTGCTGAATTAAAAGCAAAACAACAAAGAAAAGTGATCTCTGCAAATCCTGCTGAGATAGGGAACAGAATTTACAAGGAAGAGGTTAAGAAAATATACAGGGTAAAAACAAGGTCTGCAGATGCTGGAAACCAGAGTCTAGATTAGAGTGGTGCTGGAAAGGCACAGCAGATCAGGCAGCATCTAAGCAGGAAAATCTATTCCTGATGAAGGGCTTTTGCCCGAAATGTCGATTGTCCTGCTCCTTGGATGCTGCCTGACCTGCTGTGCTTTTCTAGCACCACTCTAATCTAGACTAAGAAAATATACAACCAAATTAATGAGGACATAGACCACTAAAAACATTTTTTAAAAATTCAGCACAATGGTAAAGTGAAATTTCATAAGTGTTTGAAACTATAAATGATGGAAATGGAATCAGAGAACGAAATAGAATAGTTTTGGGAATGACTGCTTCCTGCAAGTATGCACCGAGATGACAAGGAACTTTCCCACTCCAAAGAGGTAAACAAAGTAAAATGGACAACTTTTGACATAAGGCAAATACTGGAGATTAGAGTCAAGGTTAGTGTGGTGCTGGAAAAGCACAGCAGGTCAGGCAGCATCTGAGGAGCAGGACAAACGACATTTCGGGCCAGAGCCCTTCATCTAATCTCAACATTTGACATAAGTTAAATGAAAGTCACAAAACGGCAAGAAAGACTCTGACCAAATTACCAGATACAGATGGTACTTATTCGAGATTACCAAAATAGATTAGGTTCCCTGCAGTGTGGAAACAGGCCCTTCGGCCCAACAAGTCCACACCGACCCTCCGAACAGCAACCCACCCAGACCCAATCTCCTATATTTACTAATGTACTTAACACTATGGGCAATTTAGCATGGCCAATTTATCTAACCTGCACACCTTTCGACTGTGGGAGGAAACCAGAGCACCCGGAGGAAACCCACGCAGACATGGGGAGAATGTGCAAACTCCACACAAACAGTTGCCAGCGGCTGGAATTGAACCCGGGTCCCTGGTGCTGTGAGGCAGCAATGCTAACCACTGTGCCGCCCACACTGAGCCACTGGAGCAGACTGGAGATTTGTAAGGAATTGACAACTGGAAATAAACAAAATTAAATGTCTATATTCATAAGAAAATGTCAGATTAGTATTATCTCTATGCCATGTACAATAAAAATTAATCAAACGCAAATATTTGCACAAATAACTCAATTAACCGTAACCAACATAGATTTAGAAGCACAAATAATGTCTGAGCAATATGCTTGACTTATTTGAGGAAATAATATCCCACTTGGAACAGTTAAGCACATAGTCTTTTTAAGCCTTCTGGAAGATATTTGACAAAGTACTGCATAGAGAGTCTTCAGCAAAAGCTCTGGGAAATCAGAAAAAACTAGGAGAATAGATATGAAGTAGCCAAAAGCTTGTTAGAGGAGTTACATTACTCAAGAATATATGCTTCTGCCCAAATGTATTGTTTCAAATGAAAGAGACATATTTTGAAAACAGTTTATCCTACAGGTACAAGAATGCTAAATTTCAATAGGGAACAAGAATTTATACTGAAATAAAAAGAAAATGTTGCATATGCTGGTAATCTGAAACAAAAATGGAAACGCTGGAGAAACTCAGCAGGTCTGGTAGCATCTGTGGAGAGAGAATCAGAATTAAGGTTTCAAGTCTGATATGATTCTTCTCCAGAGCTTCTTCAAAACAATGTATACTGCATGAGAGAAAAAGTACTGATTGATCAAGCTGATTTTGATTGGTCACAGTATTGCCATGGAGAATCTATCTGGTACAAATATTACCAATAACTTTCTTCTGACGTTCAAAAAAGGCACAGTATCTAAAAATATTCTTTTTGTCTGTGGAGGTCAAGTCCCTGTCTATGAATATATGGAACAGCTAGCAAGCATAAGTGAGCCACATTGTGGGCCTAGCTGATAATCTTAAACTGCTCGAGTATGATTCTTAGCATAGTCGGAAAGTTAAGCAAGTGAATTAAATGTGTGTGGTTCGGAAATACTGGTTGGTGCTGACAGCAGTTGATATATTTCAGAAGTAGTGATGTATAGAGAAGCCAATTATGTGCAGTCAAGCCTGAAACCCTAGAAGTGTTTGAACCAAATTGAATGCTGCTTTGTGGTGAATGGAAGGAAAAGATCAAGAAGCTGGACTTAAAAGTGCTGTTACAAATGTCTTGAGCGAGGGGACACAGCCTCCCACAGCAGGTGGGAAAACAAATTGGAAAGGAGTAGGTGAGGACCCCATCTGAATGAACAGTAAGGAGTACAATTGCGCAGTCGCAAAAAAAAGAGAAGTTTGGGGGGGGGGGGGAAAGGACACCAAGATGGAGGGGGGGGGGGGGGAGAGAAGCGTGGGGGGAAGAGGGAGGCCAGTGAGGGGGGGCGACAGAGGGGAAAGAGAGAGCCAGGGCAGGCAAGTGCAAAACGAGACAGAGAGCGCGAGAGAGAGAGAGAGCGCGAGAGAGAGAGAGAGCGCGAGAGAGAGAGAGAGCGCGAGAGAGAGAGAGAGCGCGAGAGAGAGAGAGAGCGCGAGAGAGAGAGAGAGCGCGAGAGAGAGAGCGCGAGAGAGAGAGAGAGCGCGAGAGAGAGAGAGAGCGCGAGAGAGAGAGAGAGCGCGAGAGAGAGAGAGAGCGCGAGAGAGAGAGAGAGCGCGAGAGAGAGAGAGAGCGCGAGAGAGAGAGAGAGCGCGAGAGAGAAAGAGAGCGCGAGAGAGAAAAAAGAGAGAGAGAGAGAGAGAAAAGAAGGAGAGAGAGAAAAGAAGGACAGAGAGAAAAGAAGGAGAGAGAGAAAAGAAGGAGAGAGAGAAAAGAAGGAGAGAGAGAAAAGAAGGAGAGAGAGAGAGGCGGAGAGAGAGAGAGGCGGAGAGAGAGAGAGGCGGAGAGAGAGAGAGGCGGAGAGAGAGAGAGGCGGAGAGAGAGAGAGGCGGAGAGAGAGAGAGGCGGAGAGAGAGAGAGGCGGAGAGAGAGAGAGGCGGAGAGAGAGAGAGGCGGAGAGAGAGAGGCGGAGAGAGAGAGGCGGAGAGAGAGAGGCGGAGAGAGAACAGAAGGGTGGAAGAGAGAGAGAACTGAAGGAAGGGGGGGGAAGAGAGAGGGAGAGAGGGAGAGAGGGAGAGAGGGAGAGAGGGAGAGAGGGAGAGAGGGAGAGAGGGAGAGAGGGAGAGAGGGAGAGAGGGAGAGAGGTGGGCAAGTTGTTGGAGGGAATCCTGAGGGACAAGATGTACATGTATTTGGAAAGGCAAGGACTGATTAGGGATAGTCAACATGGCTTTGTGCGTGGGAAATCATGTCTCACAAACTTGACTGAGTTTTTTGAAGTAACAAAGAGGATTGATGAGGGCAGAGCAGTAGATGTGATCTATATGGACTTCAGTAAGGCGTTCGACAAGGTTCCCCATGGGAGACTGATTAGCAAGGTTAGATCTCATGGAATACAGGGAGAACTAGCCATTTGGATACAGAACTGGCTCAAAGGTAGAAGACAGAGGGTGGTGGTGGAGGGTTGTTTTTCAGACTGGAGGCCTGTGACCAGTGGAGTGCCACAAGTATAGGTGCTGGGCCCTCTACTTTTTGTCATTTACATAAATGATTTGGATGCGAGCATAAGAGATACAGTTAGTAAGTTTGCAGATGACACCAAAATTGGAGGTGTAGTGGACAGCGAAGAGGGTTACCTCAGATGACAACAGGATCTGGGCCAGATGGGCTAGTGGGCTGAGAAGCGGCAGATGGAGTTTAATTCCGATAAATGCGAGGTGCTGCATTTTGGGAAAGCAAATCTTAGCAGGACTTATACACTTAACAGTAAGGTCCTGGGGAGTGTTGCTGAGCAAAGAGACCTTGGAGTGCAGGTTCATAGCTCCTTGAAAGTGGAGTTGCAGGTAGATAGGATAGTGAAGGCAGTGTTTGGTATGCTTTCCTTTATTGGTCAGAGTATTGAGTACAGGAGTTGGGAGGTCATGTTGCGGCTGTACAGGACATTGGTTAGGCCACAGCTAGAATATTGCGTGCATTTCTAGTCTCCTTCCTATCGGAAAGATGTTGTGAAACTTGAAAGGGTTCAGATAAGATTTCCAAGGATGTTGCCAGGGTTGGAGGATTTGAGCTATAGGGAGAGGCTGAACATGCTGGGGCTGTTTTCCCTGGAGCGTCGGAGGCTGAGGGGTGACCTTATAGAGGTTTACAAAATTATGAGGGGCATGGATAGGGTAAATAGGCAAAGTCTTTTCCCTGGGTTGGGGGAGTCCACAACTAGAGGGCATAGGTTTACGGTGAGAGGGGAAAGATATAAAAGAGACCTAAGGGGCAACTTTTTCACGCAGAGGGTGGTACATGTATGGAATGAGCTGCCAGAGGAAGTGGTGGAGGCTGGTACAACTGCAACATTTAAGAGGCATTTGGATAGGTATATGAATAGGAAGGGTTTGGAGGGTTATGGGCTGGGTGCTGGCAGGTGGAACTAGATTGGGTTGGGATATCTAGTCAGCATGCACAGGTTGGACCGAAGGGTCTGTTTCCATGTTGTACATCTCTGAGGGAGGAAGGGACGGGAAGGAGAGGGAAGGGAAGGGAAGGGAGGAAGGGGGAGGGGGGAGAGAGAGAGACAGAGAGAGACAGAGAGAGACAGAGAGAGACAGAGAGAGACAGAGAGAGACAGAGAGAGACAGAGAGAGACAGAGAGAGACAGAGAGAGACAGAGAGAGACAGAAAAAAAAAGATTCAGTGAACTCATTTCTGGGATGAGGGAATGTTCAGAACTTAGGACAAACTGTCACCCAACTGAAATACAAATTCTTATAGGATTTGGAAAGTGAATGCTTAAAGGATATTTTTCCTGATAGAGGAGGCTAGAATAGTGGCTGTAATTTTTTAAAAAAAGTTACCCATTTAGAACTATGATGAGTAGGAATCTCTTCACGAAAAAGAAATAATCTGAAGAAGACAGTTAGACAACTCGAGCCTGCTCTGCCATTTAGAAAAATCACGACTGATCTGATTGCGGTTTCAATTCCATTTTCCTGTCACCACCCAAAACACTAGACTCCTTTGTCGACCAAAAATCCAGCCTAGCTGTGAATAAACGTAATGGTTCAGTGCCCTCTGTTCTCTGGGGAAGAGAAATCTAAACACCAGTGACTTTCAGAGACAACAGAAATCTCATTATCTATCTTGGAAGGGTTATGTCTTGTGCATAAACAGTTTCCTCTGGCTATCTACTGTACTTTGTTTTCTTCCTTCAGTTCCATTTCTCCTAAAAGGAAAACATCCATTCAGAATCTAGCTGCTAAGTCCCTCAGAACCTTGTGTTTCAAGAAGATCACCTCCCATTCTTCTAAATCGTAATGGTTAAACACCCAGCCTAATCTACTTTTAACATAAGTTCTTTTTTCCAGGAATCAGTCAAATTGATCTCTCTGGGTTTTCGCCAACACAATTATACCCTTATTCAAATCAAACAATCGAAATTGCCCATAGTACTCCAGATATGATCTCATCAAGATCCTGTATAGCTGCAGTAAAATTTCCCCACTCTTACATTACATTCTTTTCAAAAACACCAGCATAACATTTATCTTCCTAATAATATGCTGTACCTGCACAATAATGTTTTTGTGATTCATGTACCAGAACACCCAAATCCCTTTCTAACCCAGTGTTCTGCAAGCTGTGCAATTAAATAGTATAATTCTTTTCCATTCCTCACGCCAAAGTGGACAAATTTACATTTCGTCACATTATGCTGCCATATTTGTGCCCACTCACTTGTCTATTTTCATTTGCAGACACTACCTCCGCTTGACAGCTTACTTCCTGTGTCTGTTACCATACTTTTGGTCTCCAGAGCAAAGTCATTGTTATAGAATAGTTCAGACCACAACAATGTGACACTCTATTTGCTACATCTTGTCAAACTGAGAAAAATCCCATGTCCACTTTCATTATTCATAGTTACATGCTTTTCCTTACACCAAGAACTCTTATTGCATGCAGCAGATTATGACATTGTACCAACTTCAACACTTTTTTTGGAATAGTAAAGGACTTTTCCCTAGGGTGGGGAAGTTCAAAAGTAGGGGACATATGTTTTAAGGTGAGAGGAGAAAGATTTGTAAAGGATGAGGGGCAACATTTAAAAAAAAAGAGTGGAGGAAGAAGTAGAGGCGAGTATACAATGAAAATATTTAAAATACATTTGGACAGGTACAAGAATAGGAAAGGTCGAGGGATATGGGTCAAATGGAGACAAATGGGAGTAGCTTGCTTTGGGAAACTTGTTTGGCATGGACATGTCGGACTGAAGGATCTGTTTCCACGCTGTAGGACTATGACAGGTTTCCTTTTGTCCACTTTCGTTGTTATTTACTCAAAAAACACATGAGTAAATTAGTTAAACACGATTTGCCTTTCATAAAACTCTGCAGTCTACAATTATCCTGCTGCAACCTCCTTAAAAAGGAATTCCAGTAATCTTCCAAGACAGATTTCATATTAGCTAGCCTATGGTTTTCTACTTTCTGGCTCCCTCCTTTCTTGAACAATTGTTTTATGTTATTCATTACTAAATTCACTAGGACCCTTCAAAAATTTAATGAACTTTGGAAAATTATAATCAATACCTCCACTACCTCTGCAGCCACATTTTAGGATTGTAAGACACAGGCCAAACAGTCAGGGGGACTTGAGACATAAATAGTTTCCCCAGCACCATTTTCTTGGCGACAATGACTGCTTTAAGTTCCTCCCTTCTCTTCATCTTATGATTGTGAAGCGTCTTTGGGAAGTTTTCCAAGTCGTCAGTGGTGAAGACAGACAAAATACCTGCTCAATGTCTCCACCTTTTCCTGATTTACCATCAACAATCTCAGAGGTGCTCTCCCGACCACCAATACTAACTTTGTTCCTTTTTAGTTTCTTCAAACGTTTACATAAATAGGTTTTATATTACTAGCTAGCTTTCTCTCATACTCTACTTAATCTCGCTTTTTTAAATGAGATCATATGCTGTTCTTTCAAATCTGTCCAATCAGCTAACTAACCGATAACCTTCACAGTATTTAACAGTGTCCTTTAAATTTGAAGTAGGGTTAGATGGTGTAGAATCTGGGCAGCACGGTGGGTCAGTGGTTAACACTGCTGCCTCACAGAGCCAGAGTCGATTCCAGCCTCAGACGACTGTCTGTGTGGAGTTTGAACAGTCTCCTCGTGTCTGTGTGGGTTTCCTCCCACAATCCAAAGATGTGCAGGTCAGGTGAATTGGCCATGTTAAATTGCCCATAGTGTTCGGTGCATTAGTCAGAGGGAAATGGGTCTGGGTGGGTTACTCTTCGGAGGGTCGGTGTGGACTGGTCGGGCCAAAGGGCCTGTTTCCACACTGTAGGGAATCTAATCGAATCTAACTTGTGTAGGTAGAATTAAGGACCACAAAAGGCAAAAATAAAAGTTGGAGTTATGTACAAATAGTAGTCAGGTGTAAGATACACCAGAAGACAGAAAAGATGTGTAGGAAATCCAAGTCACAGTTATTATGGGGGATTTTAATATGTAAGTGGACTGGGAAAATAATGTTGGTAGTGGATTGCAAGAAAAGGAATTTGTGGAATATCTATGGGATGGCTTGTGGTGGAGCCCACTAGGGAACAGGCGATACTGGATTTAGTGTGGTGCAATGAGGCAGACTTGCTAAGGGAGCTCAAAGTGAAGGAACTCTTAGGAGGCAGTGATCGTAATATGATGGAATTGATTCTGCAATTTGAGAGGGAGAAGATAGAATCAGAAGTAACTGTATTACAGCTGAATGAAGGCAACTACAGAGGCATGAGAGAGTAGCTGGGGAGAACTGACTGGCAGAGGAGCCTAGCAGGAAAGACAGTGGAACAGCAATGGCAGAAGTTTCTGGGAGTAATTCAGGAAACACAGCAGAGATTCATCCAGAGGAAAAAGAAGCATGGTACAGGGAGGACGAGGCAACCGTGGCTGACGAGAGAAGTCAGGGATAACATAAAAGCAAAAAAAGAGAAAACATATAATGTGGCGAAGGGCAGTGGGAAACCAGAGGATTGGAAAGCTTACAAAGACCAGCAGAGGGCAACAAAAAGAAATAAGAAGGGAGAAGATTAAATATGAGGGTAAGCTAGCCAGTAATACAAAGGAAGACTGTAAGAGTTTCTTTAGATATATAAAGGGCAAAAGAGGGACATTGCGCCACTGGAAAGGTAGTGGTCGGGTACAAGGAAATGGCTGAGGAACTGAATAATTAGTTTGCATCAGTCTTCATGTTGGAAAACATGAGTAAAATTCCAAAAATTCAAAAGAGTGAGGGGGCAGAGCTGAGTATGGTGGCCATCACCAAGGAGGTGGTGCTAGAAAAACTGAATGGCCTGAAGGTAGATAAAGACCAGATGGACGACATCCCAGAGTTCTAAGGGAGATAGCTGAAGAGATAGCGGAAGCGTTAGCAGGCATCTTTCAGGAATCGGTAGAATCAGAGAGGTCCCCAGAGAACTGGAAAATCGCTAACATGACATCCCTGTCTATAAAGGGAGTATGGCAAAAGATGGAAAATTACAGACTAATTAGCCCAACCTTGCTCCTGGAATCCATTGTGAAGGATGAGATTTCCGAATACTTGCAAGTGTATAGTAAAATAGGGCAAAGTCAGCATAGTTTCATCAAGGGGAAATCATGCCTGACAAGTCTGTTAGAATTCTTTGAGGAATTAATGGGCAGGTTAGACCAAGGAGAGCCAATGGATGTTATCTACTTGGACTTCAAGAAGCCTTCGACAAGGTGCCGCACAGAAGGCTACTGAGTAAGATAAGGGCCCAAGGTGTCAGAGGCAAGGTGCTAGCATGGATAGAAGCCTGGCTGTCTGGCTGAAAGCAGAGATCAGGGAAAAAAGGGTCCTTTTCAGGATGACAACCACTGACAAATTGTGTTCTGCAAGGCTCAATGTTGGGACCACAACTTTTCATTTTCTACATTAACGATCTAGATGAAGGAACTGAGGACATTCTGGCTAAGTTTGCAGATGATAAAAAGCTAGGTAGAGGGACAGGTAGCAGAAAGGCTGCAGAAGGCTTTGGACAGATTAGGAGAGTGGGCAAAGAAGTAATAGATGGAGTACAACGTGGGAAAGTGAGAGGTCATGCACTTTGGTAGGAAGAATACAGGCATGGACTATTTTCTAAATGGGGAGAAAATTCAGAAGTCTGAAATGCAAAGAGACTTGGGAGTTCTAGTCCAGGAATTTTCAAGGTAAACTTGCAGTAGTTGAGTCAGTAGTTATGCAATGACGGCATTTATTTTGAGAGGACTTGAACACAAAAGCAGAGATGTACTTCTGACACCGTATAAGGTCCTGGTCAGACCATATTTGGAGTATTGTGTGCAGTTTTGGGCCCCATATCTCAGGAAGGATGTTCTGGCCCGGGAGCATGTTCAGAGGAGGTTCATGAGGATGGGATCCCAAGAATGAAAAGCTTCACATATGAGGAATATTTGAAGACTCTGGGTTTATACTCAATGGAGTTTAGAAGGATGAGGAGGGGATCTAATTGAGACATACAGAGTACTGAATGGCCTGGACAGAGTAGATGGTTGGAAGATGTTTCCATTTTTAAGAGACGCTAGGACCCAAGGCCACAGCCTTAGAGTAAAAGGAAGACCCTTTAGAATGGAGATAAGGAGAAACTTCTTCAGCCGGAGGGTGGTGAATCTATGGAATTCACTACCATAGAAGGCTGTGGAGGCCAGGTCATTGATATTTAAGACTGAGATAGATAGATTCCTGTGTATCAAGGTTATCAAGCGTTATGGGGAGAAAGCGGGAGAATGGTGTTGAGAAACTTATCAGCCATGATTGAATGGTGGAGCAGAGTCAATGGGCTGAATGGCCTAATTTCTTCCCTATGTCTAATGGTCTTATGATAATATCCTTACCTTGCTTAGAAGTGACAATGATGCAGAGTGTCCTTCTTGGCCCAATACTGAAAGAAAGATTATGCAGGCATTGGAGGCAGTCACTTGGCTTAGGGGGATTTTCTTACAACAGACTGCGTATGTTGGCTCTGTATTGACTGGAGGAGAAAGTGAGGACTGCAGATGCTGGAGATCAGAGCTGAAAATGTTTTGCTGGAAAAGCGCAGCAGGTCAGGCAGCATCCAAGGAACAGGAGAATCTACGTTTCGACGTTCCTGAAGAAGGGCTTATGCCCAAAACATCGATTCTCCTGTTCCTCGGATGCTGCCTGACCTGCTGCGCTTTTCCAGCAACACATTTTCAGCTCTGTATTGACTGGAGTTTAGAAGAATGAGAGGTGACATTGATGTAACATATGAGATTATTAAAGGGTAGATATGGAAGAGAAGTGGTTTCCACGAGTGAGAATCGAGGATCAGAGGCATAATCTCAAGGGTATGTGTTGCCTGGCGAGGACATAAGAAGCAATTTCTTCTGAGAGTACTTAATTTATGGAGTTCTTTAACATAGAGACATGTCTGAGATAGACAGACTTCTAATCAATAATGGAATCAAAGGAAGGGGGAATTGGCAAGAAAAATAAAGTCAAGGATTATCAGTTCATCCATGATCTCATCGAATGGTGAGGTATACTCAATAGGCCGAATTGCCTACATTTGTTCCTATGTCATATTGTCATGTTAAAGAATGAGTGAGGCAATATCAGGAAGTCATAGAGTCACAGAGATGTACAGCACAGAAACAGACCCTTCCGTCCAACCTGTCCATGCCGACCAGTTATCCCAACCCAACCTAGTCCCACCTGCCAGCACTCGGCCCATATCCCTCTAAACCTGTACTATTCATATACCATCCAGATGTCTTTTAAATGTTGCAATTGTACTAGCCTCCACCACTTCCTCTGGCAGCTCATTCCATACACGTATGACCCTCTGCGTGAAAAGGTGGCCCCTTAGGTATCTTTTATATCTTTCCCCTCTCACCCTAAACCTATGCCCTCTAATTCTGGACTCCCCCACCCCAGGGAAAAGACTTTGTCTATTTATCCTATCCATGCCCCTCATGATTTTATAAACTTCTGTAAGGTTATCCCTCAGCCTCTGACACTCCAGGGAGAACAGTCCCAGCCTATTCAATCTCTCCCTATAGCTCAAATCCTCCAACCTTGTAAATCTTTTCTGAACCCTTTCAAGTTTCACAACATCTTTCCGATAGGAAGGAGACCAGAACTGCATGCAATATTCCAGCAGTGGCCTAACCAATGTCCTGTACATCCGCAACATGACATCCCAACTCCTGTACTCAGTACTCTAACCAATAAAGGAAAGCATACCAAACGCCTTCTTCACTGTCCTACCTACCTGCGACGCCACTTTCAAGGAGCTATGAACCTGCACACCCAAGGTGTCTTTGTTCAGCAACATTCCCTAGGTCGTTACCATTAAGTGTATAAGTCCTGCTAAAATTTGCTTTCCCAAAATGCAGCACCACGCATTTATCTAAATTAAACTCCATCTGTCACTCCTCAGCCCCTTGGCCCATCTGATCAAGATCCTATTGTAATCCGAGGAAACCTTTTTTGCTATCCACCATACCTCCAATTTTGGTGTCATCTGCAAATTTCCTAACTATACCTCTTATGCTCATATCCAAATCATTTCTATAAATGATGAAAAGTAGAGGACCCAGCACCAAACCTTGTAGTACTCCACTAGTCACAGGCCTCCATTCTGAAGAACAACCCTCCATTTTCTACCTTTGAGCCAGTTCTGTATCCAAATGGCTAGTTCTCCCTGTATTGCATGAGATCTGACCTTACTAACCAATCTCCCATGGGAACCTTGTCAAACACCTTACTGAATGTGATCCATATAGATCACATCTACCGCTCTGCCCTCATCAATCCTCTTTGTTACTTCTTCAAAAACCTCAATCAAGTTTGCGCGACGTGATTTCCCACGCACAAAGCCATGTTGACTATCCCTAATCAGTCCTTGCCTTTCCAAATACGTGTACATCCTGTCCCTCAGGATT